>NC_134234.1:304880820-305183850 GCF_965152275.1 Natator depressus
GGTCAAGAGAAATGATAGGGGGGACACATCCTATCTGGCTGGCAGAGAGACTGGGTGGGGAACAGTTAGGGGGGAGGGAAGAGGTAGCACCCCAGGAAGGACAGAACCCCTTTGGCACAGGCCTCAGGGACTTAATGTAGCCACAAAGATTCACCCATTCTCACTGCTTGTCACTTCAGCTCCTCGACCTCACTGCCTGTCACTATACCCCTAGCCCCAGAGAGAACCCCATTCCCACTGTCATTGCACCCCCAATCCCCTATTTCCAGAGAGACCCCAAGCCCACTGAATCCCACTGCAGCACCAGAGAAAACCCTCAGCTGTGTCACTCTGCCCTAACACTATTGTGACAGGATCCCCGGGGAGCAGCCTGGGACTGTGGGACCGCTGTGCTCCCTTACCTCTCCAGCCCGAGCTGTCTCTCACAATGCTTTGCTAGTGACAAGCAGCAAGCTCCTCCAAGCACTGTTATCACTCAGCACAACCGCATGTGGAGCCCCACACCCAGCTATATTGCATGAATGCTCCCAGAGCCACTCATGAATCACACAGAGAAAGGCACCAGCCAAATCCCCCCAGCTTCTAGCACTGTACCTCAGGAATTTACCATCTTGCACTGCTCAAGATGAGCAATGCAGATTTATTAATTGGTTCACCACTTCATCAATGGAAAGTGAATATACACCAGCCTTTGCAAACCTGAGCAGATTTACCACACACTTCAGGCAAACTCACTGGTAAAGATAAACAGTTAAACAAATGTATTGACTACAAAAGATAGATTTTAAGTGATTATAAGTGATAAGCAAAACGTCAGAGTGGTTAACAAAATAAAATAAAATATAAGCACACAGTCTAAACTCTCAACCCTATTAGACTGGGCAACATCTAGATTAAGCAGTTTTTCTCACCCCACTGGATATTGCAGTCCTTAATATACAGGTTTGTCCCTTAAGCACAGGCCATTCTTCTCTGTTGGAGTCTTCAGTCTTCTTCTGAGTGTCTTTGTTGCTTGCAGCACAGGTGGAGGCAGGAGAAAGGTGAAGCATGGGCCCCTGTGTTCTGTTTTATATCCTTAGTCCATGTGCTTGGAGAACACAAGTCCAGACGTGTCTGGTGGACATTGCTGAGTCCCCAGGCAAGGTTGAACAATTCCCCTGGTGTGGCCTTATGCAGGTGAGTCATTGAATTGTAGCTCCCTTGCTGGACAATGACTGTTGATGGTTGATGACATGCTTTATATGCAATACCACAATTATATACAGATGAAGTATATGGGGGTTACAAGATGCCCCCCCCAAGGTATAGTATGTCACAACTGTCACTTCACCCTGAGAGGGACCCTATCCAATGTTCCCTCTAATTTTTCCCATCCGCATGCGGAATTAATTTCGCTGTGTGCACCAATATGGAGATGATGTGTGGTGGGGGTGTGGCTGAGGGGTTCGGAGTATGGGAGGGTCCTCAGGGCTGGAGCAGAGGGTTTGGGTGCAGGGGGTGAGAGCTCTGGCTGAGGGGTGTGGGTTCTAGGGTGGGGCCGTGGATGAGGAGTTCAGGGTGCGGGAGGGGGCTCAGGGCTGAGGCAGAGGGTTGCGGTGTGGGGGGAGGGGCGAGGTCCACGTGGGAATGCAGGCTCTGGGGTGGGGCCAGGGATGAGGGGTTTGGGGTACAGGCTGCCCCAGGGCTGCAGCAGGGAGAGAGGGCTCCCCCCCCCCCGCAACCCTCTCTTCCTGCAGCAGCGCCTGAGCTTGGAGAGAGCATCTCTCCTCACCATAGCAGCTCTGGGGCTAGGGACGGGAGAGAAGTGCCTCCCCCACCACAACAGCTCTGGGGCTGGGGCTGGGGCTGGGGCCGGGAGAGAGGCACCTCTCCACACCGCAGCAACTCTGGGGCTGGGACCAGGGGAGAGAAGCCTCTCCCCACTGTATTCCCTGGGCTGTGGGAGTCATCTCTCCATGCCGCAGCACCAGAGTTGGGGGGGATAGGCATGTCTCCTCGCCGTGCTGGAGCCCCGGGGCTGGGGGAGTTAAGTGCATGGCCCTTGGTGGCCTCCTCTGCGGATGTGCAGGTGTGCATCTTAGAGGGAACTTAGCCCCTAACCCCCTGAATTTCACCACATACCCCAAACTCCATAGAGTCCATAGAGACCTCCCAGGTTCACTGAATGTGTAATGGGACTGTTGGCCCTTTACTAAAACTCAGTGGGGGTTTGGTTGGCTAGCTCCCAGTACCAAAAGAAAAGGGAAGGATCTATGGGAAATCAGGACCCTGAGACTGACAGTCCCCAGGAGCAATGGGGAGAGGCCAATGCTCCAGGTCAGCCTGAATGACAGGGCGGGCAGGCTAATCAGGGAGTCAGGAGGCCAGGGAGGTCCCGTCCTCTGTGTGAGCTGGAATTGCCTGGGTCAGACAGAGTGGGGCCAAGCTAAGGAGAGAACAGGAGCCTGAGCTGAGCTGGGGAGCAGGGCCGTGCCTGCCAGAGAGAACCAGAGAAGCGCCCAGGAAGCGGATCTGTGTTGGGAGCATGGCATGGGCAGTGGGTATAATAGGCTAGGGAAGGCCTTGCCTTCCCTGGCGTTGCTGCCGACCCACTGCCAGACACCTGGACCGCGGTGGCCCTAGCTCTTCCCTGACACCTCCACTGCCTCCTCCACTCCACACACCCCATCCCGCTGCTCGCCATGTCCCTCCTTCTCAGGTCCTGGGACCTCGGCGGGGCCTTCAGGGGCAGGAGGAGCTAGCGCTAGGGTGCTGGCAATGGCTCGTCCTGATGTGGCTGGGGCAGGTGGGCCGGGGCTCCTCTGGTTGTGTGGGCCCCTCAAGTCAGGGCTTCTCCTTTTACAGGGTGGGGGGGGGTTGGGGTCTGGCGTGTGGGGGTCAGGACCTTGGGTGGAAGGGCCGGGGCCGGTGGGCTTGTCTCCCCAAAGCCGGGGTTCATCTGCCGCCCATGGAGCAGGTCCACAGAAGCATCCCACAGAGCAGAGCTGTGCTGGGAGCAGAGCTGCAGGGGCCAGAGAGGCAGCCAAGGGAGCTCGCTGGAGGCAGAGCAGCATCAGCGCTGAGGCAGAGTGGAACTGGAGCTGGGGCTGGAGCCACCTGGAGCCAGGTGCGGTGATCAGCTGGGGAGAGCGATGCAGGACCCTGGGCAGCAGGCCCAGTGCAGAAGACACTGCGAACCAGGAGGCCTTGCAGGCCAAACTTGGAAGAGGATCAAAACCCAGAGAGGGAGGGGGGGTTGATACTGGGAAGAAGGGTCCTGCCACCTAGAGACTGAGGGCGTGTGGCCACCCCCAGAGCAAGTGTGTGACCCACAGCATCCCTGCAGCACAGCCACGGCCTGAGAAGGAGGCCTGGGACTTGTGAGGAACAGACTGTGAACTGCCCTGACATTCCAGAGACGCTGGTTGTGGTGTCCCTGTACCACAGAGTGGGGTGATGTGTTTTCCTTTAACCTTTCCCATTTTTTCCTTCTTTTTTTTTTTAAATTGATTGCTGTTCAATAAATTGTATTTGCTTTGAACTGTATGTAATGATCAGTGGGTCATGGAAGCATCCAGTGAGGAGAGATAACCCCGGAGTGGGGACACCCTAGCTCCTGTCCTAAGTGACCATGATAAGGTTGGGGGTTGAGAGCCCCGAGGCATCCTGAGCCCAGCCCTGTTGGGGTTACGAGGACTCTGCCACACAGGAGAGTGGAAGGGGAACCCTCAGGCAGGGAGGCCTCTGGTTAAAGGAAGTGGGAATGAGGACTCAGATCCTTTCACTGGCCCATTTCACCAGGGTAGTGTATAAGCCAGGAAAGTTCCCCACAATAGCAGGACCATTCCCCCACTTATGAATGTCACAGCACCCTCAGCCATCTATACTTAGAAAGACCCCAATCCCAGAGAGACCCCCAAACCCCACTGTATGTCACCACACCCCTCAGTCCTCTGTCCCCAGTGAGACTCTTAACCCTCCTTCACTCCTTCTTCCCAGAGAGACCCCCTAATCCAGCTAAATCTCACCACAGCCCCAGAATCAGAGAGACCATCAAACCTAATGAATCTCACTGCATCCCCTTGACACCGATCCCATAAACTCACAGGATGTATTTTATTTCATTGATTTGTATGAGGCCTTTTGTCTAATTCAAAAACAGTAACAAACAGGTATAGTTTATTGAGCTAAAAATTGAATGCTTTTGTTATGTATACAAAAATTGTGAATTGTCTGTATCAAGTGCACAAATATTTATTTTGACTGGGATTATGGCACCCCACCACCTCTCTTTTCAGTCTGCTGTAAACACTGTGTCAGAGTGTAATCATATTTTAAGAGATACTTTCATGTTAAAAAGCATTTTAAACAAATCATGCTTGTGTTATAACACTGCATTTATCATTATTTAATGTAATCTATTCATTAAAAATAAAATTCTTACTTTTTAAAATTTTGGAATAAGAAACAATATATTGAAATGTTTATGTTGATCCTATGTAAATACCTATGATTCCAGAAAACATATACACATATACTTGCCACCATAATGAATTGAACAAAATCCCTTAATCCAAACACCCCTGATTTTTGAGCATGTTTGTCTTACCTCCTGATCTTCATTTTAGGTGTGTGGGGTTCAGCTCTAATTTTTACAAACCTAAACTAAGCGGGTGCTGTCTCTTTAAGAAAAAAACATGATATATTCATATAATTATTCATAGGCTAAAAAAAATTATAGCCTGGCCTATGTAACCTATGTGGATCTAGGACTCTGTGCCAATACAAGAAAATAATATGTAAAACTACATGGTCAAAACTTTCCAGTACCATGTCTCCAGGGTGCAGATTATCAGCTGAACTCTTCGGCTGTGGCCCTTGGCAGTGGATCTTCTCATAAGAAATTGTCAGTCATAGTTCACTGATCTGGTGTCAAAGCAGTTCCTCATGACTTTTTAAAAGTATGGCTTATCATGAGTAAGTATAGGCCTCACGTTCATATATTATAAATTAATTCTCTGTCTTAACCGATCTTACCCTGAAGTTGTGAATGAGCCAGCTTGTTTTGGAAACCATTAGGCTGCTGGTTCTGAGTGCAGAGCCAGCTTTTTGGATTTTGGATATTTGGTGGTAGAAAAGAGTTATTGCTTTCCACGCAGCAGTATAATTTCAGGAAACATTTATCTTGCAGACTTAAGTGGATGTTTATAACGATGCTCTCTTTAAGTAATAAGATGCAAATCCTTGGACAATTTACAAAAAAGTTAGGGTGAAATAAACTTACCCAGGAATTTGTAGAAAAACTGATCAGGAAATGCTCTAGGTTTTTCACTGCACAAGTCAAACTGGAAAATACGATTTCCCCAAGTTTTCATTCACTCAAATTATAAATAACAACTAAAAAGTATAATCACAACACAAAGGCACCTAAACCTGCTCTTCTTTCCTCTTCTACCCCCTCCTGAAAAAGAGAGAAACTGTGCCTGGAAAGGTCCACTTTGAAGCAGCATTTGAATAGCTTCTTGGGTGGGATTAACTGTGATGGTCTATAAACATAGCCTGAGGGCATGTATAATATTCAGCACTCTCCTTACAGGGAGAAAGACATACAGACTAAATATGCTCTGTTAAGAGGTCTCCTCTTTTTATGACCCACACTGTCAGATCTCAGTTTACAAGCAACGAATACATCAGCTTTTTTAAATAATAAATCAGCATGACGATTGGTAGAAAAATAGTAACAAATCAGAGATGAACCTGAAACAAAACTTTCCAAACTCTTGAACATCTACAAACTTCTCTGGGTGGTTTGGCTCAAAATCCTGATCCAGATCAGAATTTCACAGATGTTTCCTTTGTGTAAAATGGGCTAAACCAAAATCCCAATTCCAAATGCTCCCAGGTTTCTAGGCGCTCAGATTAAAATCTCAGTTTTTGTACATGACCCCGTTTTTATACCATATTAACATAAAAAGAAAGGGCATGTAAGTGGTGTGGTGTAAGTTGTGGTGTAAGTGGACAAAACTCCATTGGAGCCAATGGAATTGCACCTACTTGTACCTAGGCTGAGTTTAGCCTTCTTATTTCACTTCCCTGCCTCCCTCAAATGAATCTCGTGCTTTTAAAGGTGTTAGTTTGACAGCAATGGGGACTGAAGAGCTCTCTTTATCCATACAATAGGTGCACCATGAATAGGATAATGAAAGCTTCCTCACAGTGCTCTGTCAATGTGTCTTAAACCTTACTTGGAGGGACAATTTCTAGCACATAGGCCAGGTTTACACTACAGCCCTATATTGGTATAATTACGTTGCTATGGGGTGTGAAAAATTCACACCCTTGAGCAACGTAGTAGTAACCCCCCATGTAGAAGGTCTCCCATCAACGTAGCTACCGCCTCTCGGGGAGGTGGATTAACTAGGGCAATGGGAGAAGCTCTCCACTAAAGCGGTACCATGGCACAGTACAAGCCATGGGTAGGTAATCCATTTTCCATGTCATTTAATCTTTCATCTCTTCTGACACTGCCAAGGCTGGTGCTAATGAGGATGGTGTATTTTCTAATTAGGACAACTGTCAGTTAGGAGTCGGACTGAGCCCATTTACTCCTTTCACTTAGGCCACCAGAGTCATAAGATGCACCTCTGGACATTTGTTACCTAAGAAGTCTTAGAACAGACACAGCCATATTTTGTCCAGTTGAGATGTGCATTGGCTGTAGAATCAATTTAATCTGCATACAGTGAAAAAGAGTGAAGCTACAATAATTTTTAATGTGAAGGCACAATCCATAGATACTACAGATTCACTCCTCCCCCACATCTGATGTTCTATATTGATGGAGGCAGTCCTAACCATCAATGCTCCGTCTTTATCTGAGTAGCATCTGTGGAGTTCTGCAGGTGGAGATCTTTCTCATTCACATCAAGGAACAGGCTGGGAACTGTAGTCTCCACGGGCCATATCCTATAATAGATAGTATTGTCCACGAACTATATTACAGAAGGTCATGGGCTGCATTCTGGACACCTTGTTGTTGATAGAGATCTTCTTTTCCACACAATGTAGGCTGGTCAGATGGTTACTCCCCTTGAAAGGGTACATTCAGAGTGTGTCTCTGAGTTTATTAGTGCTTCATATCAGCAAGAGAATGTTTCTGTTTCTCCTTTATAATATTCTCAGAGGTTTTCTGCAAGTACCATATTTAAATATCATGTGCCTTTACCTTTTGTGGAATGTAATATTTGATCTTGGATAAGAGATAGAGTTAGTAGCACACTTTGCTAATTCAGTGGAAGTGTGTTCCAAAGGCAGTTGAATGACATACCTACTTATATTGTCACAATTCCCTTTACAAAAAATCAAAAAGGTTTTAACACCTACATTTGAAGGTTAATAACAATAACCTCGCCTTTCTACTTATAACTTTTCCGTTCATCCACCCATTTCAGTGGATGTTTGGGTTTTGTTTTACTTCTTTCCTTCTTCTGCCATTCCATGAAAGGTATAGTTTATTACATGGCATTAGATATACAAAGCTTTCACCACAAAATTCAGATAACAAGTGTAACTGATAGGCAGACTCCCCACATGCCCCTGCCCTTTAAAAAGTTAACAACTATTCCTGTCTTGCCAACATATAAACAGTTTTCTGTAGTTGTTGTATGTCTGTTCTTTTAGTTGTTACGCATCTGGAGTGAGAGAATCCTCTCTCACAGAGACACCTGCAAGGTGGTGGGGCAAGGCGATGGGCAACGGAGCAAAACTGACCCTGCTGAGCTTCCAGGAAATTGTTCTTTTGTGTGAGAAAAGATCTGGGAGGTGAGAAGTGGGCAGAATGCAGAGTAGGTCCAGATTCTGGGGTTCTACAGAGAAGGCAAACTAGCATGTAAGCTCTTAGGGGCAAGGAATGACTCTAACTATATGTTTGTACAATACCCAACACAATGTGCATACAATCTGCTTTGAGACTCTTGGTAATAGCATACTATAAATAAAATAAACTCTAGATACCCAGAAATAGGAGGTGGCCACACGGCGGGCTGGCCTTTCTGCAATTGTGGAGCTCCCCACTCCAAATGCTTGTGTCACCAGCATGGATGGGCCAACCCTACCCCATGTAAGTCTTGATTAATTAGGAGAAAGGCCGAGAGAGGAGTGGCCATTCTACCCCAGAACCCTAGTTAGCTAGAGGACTGGGAAGAAATCCCATTCCTGACTTCCTGCTTCCAGCTTGCCTCCCAGTGGACGAGAAGAATGCCGTTCCAAACTGGGAGCTCAGTCCTGCCCAGATGTGGGTAGAGGATTGGTTGCAGGTCACTGGTCAGTGCTGGGAGAAAGCCATGGGCTTGGGCAGTGAACAGATGTGGGTGCTGTGGTTTCTGGAGGGAGCAGGCCCAAATGCAATCTGAACCCAGGGCTAGGAGATTGGCCTAGGGAGCTGGCTAGGGCACAGCAGCAGCCAGGCTGGAAAAGCTGCTCAGAGTAATGCACACTCGAAAACATAATCTCACCTATACCTATGAAATGATGGGGCCTAAATTAGCTGTTACTACTCAAGAAAGAGATCTTGGAGTCATTGTGAATAGTATAATAGTCACTCTGAAAACATCCACTCAATGTGAAGCGGCAGTCAAAAAAGTGAACAGAATGTTGGGGCTCCTTAGGAAAGGGATCGATAAGAAGACAGAAAATATCTATTGCTGCTCTATAAAATCCATGGTACACCCACACCTTGAATATTGCGTGCAGTTCTGGTCACCCCATCTCGAAAAAGATACATTGGAAAAGATTCAGAAAAGGGCAACAAAAATGATTAGGGGTATGGAACTGCTTTCATATGAGGAGAGATTAATAAGATTGGGACTTTTCAGCTTGGAAAAAAGATTACGAAGGGGGGATATAATAGATGTCTGTAAAATCATGACTGGTGTGGAGAAAGTAAATAAGGAAGTGTTATTTCTCCATCTCCTAACACAAGAACTAGGGGTCACCCAATGAAATTAATAGGCAGCAGGTTTAAAACAAACAAAAGGAAGTATTTCTTCACACAACGCACAGTCAACCTGTGGAACTCTTTGCCAGAGGATGTTTTGAAGGCCAAGACTATAACAAGGTTCAAAAAAGAACTAGATACGTTCATGGAAGATAGGTTCATCAATGGCTATTAGCCAGGATGGGCAGGGATGGTGTCCCTAGCCTCTGTTTGCCAGAGACTGGGAATGGGCAACAGGGGATGGATCACTTGATGATTACCTGTTCTGTTCATTCCCTCTGAAGCACCTGGTGTTGGCCACTGTCGGAAGATAGGATACTGGGCTAGATGCACTTTTGATCTGACCCAGTATAGCCATTTTTATGTTCTTATGAGGCCAGCGTTCACCAACACTGAGCTCATGCTGCACCCAAGCAAAAGTGATCTCCAGAAGGGGCAGGAGATACCCTACTCTGGGACTAAAACACTGATGCTGGAGGGGGATGGGGAATTTGGACACTTAGGTTAGAAGATAATGCTCTCTCTCTCTCTAAGAACTGGGGACTCAGTGCAGCAAAGGGCTACGAGGTGCAGATGGATGCCCCGATTGTCAGAGCCCTGGGCGCCTGGGACCGCTGCAATGAGCGTGTGCTGTGGACCTGCAGTATCAGTCGACTCTACGCATGGCTCATACGGCGCCTCATGGTCTCAGACACCATCCGATGGTCCAGGGACATCTATGCTGAACACACCACTGGCCCCCGACAGTACCAGGAAGCGTGAGCCAGAGTGACATCATGCATCAACTACAAGAAAGGGACCAAAAGACTTTGTCCGTTGGACCATATGAACTGCAACCATAAACTCACTGAACGTTAACTCCCACCAAATGAGCTTCAATCCATCCTCATCATCATATCCAGGCATTATACCCCACACCTGAACATAGCCATTATATGAACAACATACCCTCATATCTCAATGTCTGTACTTTGACCTGTTAACCTTTTACCCCCAATCAGGGATATTGCAGAGTATGTATTCCTTATGCCATCTGATCTTAAACCGAACTTCGCACCCCTTGATAATCCGTACGTTATTCCCTGATATCCAGAAACTTCTACGCTTAAACTCTGTACCGTTCACTTTTTTTTTTAAAAAAAACATCATCTTAATAAGGGTGGTATGTGTGACTCCTTATAGGAGTCCCTCAGTGGTCCCTTTAACGAATTGGGAATTGCCCAGATATAAGGATTGGTATTGTTATGCTTCGGGTTTAGTGAAATCTCACTGAAGCTGTTGGGCATAACATCTACCCTTCATTCAGGATAAAGGTAAAAAGCAATTAAGCCCCTTTATGGGATATATTGCTGAAACAATAGGAGTCACCATCCACACACAGGCCACATGCAAAGCCATTAGGAATTTGAGCAGTGCAGATGGAGCAACTTCACTTGGGAATTAAAGCAAACACAGGGGGACAAGTATTGCTTAAAGGAGGGATGTGTGTGTGTGTGTGTGAGAGAGAGAGAGAGAGAGAGAGAGAGAATGAAGCTGCAAAAACACACCTGAACTACACAAAGAAGGAAGTCCTAGAGAAAGCCAGAGAAGCACTTGTAGCATGACCCTGAGGAAAAAGCTAAGAGATAGAGATACAGAGCACTTTTGGGTAGCTAGCTAAAATGAGTCTTGGAACTCTGAGCAAAATGAAATTATCTTCAGTTGTTTGATTCCTACTGTGTTTAGGGAAACAGGACTTTGTGTACATTCTTTGTAAATAAACAGGATTGTATCAAAGAAATCCCTGGTTCCATCATCAATTTCTTTTCCTAACAGAAACAATCAACAAGATCCTGAATACTGGCTAATTGCTTGGGTCAAAAAGGGTAATAATATTATACCTGAGTACAACATTTATTTCTGGGGTTAATTCCTGACTCCTCAAAAGCCGTGGAAGTCCAAGAGATTGGGACCTAGTGGAAGGCAAGTGGGATTCTCCAGAAGGTTTGGAATTTAGGGACTGCTCAATAAAGCTGGTGCCCCTACCACCTTGTTCCACTAGTCTTCTTCCCACTGGCAGTATGACTCTAGTAGAAGCCCAGCTGCTGTGGCTGAGTGTCACAGCTACTCAGTAGCAGCTCAGTGTAGAGTCCTGTAAATGATACTATTAAAAGCAGCTGGTCTCTGGTTCCATTTGTTCCTGCTTATGAAAACCTGCAGATCCCAATCCCCGTGATGCACCCATGGCGTGCCTCTGTGGTATCTCAGGGACCAAAAGATGGAGCATAAGCAGCAGGAAGATTCTGCCCAAGTTGGGTCTCATGGGAAAGAAAAGGGTAATTTTAAATTGTTGTACACCAGGTAATTTTATTTAAAAAATTACTATAATTAATTAGCTTAGAGAAACAAGAAATGGTAGACCAGCTCTTACTAAGTGTTTCTCTTACTGCCAACTGTGGGAATGTGCCTCCTGCCGAAGACCAATATTTCTTTGTATCTGTTCCAAAGTACACATTTCCATGCGATGAAAATTACATGTATCGTACATTTTAGTTCACATGATGCTGGCAGGATGTCTACTCTGTGTCAGGATGCTGCATTGTACAAACAGTATAGGAAAGATAGAAAATGTATTATTCACCCCATGAGGCACACTGAACTGCTGCTCCTGAGTAGTTCAAAGAAACTTGCAGTTTCCTAGCCTTTCTTTCAATGTGAGGAACCACTCTCGATAACTGTTTCCCAATCTGCTTCTCATTGTGCCCTTTGGTCAGCTCATTTGCAAAGAACTTTTCCTATTTATCTTCCAGGGAGGGTTGCCAATACTATTTAAAAAGCTATGGGACAGACCTCACATGTCCCCAATCTTGACTTGAACCTCTGGGGGCAAGTCCCTTTGCCCCCAGCACCATGCTTCCTAGGATTTCTCTCTCGAGCTCCAGATGCTGCAGAAAACCCAGGGCCTCAGGTGCTAAGACAGCAGCTGCTGCAACTCCTGTTCACATTCAACTTGGAGGCTTCAGTTGCTGGTCTTTGCCTGCTGCAGTACTGTGCACTCTGTTGGGGATGTTGGCAGAGCTACTGGGTGTATTGACCCCCCCCCCGCCCAACAGAGCCCCTTTCTGACCCTTCAGCACAGCTCCAGGGACCAGGGCACACAGCTGTGTCCACTTGCCCTGCCAGACAGCCTGTGCAGGGAAAGCAGACGGAGCTGTGCTTAAGGGCTGGAGTCAGTAGTGGGCCATGTCAAGCAGGGGCCAGTACTCATGGGCGCATCTTTCCACTCCCCTCCCAATGCTGGCCCTTGAGCACAGCCCCGTTTGCTTTCCCTGTTCAGCACTGAAGGGCCAGGGTTGAGAGGGGAGTGAAAAGATGCACCCAGGAGTACTGGCCCCCTGCTGTTGAAATCAGGATAAAAGGCGTCCTGTACTGTTTTAGTACAGGACAGGCAATTTTCTATTTAAATAAGGGATGTCCCTTGTAATACGGGACTGTTGGCAACCCTACTTCCAGGAGTTCCCCAAATTGTTCATAGCATGGACCGTATCTTAACGCAGAAGTTGCCATGTGGTCACCTCTCTTCCCATTCACTATCATTTCTCTCCCAATTAGGATGAAATAACATCCAGGTGATGGTACCAATTGCTTACATGGGAAATGGTTATTAGAAAAGCATTTAATTCATTCTTTTGCTTTCTTTCAAGGCAGCACAGAAGGTGGAAACAAAGGGAAACCAGCTTTGGGGAAATGTGTGCTGATTCCAGGTATCGTGACCGGATGTCCTGATTTTTTAGGGACATTCCTGATAATCCAGGCTTTGTTTTATATAGGCGCCTATTAGCCCCCACCCTCTGTCCCGATTTTTCACACTTGCTGTCTGGTCACCCTAATTCCAGGCCTGCTTTGCATGTGTTTCTACGTTAGGAGCTTACAACAGTGTAACTAGTTATACTGGGTAAATTTACCTAATCTAGACAAGCCCTAAGTGTCACTGCCTATTTAAGTGTATATGGCATTTAGCCCTCCTTAAATAAGGTATAAACAATCCCTTCCAATAATAGTGCCTCCAAACCTAGCATGGTTCTCACAAATTAACTTGTTATTTGGACTGTTTGTATTTGTCTGAATTTGTTGTTATTATATATCTTAGAGAGAAAGGAAACTTTTTTTTAAACTATTACTTTGGGGAAATGGTCTAGCAAGAACCTTTTGGATTTCTCTTGACAATAAATTGTTATTTTTAAATGAATTTGGGACACAAATTCTAAAATCTTAATACTCTACTTGTATCTATCATCTTAGAAACTGAAGCAGATCAATACAAATTAATGAAGAATGAAAGAAAGGAAACAAAAGTACTGGAGGAGTGAGTCCATCATATTGTTGCATGGTTCAGTTTCTAGACAGGCCATACTGAAGCAAAAGTCACTCTGACAGATTAGTATCAGTCAGAAGTATTACTGTCACAGATTTGTGCTAAGCAGGATGTTTTGCGGTACTATTCTCATTGAGATACTGCTGCATCACTGTTAAAAATGCACCGAAGATGTTTCACACAATATGCTATGTTAAATTATCTTGTGATCATTGCACTGTACTAAAGTTCAGTGGGCCAAAACTATCAGGGTGTTGACCAGCTGAAGTCAAGGGAGTTACACCACACATGGATTTGGCCCTACATGTCCAACTCACTGATACAATTTTATTCCTCTTTATCCCATAGTTGCTATTTGTCCTCTGGTGCTTATCTGAGGAAAGATGTTTGTTCCTTATGGTGTTTTGAAGAAATATTACTGCTGCAATAATAGATTCTTCATCAACTTCACTGAACACAGATTCATTAGGCATTAACTGCATAGCTGACAACAAAACAGATTTAGAATCACAGAATCATTATATTACTTACATATTATTTGTGGATTAAAAAATCCAGCAAACCTTACACTTTTTAAAAGCTGCTTTTCATGGATTCAATTTGACTGTCACTTTTAGATCAGTTTCAAATCATTTAAATGAACACAAACTGCCTACAGGAACATATTCCAGGATTTCCATAGGAAATCTTTCCTGCCCATATTTAAGATTAATCTGATACTCATGTATGTCTTTAATCAGAGGCTAACCTCCAGTTCAATTAGTTGTGCAAGTGCTTCTCTGAAGAAAAAGGCAGTGTATACATGATTAATAAATATAGTAACCTAGTGGAATTGATTGCTGTCTTGAGTAACAGTATGCTTAATTTGATACAGGCTTCTTTACTTGTAGTGAGAATTCTGGATCCAGAATTTATACTCATGTTGTACAGAAGTGGGCCTGAACTAAACCATCAGATCAAAATTGGAGGAGTGCAAAAAAATCCAGACTGCAGTTTTTGTCCATATCAATAATATTAGAATTGGTTAGAACATTCTGACAAAACATTTTTTCATTAGAATTTGCCATTCATCGATATCAAAATGTGCTGGAAATAGCTTGATTTTTGATATTGTTCTAAAGGAATCCAGGAGACAGAACCCTGCCTGGTGCCTGCCAGTTTGCACACCTGGCTCCTTGGCAGCCTGCCTGGTGGGTTGATGGAGAATTGAGAGCCTGGAAGACTTAGCCTGACCCCAAGGCTTATGACTCCTTTGCAGCCAGGCTCCCAGGATTTACAGGATCCTTGGATCTGGGGCAGGCCACCAGTCAGAGTGCTTGGACAGCATAAGAACCAGGGACTTCAGGGTCTAGGAGTGGTGGGCTTCCCTAGAACTGAGACTTCCCCTTTGGAGAACTGGGAAATTTTTGACTTTTGTTCTAAATTGTAACAAAACCAAATTTCAAAATAACAAACTCCTTCACAAAATAGAATTACCTTTCTCCTCCCAGCTGTCATCAACATCTAGCGCTGACACTTAGGGCCCAATCCTGCAAACAATTCCTTACCTATGTACAGCACTCCTGCCCAGAATTCTGCTGATTGTAAGCAGATGCTGTGTGGAAGTAAGTGAGTGTGAGTAACTGTTAAAGATCTTAATGATTACATGGCATTCTTATTCAAAACATGCCTAGGGAAAACCCCAATGTTTCTCTTGTAATACACCACTGACATAAATATAGGTTAATGTCAAAAAGCAAGTTACACATGCTCAGGAGAATATCAGAGTTGAATATCCTAACAAGAAGCACCTATTTTGTCTTTAGATTTCATGTGACTTCCCATTAGGGTGACCAGACGTTCCGATATTAGTGGCTTTGTTTTATATATGCAACTATACCTCCCCACCCCCGAAAAAAAATAGTGTCCTGATTTTTCACACTTGCTATTTGGCCACCCTACTTTCCATCTATGCTAGACTTTTGTTGGACAGGTAGGGTCAGGATATTAAGTTGCCCTCACATGGGTTCTAAACTTTGTTTCTAAAAATTGTTCTAATAAATGTAAAATGATCTAAAGTAATTTACATTGGATGTATCGTCTCTTCAGTTCAGTGTTACTTTTTGCATTGTATGAATGCTAACATGACGTATTTATCTCCTGGAAAGAGAGTCTTTAGTTTTTATGGCTGGTGCTAATAGGATCCAACAATTACAAAAGGCCCATTGAGATCTGCTTCTCTGAGCTACACCCAATGATTTTTTGAAAGGGCTATTTAGATGTGGAATGCTTCATTGAGATTGTTGTAAAAACTAATGTGTTTGTTCAGGATAATCTCCACATAATAAGGTACACTAACTTCCCCAACTCATCAATGAGATTATGACGGCTTCCCTCTTCTTGCAATGTATTGATTGATTTACTGGAATTATTTTTCTCCAGTAGGTCCCATTTCTCCCTTGTTCTTTAAGGATGAAGCATGGAACAAAAGCAACCTTCTGGATTTCCAGTGGCAGGAAATTTGAGTCTTTGAGATTTGTGATCCCAGCAAAAACTTGCTAAATCAAATGGTTAGCACTGACCCCCCACTTGGTAAGGCAACTCCCATCTTTTCATGTACTGTGTATATATACCTCCTACTGTATTTTCCACTCCATGCATCTGATGAAGTGGGTTTTAGCCCACGAAAACTTATGCCCAAATAAATGTGTTAGTCTCTAAGGTGCCACAAGGACTCCTCTTTGTTTTTGCTGATATAGACTAACACAGCTGAAACCTGTCACTAAACTAGTGTGTCACGGCTGCATTAATGCAGTTGTGAAGTAGCATGGGTCAAACATGATGGCATTACAGCTTTTTCAGGTGATATTTGTATCTAGTGTACACTGATCTGATGATTGTGCACTGGCCCTCCTTTTGTCAACATTTGAAAAGAAAACAGTTGCTAAATGCATTAGGCAACACACCTGTATGTTTGCATTCCTTTGTCCAGATGCTGGTAACACTGATTGTTGTATTAATTTAGATGTTTCACTCATTGTATTTTTAAAAATTAATAAAGAAATTTCTTTTTAACTGGTTACATTTATATAAAATTTGACTAGGGACAAACTCCTGCTGGTCCTTCAAAGACTTAGGCACATGCTTAACTTTAAGGACTGAATAGTTCTATTGAATTCAGTTGAGTTAATCATACTGGATAAAAGAAAGCAGGTGCCTTTTGAGGATTGGAGCATAAGATGTCTGACTCACTGTTCAAATTATTCACAGTACTCAGCCAGTTGCTACAATATCCAGATACTGTAGTTGAGTGTGCAGCCTCAAAGAGTGAAATCCAGCCTCCACTGAAGTCCATGAGAGTGGTGTCAGTGACTTCAGTGGAGCCAGGATTTCAGTCAGAGGGTCTGATCTGTCTCCTTTGGAAGCAATGGGAGTTTTGTCACGGGCTTCAATGGAAATCAGATTGAGAACTGTTAGTGTTTTGGAACGTAAATTATGCCCAAAGACCACCCTTAAGACGGGCTGTGCCTAATGTAAGGATGACTATTTGCTGGCAAAGAAAGATGTGGCTTTTGATGGACTCAGCTCTAAACGTTTACCTAACGCTCCTTTCAGCGGTGGCAATCATATGTCAGTCTAACTTTATATTTAGTACAGTGCCAAAAATGGAATGACATATTAAGACTATGGGACAAATCCTGGCCTCTGTGAAGTCAATCGCAAAACTCCCATTGACTTCAATAGGTCAGCATTTCACGCTGTATGTATTAATCCACATAAAGTGAAATTTGAAGTATCCACATGAGTAAGAGTTGCTGGCAAGGATGAGCCGAACTGGGACCAGCTTAGCAGGCATTACTTCTATAGAGCAATTCAGTTTTATTTTACATGCATTTACACATACAGTCCTATTGCAGGAGTAATAATTATTCACACAGAGATGGAAAAAATAGAATAACTTATAGTTTAGCACCATTGGATATCAATGAACCTATCAGAAGACTCGTCTTTTTTGTCCACACACATGCTAGATGCACCCAACTGTATGTCTTAAGGATGATCCTTTTTCTTAATTTGCTTTCCAAAATACTGGGGGCCCAATCCAGCTCCCCCTGGAGTCAGCAACAAACTCCCATTGACTTCAAAGGGGCAAGATCAAACCTTCTGAGATTACCTTCTCAAATAGGTATTGGGAGGTTTTGTATTTAAGAGACTGGGTTTAAAAGAAACCCCACACTTTTAGTTTTGCAAACTGTCTGGCTGATTTTCATGCCATCTGAAAGTTCTGTATCTTTGGGTTCTTAATGTTATTTACTTTAATTGTTCTTGTATTCAGCTGTATTTTTCTTTAAATTTTTTTCATGAAAATTTGGGAGTGAGACGTCAATACCACTCAACTGGTAACATTCTTGACTCTTGAAGAGAAGTTTGGGTGTTTGAGTCCTACACCAAACCATAACTTTGCATCAATTACTGATACAGAAATGCAGTACTGGATGAGATGGGGGACGGGAAATACCACTTCTCCATTAGAAGCCTTCAAATACAATAGCAAACCACGGTGGTTAATGCTGGTCTTTGGCTGTCTGATTCCTGATGCTAGTTACTGATCCTATTCCTCTTTTCAAAGATTATATTGTGTCTACACATGACAATTAAAATAATTCCATTCTAGCTCCATTTTGTATGGTAAACATAGCGTTATGCTACATTTTTGTTACTACTGTTTAATTATGGAGAGTATAGATCTTATCCTAGAAGCAAGTTTAAAACAATGTTAAATTGAGTGTCTTGTGCAAAGAGAGAGTCAAATGGGAGGTTTTAATCCAGACCGGACCATTGGGAGAGCTATTTATTGTAGCTTACTCTGGAAAACCAGCAGTCTCACTCTGGGAAGTATGAGCGTAAGCTGAGACAGGAAAAGCTGTTCTGGGAAGGATACAAGAAGGAATGCGATGCTAGTGAGAGATGACCAGGAGACTTCTCCCCTTATTGGGTATGTGGAGAGTTGTAGGAGTCCATCTGAAAGTGGAATCAGGGGAAATCAAGGTTGGGAAGGGCTTTGTACACAAAGGACAGCCAAGCTCAGGGAAATGAAGGAGCAGGGATAGTCTCAGGTGTTTTGCTGCACAGGATGGAAGATGTTTCCAGTACCCACTAAATGGCCAACCCAAAACCAAAACCAAAAACCAGATTTGGTGCCCTCTTCCCTCCCCTGAATATTGATTTGGTGGCCCCAGTAGTTGGTGCCCAGGGCACCCACCATGATCACCTGCCCCTACGGCCAGATCTGTCAATGAGACACCCGGATAAGTGAATGTTTCAGTCTCATTGCTATAAGCATGTTTTCAGCATCTTAAACAAATGTTTCTCTGCTTTTACATCCCCCGCCATCCCTTCCTTCAGTTCAGAGTACATACAACATAAACATGTCCTATCTGGGCCCAAGCAGGTTCCAGCCCTGTCAATGAACCTGCTTCAAGTTTACACTACAAAAGAGAATGCATTTTGTAACCAGGCAATTAGGTTGTAACAGACTCAAGTACAACTGTAGTGTAGCCAGGCACTCTAATTTGAACTGCATTAGCAACAACCATGTTGGAAAACTGCGCTCAAGCACAGTTCTGCCAGGTTTACACTTGAGAACTGTTTATAACCATAGCTAGAGCTAGCACAGTGTCCTTGTCCACCGTAGACTGGGATTATTTCTGAGAATGTTGCTAGCCGTGACCGTGCTGGAGGTAGCATGTAGCACATCTATAGACATTTCTGACACAGCTACAACTGTTCATTACCAGGTTAGCTATGAAAGCAAACCATGTATCACCTGTGTTGGCTGTTTGAAGCCATTTACAAGCTATTGAGTGGAAAGGGGCAAGAAGGGGACAACATTCCTTCTCTGAAGGCCCAATTCTGACTTCAGTGGGATTACTTACATAGTTAGATACTACTCACACACACAGAGTTGGCATAAGCGGGCTCAGACAACACGGGTTCTAATCCCCAAGGCTGTGCGTGCGGTACTGTTAAGAACATAAGGCCACACCATGCATGATGGGGGAAGACAGCAAATAGCCATCTTGCCCCACTCTCAGACCTCGTAAAGCAAGCACAGCCCCAGCACACAGAGACTTTGCAGGAACCCCACTCCTGATGATATGTGTAGGTGGCAGGACTATCCTCTCCTAAACACTGCATGGAGGAGCTGACCAGCTGCACAGGGGATAAGAGCAAATAGGTTGAACCCTATAAATTGCGGTAGCAGGTGGCATGCTGCCTTTTGGCATCAGATTGCTCCAAAAAGCTTTTCCTGAGGCAGAGCATGACCCAGTGCTGGCTATGGGGCAGTGCAGTTCCATTTCTTTAAACTGTTGTGTGTCCTTATTTTGGGGTAAGCATAAGCATGCAGCATTCCCAGCATGACGACACAGGCATGAATCTAGTACACAGAACAGCATGTGTTTATTACTGGTGGTGCTGCTGCTGCCAAAACCAGTTTCGTTTTCTCCCCATGAAGGAAGCATAGACATTCCCTGAACTTCCTCTCTGAAACAGGGGGCTTTCCTCTCTGGGAGATGCTGTAGCCAATTGGGGCTGTGTGTGAATAAGTGACTTTGTGTGTGTGTGTCACCATTATAAGACAATCTCTCTCTCTCTCACACACCCACCCACCGTCGCTCCGTTACAAGACATAGTCACTCCCCATCGCTATGTACTTTATTAGTTTACCAATTAATTTGTAAAACACTGTATAAAGCTACTAAAGAGTCCACCTGGTAGCAGTGGCTTGAGGGGTGAAAGCATACGTAGGTGCAAGCTTCTCAACACAGCTCTGCCAATGCATTTCAGCACGATGTACCGTATTTCAGCTGTTCTGATCGCAGGCCTCTTCTGAGCTTAAAATGCCAACTGTAATGAATTTTTTTTCATGTAAGCCTATGCCCACTAAAGCCTAGGATGAAATCACTAAATTAGTTTCACTCTATAAGATGTCAACATGTATTTCTTTTATTGCTAGGGTGTAAAATGCTCTGAGTTTGTGTTAAGGACACTATATAAAAGAAAAGTATCTGATTAATATTTCAGGACCCTTCCCTGCAGAGTGGAACATTAACACAAATAGGAACAAAATTATTGTATTTGACATTAGAAACCTAGTATTTATTATTAATTACTATTATTTACACATCAGTAACAGGATGGTCTGCACCTTCCAGACAAATATGGAGACAAGGTCTCTGCCCTAAATAGCTCAAGGTAGATAACATACAAATGAAAGATGAGGATGGGTGGAACAAGAGATATTTTAAGATTTTCATGTGTCATGTAAGTTCCAGAGGAGCTTTTCAGATTTTTTTTCTTCTTTAGATTTCAATTTATTTCAATAAATAACTCTTCTCTACAAGGGCTTGTAGGCCTTTTGAAAGAAATGTGTTTAAAGGAAGGACTTGTAATGTATGTACTGATAGTTTCAGGTTTACGCCCCAAAACACTCTTCAGTGTACTTGTTCAAAGCTGAATTGCATTTTAAGACACAGTGGACCAACTTCAGCCAACTTTGGTGTAAGCTTGAGCAATTTCACCAAAGACAAAAAGAAAAGGAGGACTTGTGGCACCTTAGAGACTAACAAATTTATTTGAGCATAAACGTTCGTGAGCTACAGCTCACTTCATCGGATGTTAGTCTCTAAGGTGCCACGAGTCCTCCTTTTCTTTTTGCGGATATAGACTAACACAGCTGCTACTCTGAAACCTGTCATTCACCAAAGAGAGTGGAACTGCATCCATTTGCTACAGGGTTGAATCTGATCCAGCATTTTCAGTATAACTTTCTTTTACACTGACACTTTTTACAAGACACATCAGGCTTATCAAAATAAATACCAACCTTGCACTGCTCTGGAATCTTACAGACCAAAAATTGCAAAGACTCATCTGACAAAGTAATGACTCATATGCAGCACTGTCGTCTTGGGCCAGACACTCCAATAGATCTTGCACCATCTTAGAGACATAACTATTAAATTATGTGAAAACAGAATTAACCAGAATGAAATCTTGGAGCAAATTTACTTTATCATTCATTCTTGAGAGATCTGAAAGTCTACATTGACCTGAACGAGTATAATAGTTTTACCCCACTGACCCAAACAAAATGGGTGGGAAATTATTTATTCTCTCTTTAGATCTGGTGTCACGGTTCCATAACTCTTTCCTCAGGAGAACAATAAGAAATGTATTGCAGTTCTTAGAATTTAATAAATTGCCCCGGCAGCTCACCAGGACCTCTCATATGAAGCATTACTCTGGCTCTGAGGGCCAGAATTGCTACAATACATTATGCTGTCTGCCTGACTGTTTAGCACTTGTTGAGAGAAAGCTGGCATACTTGACATTTTTCATTTGGTTTTCCACTAATTGTAAGGGCATGTTTTGATGTTTTCACAACAGTCCTTGGGAATTTTAGGTCCTATCACAAAGGAAAGAATTACAAAAGATCACGGTGGTTATTTCAATTTAAAACTTCTAAAGCAAATTTAGTGCACATAAAAGATGCTGATATGACAGTCCTAATGAGTGCAGTTCTCAGATTATCCACAGAACAGAAACAACATGAGCTGCAGCAGAGCAAACTTATCCAAATAGCCCTACTAATATGAATATATCACCCATCGTACATCTCCTTATCAATACAATTCTGGCTCTTATGCTGGCATCTAAACTGTGACTCTCACTTGCTGTCACAGAGGGCTGGATTCTGACTTAAGACACAGCCTTGAGGTGCACCACCCTGGGAGTAACCTTCCTGGCCATTGTGCCTCAGAGATACTCTGCAGTCACAATTCCCTCTCTTCTTGCTCCTGGGATAGCAATTGACTGCTGGCCTCTACCAAGTATGCTCAATTATTCCAGCCAATGAGAAGGAAGGATAAAATCAAGGCTCTGCCTGTTCCCTGCTCCTCCTCATCCACCTGGTCCAGGGAAAGTAAGTGTTATGGATCGGGATGTAGGCGGTCTTACATAATAGTCAGAGCAGGAGTCAGGTCTCATAAGCAGAGCAGGCATCCAGTTGGGGAACAAAGCAAAGGGTCAACACCAGAGTCAACTGCCAGTTATCAGAGCCAGGGGTCAAGTCAGAGTCAGAAGCAGGAACTGAAACTGAAGGTCAGAGCCAAGGTCAGATACAAAATGTCAGATCCAAAGGTCAAGCCAGAGACAGGATCAGAAGTCAGAAGCTGGGCTCAGAGCCCTGACTGGTAACTGATGATTGGCGGGAAGGTGTAAGGCCAGGAATTGGAGGAGATGCCAGGATCAGGCACAGAGCAGGAGCACAGTGGGAACAGGAGCAAAGATAGGAACCAGGAGCAGAGCAGGAATCAGGAACAGGGTTGGGTGCAGGAGGCAGGCACAAGCAGGGCCCAATGCAGCCACAACAGGAAATCACCTTGATGCTCAGAGAAGCATCCTGTGCCTCCTTCTGGCTTAAATAGTGCGGTTGGACCAAATGGTGAAGCTGGGTGTTCCTCCAAATAGGTCTCCCGTGGGTGGTGCCTTGGCTCAGGCTATAGTCCTACTAGCTTCTTGGCCTACCAGGTTTCAGCAGACATTGGGTGGAGGTCAGGATGCTGCTGCTGTCTGGGGACTCCCAGCCCTGGGTTCAGGACATCAGAATGGGCAGGCAAATAGCCCTGTTTACTCCTGTGTGCCTGGGGTTGAGGTGCATGTAGCCTGAGGCACGGTGTACAGCCTTACTGTCCTATGTAGTCAGAGTCACAATCCAGCCCAAGCAATGGGTAAATCCCTGTGTGAAAGGGCAAAGACCAAAAATATCAGGAAACTTGTTTATATAGAACTTCCTCCCTTGACCAGATATGGAGCCTTTGCTTTTTGTCTGTGTAGATTTCAGCATCAGGCAGACAACTCCCCTGGAAATTCCCTCATTCTGCTACAGACACAACACCCATTCCACTTGCTTGGCTGAGAAGGATGCAAACAGTTTTCCGGTATTGGGCCCATTTGTAGTAACTAACCTGTGACATTACAGTACATACTGTAAATGACTCTGTCACTGTGAACAGCTGGAGGTCCTCCTAATTAAGGGAGGAAACACAAGATTAATGGCTGAAGAAGATTTGACTAAAGAGCTGGATTCATCCTGAATGAACACTCAAAGCATAAAAATGGAGCAACGGAAATCCCATAAACACATCATGCAAGTATTATATACACTAGATTATAGTACTTAGAAATTTTTGGATCGTCTTTTCTGTCTATACATTGTAGTGGGATCTGGAATGGGAGATGTGTGTAGAATATAAATGTTTCTCTGTGGCAATTTATATTTAAAAGGCTATCCCTTAAGTAAAGGTATTTTGTTCTGGTGATGATGCTGGAAAGTCAAGCTCTCTTTCATCCAGGGGGAAATACTATCACCCCTGAATGAAGCCTGAGTGAACTGGCTTTTTGCTGAGTGACTCCCATGCAGTCCTTTCGGTTGTTCTGCTGAATTTGCTAACACAGATGCCAATTAACAGGGGGAGAGATAGCTCAGTGGTTTGAGCATTGGCCTGCTAAACCCAGGGTTGTGAGTTCAATTCTTGAGGGGGCCATTTAGGGATCTGGTGGAAAAATTGGGGATTGGACTTGAGCAGGGGGTTGGACTAGATGACCTCCTGAGGTCCCTTCCAACCCTGATATTCTATGAATTAGTGGCGTTTATAGAGATGCTTTTTGTGATGCAGCTATTCAGTCATTTGGTATCTGGGCTGAACCCACCAAGCTCAATTCAGGTGGCTCATTTCTTGGTCTGAAACATCTTTCATGGTAACATCTTTTAGTTTAGTGGGCAGGAAGGGACAAGTTGCTTCCAGCCACAGGGGAAGCCGGGAGCTGGGGGGGGAGAGCGAGGAAGAGATGAGCTCTGCAAAGACACGGGCCAGGTCATCCTTTCCCCTCCCATGCCTCCCCTGTGGCTGGAAGCAGCTCCTGTCCCTTCCCTCCTGCACAGTGCCAAAAGGCTGCTGCTGGCCACATTCTGATGTGAACCCTGGCAGAAATCTGGGGAAGGGGCACGTGACCCTCCGTGCCCCTCCATGTGTTGCCTTGGGAAGACCCAGCGCCAGGTACCAGGAGAGGCAGGTCTGGCCCAGGGGTCCAGCCAGGCATGGAGGGCAGAGAGCACCGGGCAGGGAGGAGAGGGTCAGTTGGTCACACCCGCCTGCCCCCCCGTGTTAGAGAGGTGTATGGAACTGTGTGTGTGTCACCTCTCCCCACGTGAACCCATAAGTCTTAAAGATAAGAAGGTAAATAAAAAGAATACAACTACTGTATGCAGTATTTCTTTTTAACAGGGGCTCAGTGAACTTGATGTTAATTTGAACATTTGTACAGTAACTCCTCACTTAAAGTAGTCCCGGTTAATGTTGTTTCATTGTTACTGTGCTGATCAATTAGAGAACATGCTCGTTTAAAGTTGTGCAATGCTCCCTTATAACGTTGTTTGGCAGCCGCCTGCTTTGTCCACTGCTTGCAGAAAGAGCAGCCTGTTGGAACTAGCTCAGGGGTGGGCAAACTACGGCCCGCGGGCCGGATCCAGCCTGTCAGGGCTTTAGATCCAGCCCATGGGATTGCCACCCATGTGGAGCCGTAGGCCCCGCGCCGCTCCCGGAAGTAGCCTGCACCATGTCCCTGTGGCCCCTGGGGAGGGGAGGCAGAGGGCTCTGTGCACTGCCCTCGCCTGCAGACACTGCCCCCCACAGCTCCCATTGGCTGGGAACAGGGTTGCAGGGACATGTTGTTGGCTGCTTCCGGGAGTGGCGCGGGGCCAGGGCAGGCGGGGAGCCCACATTAGCCCCACTGCGCACCACTGCCACCCTGGAGCCGCTCCAGGAAAGTGGCGCCAGGCTGCAGCCCGCACCCCAAACCCCTCCTGCACCCCAACCCTCTGCTCTGAGCCCCCAACCCCTGCCGCACCCCTCCTGCACCCCGTACCCCAACCCCCTGCCCTGAGCTCCTGCCGCACCCCAACTCCCTGACCTGAGCCCCCTGCTGCACCCCAATCCCCTTCCCTGAGCCCCCTGCCGCATCCTCCCACACCCTCACCCCTTGCCCTGAGCCCCTTCCTGTACACCGCACCCCCTCCGACACCCCACACTCCCTCCCGCACCCCAACCCCCTGCTCAAGCCCTACATTCATGGCCCTGCATGCAATTTCCCCATCCAGGTGTGGCCCTGCTTGCTGTGTGGGGGGCGGGGGGAAGAGGGGTGCTAATGTCAGGGTGTCCCCCTCACCCTGCTCCTGCCCCCAGCTCCTTTACCCCATCTCCATAGAGCAGGGGAGGACATGACAGGGCTTAGGAAGGAGGGAGCTTGCTGGCAGCAGCTGCTGTCTCAACTTGCTGATCTACTTAAAAAGGCAGAGTACTTAGACTGGGGTCAGCGTACTTAAAGGGGCAATGTGCGTCTCTCTCTCACACACATGGTGTGTGCGTCTGTCTCTGTCTGCCATGCTGTCTCCCCTCCCTCCATTCCTGCTGCCTTGTAGAGTGTGAGGCTACATTAACAACAATGTGTTAACCTTTAAGGGCTCAGCCAAGTGCTAGTTCATCATTTAGCAGCAAGGCATTCCCTGGGAAATATCCCACTCTCTGACTCCACCCCCTCAACCAAGCTTCACAATCATCATCGCTGTGTACAGTATTAAATTGTTTGTTTAAAATGTATACTGTGTATATGTGTGTGTATATATATATATATATATAAAAAATATACCCTTTTGTCTGGCGAAAAAAAATTCCCTGGTTCCTAACCCCTCCTCCCCCCATTTACATTAATTCTTACGGGGAAATGGGATTTGCTTAACATCATTTCCCTTAATGTAGCATTTTTCAGGAACATAACTACAAAGTTAAGTGAGAAATTACTGTACTACATAGTTCTGACTGATTGCCATTGAACTTGCTTGATTACAAGTAATTTTACCAGGTGTCCCATATTCAGCATAGGGAAATATGGTCATCATAGAAACTTATTTAATGTCTGTAAAGCACTCAGATCCTCAAGCACTAGCGAGGCACAAAATATTACACTATTATGCATTTATTATATAAAGTTGCATTATTCGATTAGCATTTCTATTTTTTCAGAATTGCCTATCCTGGGCCGTTATTCGTGGGTAGGGTAAGTGGGCACAATTCTATTAATGTCAATGATGTTGCACCTCTTACGACAGTGGTTTACTTAGCCCAGTGTGTTTGGCTTTAAGGTGCTGACATAATTTTTGTAAACACATTTTAAATTACACAATGAGCAATGTTGAAATATAGTCAACATTAACTTGGCAAAGCAGTTTCTGCACTTGATCTAGAACTGAATTATAAACATTTCTTCCAACAGGACTAAATACTGTATATATCACATTCTGTGTAGACACCATTCAGAAATGTTCATTACCCTAATAGGGTTTACATGATTGTGTCAGCTGTCAGCATAATGCTTAATGCTGTGAGAGTGGATGAAATATCATAACTAAATGGCTAGATTTATACTCAGCCTGTTTCTATGGTAATTATATTTGCTTATTCAATTGCTTTGGTAACAGAGTTTTTGAATGACAGTCAAGGTTGTCCTATTCAGGTCAATAATACCAAGCAAATCTATGAGTTATATTTGGGCCCAGCTGTATCTTTAAAGGACTCACTTTCCTAGGGGGTGATATGAAGCCTCATCGATCCCACAAGACTCTGGAAAACATGGGAAAGCATGCACTGTTATACCCCTTCAGGGGATGAAATTTACACTCCCTTCCACTGTCCACACCCTTTCAGGGAAGCAAGGGCTGTTAGCGGTGCTAGCTAGGAACAATCCATTTGCTCAGGGGGGCACAAAGGCTGCAACTGTAGCCATCTCCTATGTGGGAGTGCAAGGAGGTGGCTCCTTACACCATCCCCCCTTCTCCTTCTTGTATACCTATATCAGAGTTGACTGCAGTTTGGCCCTTTATTACTGTCTCTTAATTGATTTGAACAACAACAAAGACTCTAGGCAGAGCATCTCTAAAGAATAATTACATGTCTCTGGTAGTTAGTCACTTAGCGTTCAGCATCATGCTTCATAACATCCACTACCTGAGGTGTGTAATAATACAGTCTTATGTCTCTTTGCTATAGGGCCAAATTCTACTCTTGTAGTGGCCTTCTTATTGAAGCCATGTGCATCAAAGTATATAATTTGGCCCTAAATGTGGTTTCTGTCTGATTGTTTGTGAATCAGAATAAACCAACAGTGCATGTTTCAAACTGAAATTAAAACCACCTACTTCTGTCATAGTCTTTTTACTGGCTGCTGCAGCTAATTGATTTTGTTCACTAGACTGACAGAATCTTGTCAGGTCTAAAAGCCTGAACTGGGACATTTGAAGGAAAACCAAAAGAGATGCTCAGACCTCATGGCAGTTAAACTGGGGGAAGACTTCTGGAGTCAAAGCTGCAGAAAACTCAGGAGCTACTACAGGGAGAGGTACACCAGTAGCAAGGCAATCCGAACAAATGTCAAAAAGATTGATGGATGAGATTAGAGAAAAAATAAAAAGGACGAACTATTAGATACAAATCCCTACAAGGACACCCTCCTCCCCTTCCCAACCCCCCACTGAAAATACATAATGGTTTATAGTGAATAATTCTTTAAAAAAAAACAAAACAACCCTGCAAATACCAAAACAAACTGCAATCACAAGATGTCTCTGCAGAGCTGCCTTTCTTTCTTTGGTCTGACTTCTTCATGGTTGTCAGAAAATCTAACTGCAAGGCTGAATTTAACCTAATATTCTTTGCCTGCAGACAATGACGCAGAGAGGACATTTTGGCCCATAGGCTGTGAGCAAGGCACACATGTTTGCAGACCACTTTTGTCCACGTCCCCTCTCTTTATTATTAGCACAACAGTACTAAGGCCTCACAGTAATGGGGGGAAACTGCAGATTGTGGAGAAGTAAATGCACAGACAGATTTTACTTAACAAAAAGGTTTTCAAGATCAATGTCATGAATATGCAATTTATAGTAGTAAGATGTTAACATGAAATACTGGGTTAGAAGTTCAATGGTAAAAGTGAATCAAAGGCCTCAAATTTTCATAGAGGCCAAACTAACCTCGAATTGAACTTGGAGGCAGCAGGAAAATTTGTCTTTGTCCCTACAAAACCATGCTTCACACCAACATGAGACCTTCTGTTTATCTACTTTCTGGTCCATTTGAAAAGATTAATGTTGTAAAAGAAAATTATACCATCTTCTCTCCCAAGGAGACAGAAGAGAAAGGAGGCCACTCACACATGCATTCCTCTCTCCTCCGATGATGAATTCTACATTTTAAAGGAATTCTTCCTTTTAGCAAGAAGGCCAAATAATTATAATTTGATGCAACTTAGAATGTGTATAAGCCAGAGTGCAAAATACCTGTTGCATACATTTTCCAACTAAGGAGCCAGGCATGTTAAAAGAAAGTTTGGAACGCCAGAAAACTGGATGTCACAGTAAAAAGACAAGCCGTACCACAGCAAAAGATAAATGCCCAGTGTCCAGCTGGTGAGATGAGACAGGCAAAATCCGTTACTTCAGACAAGCCAGATCTTACATCTATATAAAATCAATCAAATTACAGGTCTTGCAACTTGAAGTCTAGCAGGAACATCTGCCAATAGGCTAGCATAAGGAAACCTCCATGTAAGGTTTCCTCCAAAAGAAAAAGTTAAAGGGACTTCCTCCATTTGATATCTCTTATCTATATTTACAGAACCAGAAGCCACCCACCAACAGTCATTTGCTATAAGATTGTTTACCTCAAAATTTGTCAAAAATAGCCTCATTTTGATATCTGCATTATACAGTTGTGATGGGATGTAAACCCCACACTGGCACTGAAGCAGTTGACAGGAGCTGGAGAGCTCATTAAGTGCATCCAGTTTCACCTGGAAAAGAGGCCAAGACAAATTTGGGATGAGACCATTTGGGGAGGGGTGGGTGGCCTCTATAAGGGTAGGGCTTCAGGCTAGAGAGGAAGTGGAGGCCCAGGGATCATTCCCATGGAGGAAGCTATGCAAAAGGGTCAAGAAAGCTGGGCTGTAGGGGATGGGAAGATCCCTAGACAGCAGGTCCTGATAGAAGGGCAAGCCTAGAAGAAAGCTTGGAAGAAAAGCTGGGCTGGAGGGGAAGGGGACATTCCTGGGCAGCAGGCCCTGAAAGAAGGACAGAACTGGGTGAGGGCTTTAAAAAGGGAGTTAAGCCCTAAAAAGGGGGCAAGATTAAGAAAAGTTGGCTTTGGAGGAAGGTCTGCACTAAGAGGTGTTAAAACTTAAGAGAAGGGTCAGGATCAAGATAAGGATTGTGGGGAGAGAAAAAAGTGGCTGGAAAAACTAGACACCCAGTCCCTGAAAGACAGGCCAGCGATATGTTGGTAAATACTGCAGATTAAAAACTTTTAAGATGTTATAATCCCTTGAAAGGGGCAGAACTTGGGAAGAGACTGAAAAGACATTATTATCCCAAAAGGAGTGAACGTACAAGATGACCTGGCCAGAGGGCTGAGTCATGAGAGGCAGGGCCGGCTCCAGACACCAGCTTTCCAAGCAGGTGCTTGGGGCGGCATTCCGAATGGGGCGGCAGTCCGTGTCCCAGGGCGGCAATTCAGCGGCAGCTCCAATGCTATTGCGGCGGTGGCAATTCGGCGGTGACTGGTTGGGGCGGCAAAATTGGTAGAGCCACCCCTGATGAGAGGAGGCAGATAACTGCAGGGCTGGCGTGGCTATGGGAAGAGAGCTCCAGAGAAGAGGATGAGACTCTGTTGTGCCCCTGCCCATCCAGAAGGAGGCATTTATGGTGAATGAACTCCTTGACAAGAACCTCATTTTAAAGTCTTCTCTTAGTGACTATATGAAACTTAATCAAAATAAGCATCAACTCTATAATTGTAGTTGAGACATTTCTAGTGGTTTATGAAATTATGTCTACTGTTAGGAATTGTTATTGTGTTATACTTAGAAGTATGAAAATGTGTCTAAGAATTAAGTTATCTTATATTTAAGTATTATTTGATATTAAGTTGTGGGTTGCTTTACTTGTACTTACATAGTAAATGTAAAATTATCCAGAACAAAATATAAAAGTATTCCTGACCATTTGGAGTAGAGTGTTGAACTTTAATAACAAATTCGGAGGTCAAAACTTTGGGAATAAAATTCCTATATTTGAAACTGAAATAGATAAAATACCCTTTGATAGAAAATTATTCGAAGGAAGATGAAGAATGAATATCCAGCTTCAGAATTTAAGAAACCTTTAAGAAAGCTTGTACTAACATGCCACAGAATGTGAAAGGACTATTACAACTATGTAAAACTTTATGAAAAAAATTAACAGAAGAACACAACTAAAAGACTTTAAAGTGACTCTGTTTACAAGCCTGGAATTTAAAAAAGGGCCGGAACATTTTAATGAGATCACAACACTCTCCTCAGGGCACAAAAAATAATTTATTTCTTCCTGACCCGTTAATGAAAAGACAGATTGCTAACACCTAACCAGCAGGTCCCTCTCCAAAAATTTGCAACTATCCAATAGGAAAGCGACAACACTTAGACCTGACTATTTTTGGATGGGGACTACTTCCACCCATACATTTTTAATGTAAAACAAATATCAATGCTCCTGCCATGAAGAAGCTATCTTGAGCTGTGCTCACATATAGACAAAGTGAGTCACCTTAGCTGAACGCTTGCTCTCCTGAGGGAGAGGAATACTTTTTTAAAATCAAGTCTTTCATAGACAAAACCCTTTGGAATATTAGGGCCCAGGCCTAAGTTTCTATCAGAAACCAGCCTTGGGATGAAGGTTGCTTCCTAGAAGATGCAGACATCAAGAAAATCCATTGCTCTCAAGAGCTATCAGTCTTTAAACTGAATGGTGAGACAAAACTATCCTGTTTCAATACAGAGAGTGGAGTAATCAATATTTCCCTCTCAACAAATCCATAGGAAACCTCTGGGCTTTGAAGGGAGACCAGAAGTTGGTTGGGGAGAGAACTATATTGCTTTCCCATGTAATTAACCAATTGAACCAAATGCCTGTGTTCCTTACTTCAAGACTCTAGAACTTGTGCAATCCCCTTTTGAGGGAGATAGGAGTCTGATGTAACAATTTCCTTAGCAATATTGCCAAACTATTCTCTTCCAAATACCTGAAAGGCAGATTTTGAGTAAGGCCAAAGAACAAGCAAATTTATGGCTGTCAGCATCACAGAAATGTGAAATCTATTCCATAATAGCAAACAAGAACTACGTGCCTAAAATTGCGAGAAATTAATTTGCTGTTACACCTAAATGCTGTTCTAATTAGCATTGTATTTCTGCACAGATACTGTTGTGTGATACTTTAAGGCTTAATCACTGTTCAAATCTACTAAGATCTTGGCTACTATTTGGAAGTGCTAACCAAATACTTATAATTCATCTTATTATGTGCTATATGTTTTAAACTGTGCCTTTCTTGTGGTGGTGTACTTTTTTGTAGGAGTTGGAGCATTACTAGACTGCTGCCTTTCATTCTTTGTCTTTCAAGCTAACTGCAGGTTTAATCTGATTTAAAGGCCTAGTTTCTTAAACTCCAACTGTGCCTTCTCATACCTACTTTGCCAAACTAAGAAGCACTGCTTTTTCTTGTCTGTCTGAGCAAGTGAGTGACAGGTAAGCCAAATCGTACCCTTCCCTTTCACAGCCCACTTCTTATACTGTGTACAGAGAGAGAGAAGAACTTTTTGCAGTTTCCACCTTATTTCAACATTCGCTTATATGTGTATAGGTTATTGAAACACTTTTCTGTATATATCCTATCACCAAGTGTTCCCATCAGTCTTCATTCTAAAGAGCATATGAATTCTCACCAAACGCTGTTTTCTCCTACTTCAAACACAACTCTAGATAGGTACTAAAATGATTCTGAGAGCAAGTTGCATTTCTATAGAATCATAGAATATCAGGGTTGGAAGGGACCTCAGGAGGTCATCTAGTCCAACCCCCTGCTCAAAGCAGGACCAATCCCCAACTAAATCATCCCAGCCAGAGCGTCGTCAAGCCTGACCTTAAAAACTTCTAAGGAAGGAGATTCCATCACCTCCCTAGGTAATGCATTCCAGTGTTTCACCACCCTCCTAGTGAAAAAGTTTTTCCTAATATCCAACCTAAACCTCCCCCACTGCAACTTGAGACCATTACTCCTTGTTCTGTCATCAGCTACCACTGAGAACAGTCTAGATCCATCCTCTTTGGAACCCCCTTTCAGGTAGTTGAAAACAGCTATCAAATCCCCCCTCATTCTTCTCTTCTGCAGACTAAACAATCCCAGTTCCCTCAGCCTCTCCTCATAAGTCATGTGTTCCCGTCCCCTAATCATTTTTGTTGCCCTCCACTGGACTCTTGCCAATTTTTTCACATCCCTCTTGTAGTGTGGGGCCCAAAACTGGACATAGTACTCCAGATGAGGCCTCACCAATGTTGAATAGAGGGGAACGATCACGTCCCTCGATCTGCTGGCAATGCCCCTACATATACATCCCAAAATGCTATTGGCCTTCTTGGCAACAAGGGCACACTGTTGACTCATATCCAGCTTCTTGTCCACTGTAACCCCTAGGTCCTTTTCTGCAGAACTGCTGCCGAGCCATTCGGTCCCTAGTCTGTAGCGGTGCATGGGATTCTTCCGTCCTAAGTGCAGGACTCTGCACTTGTCCTTGTTGAACCTCATCAGTTTTCTTTTGGCCCAATCCTCTAATTTGTCTAGGGCCCTCTGTATCCTATCCCTACCCTCCAGCGTATCTACCTTTTCTCCCAGTTTAGTGTCATCTGCAAACTTGATAACGGTGCAATCCACACCATCCCCCAGATCATTTATGAAGATATTGAACAAAACCGGCCCAAGGACTGACCCTTTTGCATCTTAAATTTCTAGCATACACACTAGACTGTTGTGTGTTCTCACCTAAACACTGTTCACAGAAACACTAGCTAAATTAACTGGGACTGCATTGGTGGGTCCCACCTTGCTCCTTAAGCACATCTTACCTTGCTTGACTTGTCCTAAGCCTTAATTTTACATTGCTGTATGGGACAGTAGCAATAGCTTTTCCACCCTTCAACATCTTCTACTTAAACCCTGCCCAATCTTTACACTATTGAAACTACACTATTTTGCTATTGTAACATCCTGTGGAAATTGTTATGCGTGTATACTGTACATTAGCATTGAGCTTACAGTGGCCACATAATTTGAAGTATTGCTCTCTTGAATCTCACTACCAATGTTAAAGTTGGTGCAGTAAAAAAAAAATTACCTCATACACCTTGTGTTTCATTGTTAAAAGCATTCTCCTAAAAGCATTCAGAAGAAATTACCACTTGGCCATAATAAAGCTTTTTTGGTTTCATGGTGCCAAGATTGTTTTCCCTTCTTGTATGAGATTCCTCTACTCGGCTTAGACTTTAGTATAGCTCAGTCATCTCTATTAATGCATAGAAGCCTAGTGATGTGAAATGGATGTTGCATGCATTTATTTTGTGACTCGGCTCATCCCTATCTCTATCGATCTATATAGTTTCTTTAAGTTACATTTAGGATTTATAGTGTTACTTACATCAGTCAAATGCTGTACTCTCTTTTCATTGGAGCATACCTGAGTTGTTGGATCTGCTGGCACTGTGGGGAGAGGAGGTTATGTAGTCCCAGCTCTGCTCTAGCTGTTGGAAATTCGATACCTACGGTCAGATTTCTCATAGTATGTTGGAGAAGGGCTATAAATGGGACACGCTTCAGTGCCGGGTGAAGACAAAGGAGCTGAGGCAGGCATATCAGAAGACAAGGGAGGCAAACTGTCGCTCTGGTGCTGCGCCAAAGACCTACCACTTCTATAAGGAGCTGGATGCCATCCTCTGCAGCATCCCCCATTTCCATCACCAAGAGCCTGATGGATACTTCGGTGGAGCTGGAGATGGCGGACAGTGAACTCAACCCTCAGGATGAAATCATGGATGAGGAGGTTGAGTTGGAGGACGACGTGGAGCACATGGCACGGTCGTCCAGTGGCATGGCAAGTCAGGACCTCTTTTTAACTCCAGAGGGGTCTAACAAGTCCCAGCAGTCTCTGGCATGCATGATGCAGGAGAGGAGGGCCCTGGTAAGTGATCTTTTAGAGTTGATGTTGCTTGATTATATGACGTAGAGCTGTCCTTTGCTCTGTATAGTCTAGAAGTGGGTGAAGGAGGGGATAGAAATGTACAAGACTAGCTGTGTTTGCGTGTGCTCCACATTCTTCTGTGCAGCTAAGCAGTTTGGCGGAACACTGTGTTAATGCACACTGAGATTTCACGGGAATCCTCCAGAAAGATCTCTAGGAAACTTTCCTGGAGACAATCCTCTGCTGAAGGTTCCTTGGCAGAGCTGCTTTGTTCCTTCCCCCATTGTAGGACACTTTCTGGTGCCAATCAGCAATCACTTGTGCAGGGACCAAAGTGCCATACAGGCAAACAGCATAGGGATAGGACTTGAAGCTGCACGTGTATAGGAGATGCACCTTTGCATTATTGCTTACCCTGAGAAGTGAGATATATGCTGCAATGACCCCCACCTGTGGAAACTGGTGGCAGAATTTACAATATTGTCCCTAGTCGCCTGAATCCCTTAAACACCTAGATCCTTTGCCCCATCTTGAGCACCCAACCCCCCCCCCCCCCGACCAAACTCACCATGTTTAGGGTGTATGCTGAGATGTGTGCTTGCCAAGGAACAGTGAGAAAGCAATTCATATGTAAAAAGAGGTGTATTTTACTATAATGATTCAATGATTCAATGTGTGACCTAACAATCATGCTTCTGTGTTTTGTTTTGTTCCCCCCCCCCCTTGTGCTTCACCAGATGCAGCCTTCAGGGGAACCCCCGCTACACACCAGCGGAGCATCTCTGCCAGATAAGGAAGTGCCCAAGCTGGAGCAAGGAGGACATGTTCCGGGAGGTGCTCCAAACCTCAGAGGCCAGACAAAAAGAATGCAGGGGGGAGTGGAGAGAGACCCTGAAAGAAAAATGTAAAATAGACAGGCAGGACAGAAAGGAGAGTGAGGAGCACATTCTAAAGGGCCAGGAGTGGATGATAAAAGTGATGGAGGAGCAAACAGAGAGATTGTGTGTGATGTTAGTTGGTATTTAATAAAAACAAATTCTCTGAAATCTTTGTCTCCTATATATAGTGGTTGCTGCTGGTCGTAATACATACTGGCAATTTGATTATTTGCTGACTGTAAATCCCGCTCGGGAATCATCACAATTTTCATGCAAGGCAGCAAGTTAACAAAGCATGGCAGAGTGCAGTATAGAAAGACAATTACTGGTGCTCATTGTCAAAATTTTGCCTCAAAGCCTCCCTGATCCTAATGGCACCCTGTTGCGCAGCTCCAATAGCCCTGGTATCCGGCTGCTTAAATGCCACAAAATGCAGTCGGAAGCCCATGGAATGATGGGATGGAAAAACTGCATCATGGGATGTTGAGCCTGCACCCATGATGCCCTGTGATCCACTCCGCCTTCCCACAACTCTTAGCTGCAGAAGGTGGTGATAGTTACCCGCAGTGCACTGCTCTCACTGTCGATGGTAGAGCACCAACTGTGAGCACACTCTGCCAACAGAAGGAGCGCTGTGTGAACGTGCATAAGCAATGTAATTATAGTGGTTTTTTGATTGTTGGCGTAACTTGCATCGACAAAACTGTGTAGTGTAGACAATGAGTAAGTGTAGTTCTTCTCACTTGTGTTTATTGAATTTCATCTAGTTGATTTCAGACCAATTCGCTAATGTCATTTTGAATTCTAATCCTATCCTCCAAAGTGCTTGCAAGACCTCCTAGTCTGCTATCATCTGCAATTTTTTAAATGTACTTTCAACTCCACCATCCAAGTCATTAATGGAAGTCATTGCCTTCCATTAGTAATTGTTCAGAAACATTTTTCATTTATTTTAAAAGTAATTTTTGTTTTTATTTGGTTGGTTGTCTCCCAATGCATGAGAAAAGAACCAAAGGTGAGAATGTGGGATCACCTTCCTGCATTAGTCTAATAAAATTATCAATAATTCCATCTCCATTTCTCCCCTCTCCCCCAAACTAGTCAGATGAGAAGCAAGTTAACTATTCCATCTTTTGATTGTTTCTCCAGGTATCAATTTTGGTAATCCAGTATTGGCTTTTCTTTTGGTAATTTTAACTTAAAATTACCTGGAGCTCAGTTCTTTGAAAATCATTTTTTCACCCCCAGAAGGGCTTTGCTAATTTTGCAGATACATACAGGGCCCGTAATAACATCAGCAGAAGCAGCACAAGTACACACAAATAGAAACACAGAAATTTAGCCAGGATCCACAAAAAGGCTGCTTGCAGATTACATGATTTTATAACAATTGTTTCAGGAAGTGCAACAGCAAAAACCATGATGCGCACACACATACGCAAAGCCTATATACAATAATCCAGTCATCCCAAAATACCTATCCACAACTACACTTGGTTTTTCAAAATTATTTTATAGACCACACTATAGATAAGATAAGTTGTTAATGTCTAAACATTTCTTTCCCGTTTCTCTTAGTTTGCCATTCCATCTACTATACGCTTGCTTTGAATTTGAAAAAGGAGTAACCAGAATGCTCCCAACCAGGCTGTCTTCCCTATTAGAACACTGATAATGATCACAGTTGTCTTTGTGGCTGGGGTAGCCAAGAATGAAAATGAAAAGATTAGATAAATGGATGTAGGGAGATTTCTCATTAATGGCAGAAAATTTATAACTGATGCATCAAATGCTATTAAACAGCTGGGGAAGCCTTAGGATTATATTGTCCTTTACATGAGACCGATCCTGTAAGGTGCTGAGCAGCTCCTGCCAGTGCTGAGCACTCTCAATAGTCATGGGAACTATTGCTCAGCACCATGCAGGATTATACTCTCAATGCATGTGCAATTCCAATTAATGGAAATGAGAGCTATATGCTCCATAAAGAGACAGTATAACTGCCCTCCCATGCACATACATTTTAGACTGTATCCTACAGTGCTAAAGAGCATCTAGCAGTTGAAAGGAAAATTTGTTGGTTTAAGTAAAATCGATTTAAGCACTGTCACATGATCCATAAAAGCTACAAGGAATACAGAATCTGCCTATGAAGCAAGTAATAAAATTAATAAAAATTGAGGCAACATTGCAAAGCAATTATTCATCGTAAACACAAGGATCTTTTTAAATGACAAGATGTTTCATCTAGAGCGCAATGAATTAATTGTGGTTTCAAAGAGACACTATCAAGGCTAAACCCAGAATTTAATCTGCTCTCTCATCCCTTATCTGTTTGCAAAATCCATGTAATTTCCTTTGGCTTCATTTTTTTTCAAAACTAGTGATTTGAGTGCTGCTTTTTTTAAATAACCCCACTTTGCACTTCTGCAATATATTCATTATGAAATTCTAGAATTGTAGGCAGAATTCACTTTCCAGAGACCTTTGCAGTGGATCAGCTCTAGATCTGCTGAGATCGTACTGCTTCCTGCGGTTCCTTGATGGGTATATGAATGGAATTATAGGACAGGGTTGCCTATGATATCATGGGACTAGATTCTATGACCCCGGAGGTCCCTTCCAGTCCTATGTTGCTATGATTCCTCTCCTACTCTACCCACTTTTCTGTGAGCTGCAGGAATGTTGAGAGCACCTCATGTAATGACTTTTGCCCTCTGCATAGCCCCACCACAGCTGTCCTGACTGTCCCTCCCGGTATACTGAAGTACATTACTCTCTGAGAATTGCTGTGCTCGGTGTTCTGCTGTTAGAGTAGCAGAAATGCATATTTGGTTTTGCTAATGTTATGCAATTGAACTCTGAATACATTCCAAGCAATTTGGCCTCTGCCTGTATTGCTGAAATGCGACAGATGCTGTATAAGCCCTGCTGGTCAGCTAAAGAAATGTACACTGCAACAGTCATACCAACACATGACTTGATCCTGCGAAGGGCCATGCTCTCTGAACTACTGACTTCACCAGGAGTTGAGGGAGTTTAGCACTATGCAAGATCCATTATGTTACATGCTGCCTGCTGCACAAATATTCCTTCTGGTGAAACTAATCTAATTAATACAGTGTAAGTCAGTGAGAAAACAGGTTTTAAAAACCCCCCAAATCAATACTCTTTCACCTTTAAATTCTTCACTGGAACTGCATGTTGCCACAGTGGGAAGGCTTGTGTGCTCCACTGACCCTGAGAGCTATTCTGTCAGGAATCTTAATTCATGTTATGGCTACCTAATACAGACAGATCAAAGAGGAGGGACCACTGGCCACCCACGTTGAGAGTTGAGTGATAAGCCAACTATCTAAAACGTTAAATTACAGAAACACAACTAGATAGCCATTCCAGTCAACAGCATGAAAGACAGGGACAGCAGAGCTTTGTTCATGTCTTAAGTGACGTCTAGCAGTGAGGGAAAGATTCAGATTCAGGACTAAAATGTATTCACTGTGGATTCTAGAACATATATTTGGTGGACAACTTCATTTGTGTAACACACATGGGGTTTAAACATGCTCTGATTGAAGTCACTGAAGTTTTCCCATTGAAGTCAATGGGGTCAGGATTGGGTCTTTTAGAATTCACTGTGGGCCAGATTGTGACTGACTTTTTCATGGGTGTGCAAGTTGGAGGAGGCCTGAGTAGCCATCATCTCCTTTGTGCACACTCCCTTACACGCTCAACATGAACAGCAATCTATTGGCTGCTTTTATGAATTTCTGTCTATGTATCTGTAAACAGGAAAGTTGGAATTTACACAGATTCCACATCACTGATTTCTCCTCCACTGGGAAGCTGACCTGCTAGGCCCTGGACATCTGCTACCTCTTGGCATAAGGGCAATGTGATTATTAGCAGTCTCATGCAAGCACACGGAGGCCCCAGTCATGAGGCCTTATTCTAGTTGATGCTGTAGAAACACACCGGAAAACATGGTCAAACCCTGAGAAGCTAACAGTCTATGATATAGGTAAAGTATTATTGGACTGTTAATTGGTTTCTTATTTAAATAGAAAAATGTTAAGTTGTGTTATTTTTAAAATTGTGTTTCCTAAATTTTCTCTCTGATGCATTTTCTTGTGACACACCCTGTCTGAATGATGGATAATCTTTTATTTAAATTATGCAGATTTTTTTAAAAAACGACTGTAATATAGGTTCTAGGTAGGATTAGGACTATAGATGGGTAGAAGTAATGAATATTTACATATTGGCAAATTACATTGTAACCTGAATAGAATTCAATGGACGGAAGTAATCTCTGGTATAATTCCACTGATGTCAATTGTGGGGATTTGAAAGGAAAATATATTGGGCCAAATAATTCTCTGGTGCAATTATTCCTTTCCACAGATTTTCTTCCCTCGTGCCCTGGCAGCAGAAAGAGTATATCAAACTTCCTTGAGAGTTATTGTTTCAGGCTGTCTCTCTGCAGACTCACACGGACATCACAGCATTGGTTTTACAGGAGATTATTAGCCCCAGTATGTTTTCCTGTCAAACTCAGATAATTAACGATCATACCTGTAATATAGCCAGCAGTCTGTGCCATAGCTGGTCAGTTTAGGGAGCTTCTGTGTGGTGATGTCTGTCAACATAGGCTTTGTTATTTAGTTAGGGATCAACACAGAGTATGTCTGTTTGCAAAAGGCTCAACAGAGAATCTCCTTTATAGTCACTGCAATCTAGTATTGCTTTTATCTACCACTGGCAAAGACAGTATCAAGGGCCTGATCCCACTATCATAATGCTACAGAACTCCTGTTGTTCTGAGGGGGAGTTTTGTTATGTTATGGATGAAATCCTGAGCCCACCAAAGTCAATGAGAGTTTCATCATTGACTTAAATGGGGTTAGGATTTCACCCAAGGGCTGTGGGATGAGGCTCCCAAATGGAATTCATGGCAGCTAGTAAGTATACTAGATAGCTTGCCACTAAATAACAAAATAAAACTGTAGCCAGTTAGAAACTGGCTTATTCATAAAAATACATAGTGTAATTGCATGTGTGCTGGTTTCTGATTGTCTGATGTGCACAATAAGTCAATTCTCTAAGCAAATGAGACTACAGCAGATCAATAATGGTACAGGGAGCAAATGTCACTAATGCATGACCAACCATCAGATAAGCTGATTAAATCTCTTGTCAGTCACTGGGCACAATACAAATAGTCATTATGAAAGAACATTGTTATGTGATCTATAGCTCTAGCTTGGAAAATAAACATTTGGACTTTGACGACATTAATTTTCCAGAAATGCCACAGTTTTCCTTTGATGTTTACATAGCTACCAGAGAGCATTATTCTGTACAAGGCTAGCAAAACAAACAAAACCCACAATAGTAACCCTTAGAACACAAGGGACAAGTCTACTTGTTTTCTAGGCCTTGTTTCTCTTCAGTAGCAGCCCTGCCTTGTTCCCTGGTCCTCATTCTCTCATCTCTTTGAGCTACTGTCACATTTCCACTATCCACTAACTCTCAAAAACCAGACTGCCCCACACCCTTCTCCACTGGTTCTGTGGTCTCCTGGTCTCTGCACTCCTTCCCACAACTATTGGCCATGCTTCTTTGCATGGAACCCACCTGGCTTCCAAGTTGTGTATTCCCTACTCATGGGACCTGCTCGCTCTATAGTGGCTCTACTCCCACACACCCTCTGGTAGCATAGGTCTAACTGAACCTCCCTCTCCCAGCTACTGCTGTTTCCAGAACCTATCTCAGTGGGTCTCCCCAACACTTAGGATATTATGGAAAAGTTAATCCAGGCTCAGTTTATAGTCTATTGTTTTTTCTGGGGAGAAGAAAGATGCACATCACCCCCTGGCCTTTCCCTCTCTGTCCTGTCCAAGCCCATCTGTAGATGGGGAAAGGAAGAAAGAGGGATCTGTATAGTAAGTCCCTTCCCTTGTGGGTCATCTGGGAAAATGATTTGAGCCCTACATTTCTCTGTCTTGGACAATTTTTCATATTTGACAATTCCATGATTATCCCAGTCCTATTTGTCTCTTTCCTACAGTGAAACTAGTTGATCCAAAGAGTAACAAATTATGTATGTTTACAAAGAGTTACCATTTGGGGATGCTGGTTGTCAAGCTGTTCTTGCAGAGTTTAGTTGCTGTAATGTAGAGCTACTGCATGAGAGAAATAGCTTTTCTCATAAAGAACTAGAGTTAATCTTAATCACGCATTAATGCCTGAAAATATGAAACCATAAGAGGATATTGTTCTGTGAACTAATTTAGATTTAAGAATGACACAAAATTCTGTTCACAGATAATAAACCACAAATAAAGGTTAATGCACATCTTGCGTGTTTTAATTGCAAAAAGCAGACAGAGTAGTAAGTGTTTTACCTGTACTGTCTTTGGTTCTATGAAAGTTATTTCCTGCTTTAAAAATAATCCCTCAAGGTCAGGACCCATTGAACCTGATTCTTCTGTGCAGTCTGAAGTATTATCTGAACAAGATAATGAAAATCAAGTTGCTAAATACAAAGTGCTGCATTAATTTTAGTAGAACTGTGTCCAAAAAGCACTCAAATACAAATCAAGAATCCATTCTGAAAAAAATTTTTGGCCTGACCCTGCATAAGTATTTCAGAAAAACTCTCTTTTGCCTTCCGTGTGCAGGATCAGACCCTTAGGAATCAAAATGACTGAGATTTGCAAAAGGAGCTTTAATAGTAACAAATCACTGAGCTGAACAGGGCATCATGAGTTTGAAGGGGACACAGAATTCCATCCTGAACTATCCGGAGGGCAGAAGGTGTGTGATAGGCAGAAGTCTGAGTGTGATCCCTTTGATATTTGCTACGGAGGGGATGTAACAGAAGTCAGAGAAGACATAGCTCCCCACCCCCGCTTCCACTAGTGTTGCTAAACAAACCCATTTAGCCAGTTTACTGTAGGTTATAAGTACCTCCCTCCAGGGTAGGGTGTAGAGGCCAGCTTTATATGCAACACTGTTTTGCAAATACCTTCTGAAGGGATGAAATAATCCCTCTCATGTCCTCTCCCACTGCTGTGTTTTTTTGAGGGCGTAGGGGGAGGAAACAGTCAAACAGAATTTTTCTGTGTCACTGTCAGGACCCCGCCCCATCATAGCTGCCTTCAAACTAACAATGGCAAAGCTTGTAAATTCACCCTCTTGTGACCCCAAACAATTCCAGACAAGGTGTCTCCATGACACAGATGGGGCGAGTGCAGGAGCAGGGAATGAGACTGCCCTGCAGGGAGGTTAAGATGCCCCTTTTGTCTATATCTCTTTCCAGTGAAGAGCTCTGACTTGTGCATTCTCCAGAAAGAGCAATCTGACCCCTCAGAGCATGGTTTAGGGCCAATTCATATCCTAATGCTGAATAACAAGCCAGGTTTGTTTTGGAAACATGCTCCTCCAGCATGGCCTGGCTGACACACTAATTACACCCTATTCCTGGCATTGGATTGCTCTGACGGAATGTCCTTTTGCAAATTGCTGACAAGAACTAAGCACAGGCCAGCAAAGCCTAGTGGCTACACAAATTATTTGTCACTGCCAGGGAGTTTCAGCAAGCGTGCTGCACACAGGGAAGCTGCAAATGTGGGTAAGGAGGAACTGTTCAACACCACCTCTCAGTAACCAGGGTTAAAGCCACTTCACAAATGAGCCATGAGAAAGAAAAGGGTTAGAATAATCCGATAACTGATTTGCAATTAATAATTTGACCTGCTATCATATTATACTGTGAGTAGTTGTTGGAGAGTCGTAGTTTTTGCTACGCAAGATGTATGGGAGGATGCAGTAAAGGGTGACTGATCTCTGTATTCATGTGAGTCAAATATTGCATTATGTCCAGCTTTGGTATTCTTCCTTCATTTATTTCCCTTAGTGAGGGAAATATTTTGAGGCAGGTTTCAGAGTAACAGCCGTGTTAGTCTGTATTCGCAAAAAGAAAAGGAGTACTTGTGGCACCTTAGAGACTAACCAATTTATTTGAGCATAAGTGAGCTGTAGCTCACGAAAGCTCATGCTCAAATAAATTGGTTAGTCTCTAAGGTGCCACAAGTAGTCCTTTTCATTTTGAGGCAGTCACTGTTCATTCAGGCCATAATCTGAAGTAGAAATGCAACATTCTTTTATTTCTACATGCCAAGGCAGAGCCTTACTTGCCCCTGTATTCAGTAACAGTGAGGGAATTCATGGGAGAAACTAAGGTTTTGAAATAGTTGTTTTCTCATGAGTAAGGACTATATCATTGTTGTCCCTATAGCTAGCTCTCTTATTCCCCCTGTGCTCCCTTCTTCATTCCCATGTACTAGGAGGTGTTCCTTGATGTGCTTTTCTTTTGGTATATATTGTACGTGCATCGCAATAAATTCCTGCTGCATTTTGCACAGAGCTATTTTTTGTTTAAATGTGTCCTTCCTAATTTTGGACACACTTTTGTGATTTGCTTGCTTCTTTGTGCCATTTTGGTTCATTGGCTGTGTAGGTAGTTCATTAAAAGTGCTGACACTTTCTTGCCCAGAGGACACTGCATTTTAGCCATGAGTTCTACTGCAGTGTCTTCTCAGCATTGTATTATTATGCAATAAGGAAGACAGTAAAGACAAACGGGCTGAGGTCATTGTTTAGCAGACCAACCTTTCAGCTCTGGAAACCTGAGTTTGTACTTGGCAGAATCTGCTGGTTTTAATGTAGACCTGGGCAACATTACAATAATGTACATTAAAAAAAAAGCTGCCATACAGAATAAAATATTCCCGAGTCAGAAAATCACATGAGGGGAAGATACTCAGAGTATGCAAGGCTGGATGCGAACAGTTCATGATGATGCTTCCTGGACCTCTTCAGTACAACTCCCTGGAGAGCCTCCAAAGCCCCCTAATCATGTTGTGTCAATATGGAGCATGCAGATGCTCACGCTAGCAGAAATTGTTCAGGATTGAGGCTTTCCTGTGTGACCTTGGGTCATTTCGCTTTCCCTATGCCTGTTTATTTATATATAAAATAGGAATAGTAATGCTTGTCTTCCTCAAAATGGTGTTGTGAGGCTTAATTCATTAATATCTGTAAAGTGCATTGTGATCCTTGGCTAGAAGTCTCACAACACCACTGTGATGAAGACACATCACCCTCAAAATGGCCTCCCTGCATCCTGTTGAATATATTAGTTATTAGTAACCCTTCCTTAGATATCAGTTACTGTTTTAGAACAGTTTTTTGAAGTCCATGTCTTTTAAGCACCTGGTTGTTGAGAATTTCTTCTGTTTGATATAGCAGAGAGGTGGATAGGCAGCAGCATCTTGCCAGGTTTCATTAGCAAGTGGCCTTCCTTACTGTAGATATTTAAAAGGCTTGGGGCAATATTCAGGGTTGTGTACAAGGAATGTGGTTTTATGGCATGTGGGTGAGAAACAGTCAAGGTGAAAGTACCTTTTCTTTTACAGTAAAATGTGGCTTTGTTTTTCTCACATAAGAAAAGGCATTTGTGGCTTGACCATAGCAACATGCTGGGACTTGAAATTAGTAGGTTGTTTAAAATAGAATTTTTCTTGTAGTGAGTTTAGTGCTTGTTACAAGAGCTGGCCTGTTTGACTCCCACATAGGTGGGTAAAGTCCCCAGTGAGTGAGCCTCATCTACAAAAATATGGGGGGACTACATGAATAACCTTATTACAGGGGACAAAAAATGGGGGGTGGAAGGAGAATAAAAAGGAATTGAAGTGAAGCTATAAGGATAAAATTAACCATCCAGAAAGGGCCACCAAGCAGAGAACCTCAGACAACCTGCACCACTCCAAGAAGATATGAAGGTACCCAAAGAAATTCTGTTTGGATGGGTGATCATAAAAGTGTGAGGAAATAGGCCCCACAGTCACAGGAAAAGCCAGCTCCCCTATCTTCCTAACTTCTCCCTCCTAATAGATGAATGACCATGTTAGCCAGTGCCAGGAGGGGGTTGACAAGGAGGTCTATGGGCTTTGGGGACGCTCACATAGGATATGCAAAAAAATAAAAATAAAAAAAATAAAGTGTAGAGAGAAGAACAATCACAAATATAATAATGAGTTATGGAGAAGCCAGAAAAGGGGCTGCAATTTGGGTATACCCAGGGGTCTCCCTCTTGCCAAATCTTGGTGGTATTAACAAACTGTGCCGACCCCACACCCATGCTCACACATCCATGTAAGAGCTGCCAGTTTACATGCTTGGGAAGCCTTGGAACCCTTGTCAAGGGAGTTGGATTGACATCCCTAGAATGGCCATTTATCACAGGATGGATATCAGCACTGCAAGACTCTCCACACTGTGCTGTTATCATAGAATCATAGAAGATTAGGGTTGGAAGAGACCTCAGGAGATCATCTAGTCCAACCCCCTGTTCCAAGCAGGACCAACACCAACTAAATCATCTGAGCCAGGGCTTTGTCAAGCTAGGCCTTAAAAACCCCTAAGGATAGAGATTCCACCACCTCCCTAGGTAATCCATTCCAGAGTTTCACCACCCTCCTAGTGAAATAGTGTTTCCTAATATCCAACCTAGACCTCCCCCGCTGCAACTTGAGACCATTGCTCCTTGTTCTGTCATCTGCCATCACTGAGAACAGCTGAACTCCATCCTCTTTGGAACCCCCCTTCAGGTAGTTGAAGGCTGCTATCAAATCCCCCCTCACTTCTCTTCTGCAGACTAAACAAGCCAGTTCCCTCAGCCTCTCCTCGGAAGTCATGTGCCGCAGCTCCCTGATCATTTTCTTTGCCCTCCGCTGGACTCTCTCCAATTTGTCCTCATCCTTTCTGTAGTGGGGGGTCCAAAACTGGGTGCAATACTCCAGATGTGGCTCACCAGTGCTGAATAGAGGGGAATAATCACTTCCCTCGATCTGCTGGCAATGCTCCTACTAATGCAGCCCAATATGCCGTTAGCCTTCTTGGCAACAAGGGCACACTGTTGACTCATATCCTGCTTCTCGTCCACTGTAATCCCCAGGTCCTTTTCTGCAGAACTGTCGGTCCCCAGCCTGAGGCGGTGCATGGGATTCTTCCATCCTAAGTGCAGGACTCTGAACTTTTCCTTGTTGAACCTCATCAGCTTTCTTTTGGCCCAAACTTCCAATTTGTCTAGGTCACTCTGGATCCTATCCCTACCCTCCAGCATTTCTACTTCTCCCCCCAGTTTAGTGTCATCTGCAAAGTTGCTGAGGGTGCAATCCATCCCATTATCTAGATCATTAATAAAGATGTTGAACATAACCAGCCCCAGGACCGACCCCTGGGGTACTCCGCTTGATACCGGCTGTGTCATAAATATAAAGGGAAGGGTAAACACCTTTAAAATCCCTCCTGGCCAGAGGAAAAATCCTTTCACCTGTAAAGGGTTAAGAAGCTAGGATAACCTCGCTGGCACCTGACCAAAATGACCAATGAGGAGACAAGATACTTTCAAAAGCTGGGAGGAGGGAGAAAAACAAACGGTCTGTGTCTGTCTGTGTGATGCTTTTGCCGGGGACACAACAGGAATGGAGTCTTAGAATTTAGTAAGTAATCTAGCTAGGTATGCGTTAGATTATGATTTCTTTAAATGGCTGAGAAATTAAGCTGTGCTGAATAGAATGGATATTTCTGTCTGTGTGTCTTTTTGTAACTTAACGTTTTGCCTAGAGGGATTCTCTATGTTTTGAATCTAATTACCCTGTAAGGTATTTACCATCCTGATTTTACAGAGGTGATTCTTTTTGACTTTTTACTTCTATTAAAATCCTTCTTTTCAGAAACTGAATGCTTTTTCATTGTTCTTAAGATCCAATGGTTTGGGTCTGTGGTCACCTATGCAAATTGGTGAGGATTTTTACCAAACCGTCCCCAGGAAGTGGGGTGCAAGAGTTGGGAGGATTTTGGGGGGAAAGACGTTTCCAAGCAACGCTTTCCTAATAAATAAACCCAGATAAACGTTTGGTGGTGGCAGTGGAAGTCCAAGGGCAAAGGGTAAAATAATTTGTACCTTGGGGAAGTTTTAACCTAAGCTGGTAAAAGTAAGCTTAAGAGGTTTTCATGCAGGTCCCCACATCTGTACCCTAGAGTTCAGAGTGGGGAAGGTACCTTGACAGGCTGCCAACTAGAAATCGAACAGTTGATCACTACCCTACAATATAGCCAGCTTTCTATCCACCTTATAGTCCATTCATCCAATCCATACTTTTTTAACTTGCTGGCAAGAATACTGTGGGAGGCTGTATCAAAAGCTTTGCAAAAGTCAAGATATATCACATCCACTGCTTTCCCCATATCCACAGAGCCAGTTATCTCATCATCATAGAAGGCAATCAGGTTGGTCAGGCATGACCTGCCCTTGGTGAATCCATGTTGACTGTTCCTGATTACCTTCCTTTCCTCCAAGTGCTTCAAAATGGTTTTCTTGAGGACCTGCTCCATGATTTTAATGTGTTTCAATTGCTTGTGCGCTGGATGAGTTAAGATTGAAGATATTACTAGATCTGGAAGAAGTGTTGCTTCTTCTGTGCTGCTTCTGAATTTGCCATTCATAAAGCTCTTTCCCTTCTTGTCAACGCCTGTGCCTCAATTGTACCACAACATGCTAGGAGTGAAAGGGTAATTCACTTTCCATTCCAATTCAACCTTTAGGCTTCTCTGTTAAAACTGCAAACAAGGGGGCATCTGTGATAGAAGTTTTGTGATGTCAACATCTTTCCTTTGGGAACTGAATGAGACTGCAAACTCATTTCATATAAACCATCAGCTAGCTTTCAGATTAACTTTTGGTCACTGCTAAACTGGGCTTTCTTTCAACAAAAAGATGGAGCCGAGAGGCTCCATATGCCACTAACTATCTCCATATCCCTTGAGCCATCCAGACCCCAGCAAAATTGTATTCACAAAGAGACAGCTTTGTAAAAACCTTCAGTACAGGGCAATATCAATTTTGTCTTCGTGACTATTCACATGTGAAGAATGACATATTCATTAATCTAGTCAAAGATAATACCCCACATTTTCCTCTAGTTAAACTTTTTTTTGCAATAAATAGGTCAAAAACGACCTCTTTTTCCTGGAAAATTTGAGCTAAAAATGAAAAATGTATTCTGAAATATATATTTATATTGTTTTGCATGTGTAGTGGGATAGCCCCTCCTTCCCACACAATTCTGTCAGGCCCAGAATAAAGAATTAATGGACTTAGCTTGCATTCATCTTTAATATACAGAGCTAAAGAAGCAATTTAAGTACCTCAAATACAGTTTGTGAACATCCAACATCTGGATTCTGAATATTGTTCAGTTCCACCATGTCTAATGTCCCCTTCTCCAACCCAGTAAACATTTGGGAAATAGCCATATAAGGCAGCAGAAACGGTGTTATCACAGTGATGAGAGTCTAACCTTAAGAAAGCTGGTTAAAAATGGTTTCCTAAGTCTGGGGGAATAGCCAGTACCTGAGGTTTTGAAAGAAGGTACAAGAGCCCATAGACAGTTATGGCATAGTACACTTACAGGAGAAGTTTCTTCCTGACTTCCAGAAGTCAGTGCTTGGCTCATGTCCTAAATCATAGTGAGTGATATTCCTTACAAATGCTTATTCTCTCTAGGAAAATTACAGACTCTCTTATTCATATAAATTAGGGGAAGGGGAGAAAGATAGCCATGTCTGCAGTTCATGCTTTCAGGAGCAGAACTGGGTATTACAGAATAGAAATAATTGTTTATAGCATTATAGCTAACATACATAGATATATAAATAAGTATTATACATCTGATCCAAAGCCCAAGTAAATAAGAATATTTTCAGTGGCTGCTGTGAGCTTTGTATTAGCTGTATATAATAAACATTCTCTCTCTTACCACACACACTAAAATAATACTTAAACTGTAGCCTTTTAGATAAATCCTTTAAGTGCAGTTTTAATAGCTATTAATCCTTAAAGTTATATTAACTGGATTAGATTTAAAACAAGAATGAAATCGAACAATTACATGTATAATCAATATATCATATACAGATTCTAGACATTAGCTGAAATATTAGTGTCCTTTAGTAAAAGCAGCAAGAAAAATGTGATTATTAGTCTTCCATGATTAAACTGGGAGATTCATATTTGTGGAGAATGAGATGACATAGCAAGTTTCTAACAGACATGATGAATTTTAAAGAGAATGAGTGGAAATGGAGGTAGAAGATAATCCAGTTTGGGAAAACCTAAATGCTCAGACATTTTATGTTTTTGTTGTACTTTTTAAAAAAAAAAAATCCTTAATTTGGGCTTTGTTATGAAACTGATACTTTGAATTTTAGGACAAACTATTAATGATGTGAGAACGTTTCCCACAAAGAGAAAGGGTGTTGTGTGACAAAGCATTCCCAGTGGAAATTTTAAGAATCAACAAGATGGTCATATGGTCATATTTTCCACTCACGCCAGGCAGAATTTATGTCTGCAAATATGTAATATAACAAAAAGCCTGGTGATGGAGCCCCCCAAGCCTTGTTCGAGAGTTGCACAATGTACATTCCAGTTTGATTACATCAAATTATATGAGCATAAGCTTTCGTGAGCTACAGCTCACTTCATGCTCAAATAAATTGGTTAGTCTCTAAGGTGCCACAAGTACTCCTTTTCTTTTTGCGAATACAGACTAACACGGCTGCTACTCTGAAACCTATCAAATTATATATGGCCAAAGCTACTGTTTTAAAACTGCACCTACTTTGGGAGATAAGAAATGTATATGAAGGAATACAGTACTTTTCTTCAGGGGTTACGTTCACTGTTGATTATATCTATATGTGTAGATTAACAGGTTTACCAAGGATCCTATTGCAACCTGCTGACCACCTCTGCAAAATGCCGAATACCCTGAACTCCCACTGAAGTCACTGCTGTGGAATTGACATGTTCCATGGTTACAGGGCAAGCTGTGTGTTGGACCCCTTTTTAGTCCCTCTTGAGTGCACCCCTCTAGTGATAGGTTTCTCTACCTTCACCCTGTCTCAAGTCCTACCACTCTGAGACTGGGGCATGGGAGCCCTTCCCAGTTTCTCAATCATGTTAACCTAACAGGCCCATCTCTGTTTGGCATCTGTTACTTTCCTAAAATAAGTGTCAACATTTTTGTGTCAGCACCTGTAGTTTGCTTTAAAAATCCTTGCTGAGAAGTTCATGCTTTTCAGCGTGTGGCTTATCAGACTTGTATTATTGCATCAAAAACCACTCTGAAACATGCACCAATTAATTCTGTACTGTTCTTTTGCAGGTTCTGTGTGGACATACTCATTGACATAACACATGTTCCTTCCTGATAGATGGCTAACTCACAACTCCCCTCTCTTCTCACAGGGTACTATAATAAAGATCTGCTGAGGTCCTCACATTAACAATCCCCCTGTGTAATTGTGATGGGGATGAGATTCAGCTCTCAGTTACACCAATTTTACACTGGTGTAATCCTATTGTATTCAATAGAGTTACTCCTGATTTAGAGCTGTCTAAGTGGGAGAAGAACAGAGCACCGTCCATTTTAGTGAGGGGTCCTAGCTGATGAAATGTTTACCTCCCCCAAGTTCATTCGAGTCCAGATCTGCTGACAATCTTGGGGGTCACATAGCAAGACTCGTTAGGTGCTTCCAATTAGAAGAGAGTTTTATGAAATTTGAGAGAGTTGTGCGTATTATATTGGTCCACACTGGTCCTAGGTGTTTCTGAAAATTTTACATTTACAGGCTTTACAAGGAACAAACACATGCTCGAGGCTTTGTTTTAACTTAGACAGACTTTAAAAAAAAAACCCAGTGACAGTTTGTAATAAAGGCAACCACTCCTTAGATAGAAATTACTTATACAAATCCTTAAAACATTATGCAGAACCTTGGGAGAAATGGAAAAAGCAAAATAAAACTCCAGAAACCTATTTTTACTGAAAACGTACAGTTAACATCTGTTAAAAGCTGTGGTCCAACTGAGTTTAGGTTCAGACCAAAAGGCACAAGCCTGTGGTCGGTACGAAACACAGCATGTTCCAGATTCCCTGGAAGAAATACCTTGCAAGATCAGTAAGCAAACAATCTAAAACCAAAATCCAAAGCTTCTACCCCTATGTGCTGTTCAGACTTGGGCACTGTAGGTATAGATCTCCACAGCATATTCCTCCCTCGAACCATGCATTCCTTTAACTCAAACATACCCTTTAAAACAATTAGTTCATTAATGAGCCCTCTCTGTCAGCCCCTCCCTCTAGCTCATTACTCTCTTCTAAGTGGGACAGGTATTTCCCCTCCCCTTAGGGAAGCCCAGTAACCCCTTCCTTCCCTTGCTAGCATGTATACCCTATTACAGTTTCTACAACATTGTCCATTCTCACCTTGTCAGAGCTGTCCGAAAAATTAAAGAAAAATTATTTTTAGCCTTTTTCTCTGAAGAGATCTAAAATGTTTCTGCTAACTTTGTCCCGTGTCGCTAGGATTTTGAAAATATTTAAAGTACAAATACAAAGACTTTGGAACTGGCTTCTGATCTGAATCAGTGTTCTGATGCAGGCTTATTATAGAAAAAGATGAGCTGTGACGTTTGGATCTGGATCCAGGTTTCCCCAAGCTTCTTGGAAGTGAGGGGGAGTTTTTGACCTTGAGTTCCAGTTTGAGCTCATCTCTGTGCTAAAATTCTTTGTTAATCATAGAAATGTAAGTCTGGAAGGGACTCCACGAGGTCATGAAGTCCAGCCCCCCTGCTCTGAGGCAGGACCAAGTAAATCTAGACCAGCGCTGACAGGTGTTTGTCCAACCTGTTCTTAAAAACATCCAGTGCTGGGGATTCTACAGTTTTCCTTAAAAGCCTATTCCAGTGCTTAACTACCCTTTAGTTAGGTTAGTAGTAGGAAACAATTTCTAAGGCTATGTCTATGTCACAGTTTGGGTGATGGGGGTGTGAATTGCAGTGTGCACCAAAGTGCCGTGCTGTAACTGCCATGTGGCTGCTGCAGGTGTGAACTAAAAACTAGCTAGTTCCTGTTAACAGTCTTCTTCAAACAAGCCCTAAAGCTCCCTTGCTGCAGATTTAGTCAACTGTTTGTTGTCCTACCTTCAGTGGCCACAGAGAACAATTGATCCCCCTCCTCTTCATAACAGCCTTTAACATATTTGAAGACTGTTATTATGTCCCCCGCTTAGTCTTGAGTAAACATGCCCAGCTTTTTTTAACTTTTCCTCAAAGGTCAGGTTTTCTAAACCTTTTATCATTTTTGATGTTCTCCTCTGGAGACTCTCCAATTTAGCCACATCTTTTCCAAAGTGTGGCAACCAGAACTGAACACACGACTCCTGCTGAGGCCTCACCTGTGTCATAGAATCATAGAATATCAGGGTTGGAAGAGACCTCAGGAGGTCATCTAGTCCAACCCCCTGCTCACAGCTAAATCATCCCAGCCAGGGCTTTGTCAAGCCGGGCCTTAAAAACCTCTAAGGATGGAGATTCCACCACCTCCCTAGGTAACCCATTCCAGTGCTTCACCACCCTCCTAGTGAAATAGTGTTTCCTAATATCCAACCTAGAGCTCCCCCACTGCAACTTGAGACCCCCACACTGCTCCTTGTTCTGTCATCTGCCACCACTGAGAACAGCCTAGCTCCATCATAGGCGCCAACTCCGTGGGTGCTCCAGGGCCGGAGTACCCATGGAGAAAAACCAGTGGGTGCTTAGCACCCACTGGCAGCCAAGCTCCCCCTCTCCTCCCTTGGCTCCCAGAGCCTCTCCCCTGCTGGCGGCCCCACTGATCACTCCTCCCCCTGCCTCCCAGCACCTCCCGCTCTCCGCGAACAGCTGTTTCATGGCACGCAGGTTGGCTCCGGGAGGGAGGGGGAGGAGCAGGGATGGGGCGCGCTTGGGGGAGGGGGCAGAAAGAGGTGGGGTGGGGGCGGAACAGGAAGAGGCGGGGTGAGGTCTTGGGGGAAGGGGTGGAGTGGAGTGGGGGTGGAGCCTGGAGTGGAGGGGGTTCGATCATCCCCCTGGATTGAGGGGAAGTTGGCACCTATGAGCTCCATCCTTCTTGGAACCCCGCTTCAGGTAGTTGAAGGCTGCTATCAGATCCCCCCTCACTCTTCTCTTCTGCAGACTAAATAACCCCAGTTCCGTCAGCCTCTCCTTGTAAATCATGTGCCCCTGCCCTCTAATCATTTTCGTTGCCCTCTGCTGGACTCTCTCCAATTTGTCCACATCCCTTCTGTAGTGGGGGGACCAAAACTGGACACAATACTGCAGGTGTGGCCTCACCAGTGCCTAATAGAGGGGAATAATCACTTCCCTTGATCTGCTGGCAATGCTCCTACTAATGCAGCCCAATATGCCGTTGGCCTTCCTGGCAAAGAGCAGAGTAAGACAATTACCTTCATGTCTTACATATCACATTTCTGTTAATATGCCCTAGAATGATATTAGCCTTTTTGGAAACTGCATCACATTGTTGACTCATTCATTTTATGACCCATTGTCCTTTTCAGCAGTACTAGCACCAAGCCAGTTATTCCCCATTTTGTAGTTGTGGATTTGATTTTTCCTTCCTAAGTGAAGTCTTTACACTTGTCTTTGTTGAATTTCATCTTATTGATTTCAGAGCAATTCTCTAATTTGTCAAGGTCGTTTTGAACTCTAATCCTGTCCTCCAAAGTGCTTGCAACCCCTCCCAGCTTGGAATCTTCTGCAAATTTTGTAAGCATACTCTCCACTTCATTATCCAAGTCATTAATAAAAATCTTGACTAATACCCGACCCAGGACTGTAGCCTACAGGACCCCACTAGATACGCCCTCCCACTTTGACAGAGAACCATAGATAACTGCTCCTTAGTCAACTTATCAGAATACTGTATACCAGCATTTCCCCTAGAATACAGCTGTGAGCTACTCAGGAACAGAACCCAACGAGAGGCTTTTGAAACCACCGCAGGTTTTTAATACTTGGAAAGATATTACATTTCCTTGGGATGTCAGCCTGATTTGTTTACGTTATTGATGTTTAAGTAAATTGGAGCCCAGTATCCATCAGAAATGCACATGTGACATAACATGAAAAATGAACATTCAAAACTGCTTTACTTTCTGCAAAGAATTCTTATAAATCTTAATGAAATATTGACACAATGAAACCTCAGCTGTTTAGTTTAATTACAGTGCCATGAAGTATTGCTGGTGCTCTTAGTGCCATCTAGTGAGTTTTGTGGGGAACAGTAGTGATGGATTTGGCCTGCATAATTTATACAGTCTCTTCTTGAAGTGGTATTCTGTCAAAAACAGCCCTAACGGGTAAGCTACACTATCAGTTTGATTTGTTTTCATGGAAATATTCCCTTGTAAGGTCCTTGAAGTGCCTTTGCTTATGGAAAATATCAATAATACTGTACATTTATATGGCACCTTTAATTCCAGATTTTGCATTTACTGAGCTCTGAGATTCTGGCATAATGGGAAACAAGTCAGCTTTTCTGTACAAGCAGCACTACAGAAGTGTTTTCAGGAAACAGTGAGAAAAATATGTTCCGTTTAAATTAGAAGCAGAAGTCAGCTAGACAGGTGATAACTGCCTGACCTGAACTACCAGGAATTCGATAAGGACCACAGCCCTAATCTTGCAAGAGTGCTATGGGATTTTATTAACGATCGGACTACCCTTATTTTGACATAGGAATCTATAGCATTTATGTAGTGCTTTACATTTGCAAAGAGCTGCATAAATATTAATTAATTAATATTACCCCCTCAGGAGGTAAGTAAATGTTATTTTGTAGAGTGAGAAGCTGTGACACAAAGTAGTGAGGTGATTTGCCTAAGGACACTCGGTGGCAGAGGCAGACCTAGAACTCAGGTGTTCTTGGTATCTAGACCTGTGCCCCTGGTACCTCATGCCTGAAAGAAGTCGCAGCTCATCTGAAAGATGGCATCACCAGCAGCACAGTGGCCACAAGTGGCATGCTGAGCAGCGCAATACTAAAGAAGTAAAACATGGTCTGCTTGTGTTGTGCTCTGCACCATCTCTTAGAGCACTTGCATTTCCCTCAAAAGTCATCTAGCTCTCTGAAGTACTAGCCAGACATTTATCTCCCTGGTGTCTAATGCACATGTCCATTTCTACCGAAAAGTTCACAGCCCATGCTGAGATGATTGCAAAATGCTTTGTTAAGGTCTCTCTTCTTATCTGTATGGACCACGATTATATTGGTAACTCCCATTAGTAAAAGAGAGCTGAATTATCTTATTTTTCAGTAGATTTTATTGCTATCAGTGGGCTTTCAAACAAAAAACGTAGAGTTGAGAGGCCTGCATCTGTTTGGTGTTGTTATTACATTAATTGTATTGCAATAACATACAACAGTCGCAATTAGATCTGTGCTGGGTTGTCAAGATTCCTTCCCCACTCTGAACTCTAGGTTACAGAGGTGGGGACCTGCATGAAAGACCCCCCCAAGCTTATTCTTACCACCTTAGGTTAAAACTTCCCCAAGGTACAAACTTTGCCTTGTCCTTGAACCGTATGCTGCCACCACCAAGCGTTTTAAACAAAGACCAGGGAAAGAGCCCACTTGGAGATGTCTTCCCCCAAAATATCCCCCCAAGCCCTATACCCCCTTTCCTGGGGAAGGCTTGATAAGAATCCTCACCAATTTGTACAGGTGAACACAGACCCAAACCCTTGGATCTTAAGAACAATGAAAAATCAATCAGGTTCTTAAAAGAAGAATTTTAATTAAAGAAAAGGTAAAAGAATCACCTCTGTAAAATCAGGATGGTAAATACCTTACAGGGTAATCAGATTCAGAACACAGAGAATCCCTCTAGGCAAAACCTTAAGTTACAAAAAGACACAAAAACAGGAATATACATTCCATCCAGCACAGCTTATTTTACCAGCCATTAAACAAAAAGAAATCTAACGCATTTCTAGCTAGATTACTTACTAACTTAATAGGAGTTGTAAGGCTGCATTCCTGATCTGATCCCGGCAAAAGCATCACACAGACAGACCAACCCTTTGTTCCACCCACTCCAGATTTGAAAGTATCTTGTCCTCTCATTGGTCATTTTGGGTCAGGTGCCAGCTAGGTTACCTTAGCTTCTTAACCCTTTACTGGTGAAAGGGTTTTGCCTCTGGCCAGGAGGGATTTTATAGCACTGTATACAGAAAGGGGGTTACCCTTTCCTTTATATTTATGACATAGGTATTGTACAAACACAGAGCAATTCCAGCTCCAAAATGCTTACAATCAAAGGTAAAACAAGATGGAGCAAGTGAGTGTAACAAACAAATGGAAGGAATGGTGTTGGATCATATTAAAAAAGTTCTGTATTCAAATCACAAATGAGTTTGATTCCCCATAGTTTAAATTCCAGGATATTACTAATTAAGAGGTCTCTTGGTTTTAGGTACTGTTTCTCTCCCTTTCTGTGTGAAACTTGCAAGCTGCTAATTGTGTTAGTACATTCTAAGACAGAGTCTGTTCTCAAAGCAATTCTTTGTAACAACAACTACTCACACAGAGAGAGACTCAAAGCAATACTGTGTAACAACAGAAACAGCACCCAGAGACTCCCCGCCCTTTTGTTGTATTCATCTCGCTTTGTTAACAATTGTGATTAACATAGAGATAGAGGATGTATGTGGATGGATGCTTGGTGTGGATAATAACTGAATGATCAGGGAGGTGCCAGCCTAAGAATCCAGTGTCCATTGGCTGAAGAAGGTGTCAAGTGGAAATAACCAGAGGACCCCCAGAGGGCAGACTGGAATCCACCCAACAGCCTCAAGAATGGGAGAACCAAAGAACAAGATAACATCTGGCAGCATGGAGCCATCAGGAATGTGCCACCTGCTGATTGATTCAGCAACAGCATGATGAAGCAATTCCCATAGACTGGCATAGGAAGAAATTCCTATAAAAATGGACTCTAGAAAGTGAGAACTTTGGGGTCTGATTCTGCAAACCAACTTCCAGGAGCATCAGATGAGCACCTGACAAGGCCCTGCTCCAGGCCACCTGGCCAGTGGCTTGGGATGAGCAACTCTAAGGCTGGTAACTATGATAACAACCTGCAGAATCTGTGTGTGTGTGTGTGTGTATGAATGAATGTGTGAATAAATATGAAATTGAATGGAATGTTATAGCTATAACTAACTGCTTACTATGATTCTTTCTGTATTCACAATAAATGTGGCATTTTGCCTTATCCCCTTTAATAAGATCCTGCTGGTTTTTATTTTATTGGTATAACAATGGGAGTAGGAGGACATGCGTACAGTGATAGTAAAACATGGCAATATAAACTTTCTCTGGGCAAACCTCAGGTCTGAAGTAGAACTGGTTGGAACAATTTTGTCTAAAAGACATTTAATCAAAGCTGAAACATTTTGTTGGGAAGGGTTTTTTTTGTGAGCGAAAGCAAATTAGAGAGACCCTGCAAGCTGGTGATAAGGGCATGGGTTGGAAATGTGTAAGAAGCAAGTTCAAGTCCTTACTCTAAATGAGGTAGAGCGATTTCGTATGAAGATCTCTATCTTAACTTAGGCTGAGTAGTAACTTCAATGTGTGTCTCCCATGTCCCAGACCAGTGCCCTAGCCCCCCTCCTCATCCCTATTCAAAAAGCACAGGTTTTGGTCTGAATCCGGACATTTTGACACCATTCTGTTTTCACAAAACCATTGAAAAGGTTTTGGTTTTGTTCCAAATCGGAACAAAAACAAATGTCAAAACTGAATTGTCATCCTCAGTCCAGTTCTAGTTTGGATCTTTGAAAAAATAAAATTAAAATTAAAAACAAGCAGGAGATATTAATGATATCAGTAATTCTTCTGGCCACCTCCTGTGCAAGGCATTGAAGGGACTTGCTTCAAAAATGAGCAATATTTGGTTTTAAACATGAACTATTACTTCCGCTGCCCTCTTGAGACTATCTTTCAGCTAGCCCTGAGTAAGTGTAACGATGAGGAGGATGTTCACGTCATAAATTTTCCATGAGATTCTGTGCTGATTACACAAGAAAAATGTGCTGGAAGTTTAGAAGACACCACCAATTCCCTCTGAGTTCAGTCTGATGGCAGTGATGGGTCAGGGTCACAGCACTAGTGATAGCAAGCTGTGGAGTAGAAGGAAATTTCCTGATGCTCATGAATCTTCCACTTGCTTCCATCTACCAGATCAAGTTATGAGGGAAGTAGAGTCTTGACCTGAATTTATGTTGAACATTAGCAGAAAGTAAGCTTGGGGCATTTTTTTGTTTGTTAAAATGTATGCCAAATGGTGAACACCATGATACCATTGATCACACCGTGTTTTTAGAAAGACCTCTTTTGGCAGTGATAATTTTTTTTTAAATTTGGAGCAACAGCTAGTCATATTGCAGATGTGATTTACATTCAGAGCATTTTCTGCATTGTGAATACTTGAATATTAGATATACTGGGGCTAGAATATGCTCTAAGAGTTCAGAAACAGATGGAAGTGGAGTTTCAGATAGCTTGGTAAATCTCTGCAAGGTTTAGTCAATAGAATTAAATACTGTAGGTCTATTATAATTTTCTAGTTAATAAACAAATGCAAGCGCTAAGAGCAGAGGACTAGGTTTGTGCAGGCTTGGATTCATTGCTGCTGCTAGCCTTCCATCTAACAGCCATGACCAGAAATCGTTTCTTGTAGCTTCGGCATGCAGTAGATTGCACCTCTTCCCTCTCACATGTGGTCCTAATCATGCTGAAGTATGCTTTGATGACCTCCAGGCTGGATTACTGAAATATGTTGTGGCCTTTGGCTGATAATGAAGGTCATCAGGAAACTGAAATGAGAATTAGTGTCCCACCTCCTGAATGAGACAGCCTTGAGGCAGCATATTATACCTGTACTTTGTGCTCTAGACTGGCTCCAATTCCAAATCTGTCTCGGGGTGCTGGTCCTGATCTTTAAAGCCCTCAGAGGGTTACACCAAGCTGTCAGAGAGACTGCCTCCATGTCCCCGTGAAGCAACTGCATGGTAAATGATTCTGGGGGATTGCGATCCCCTCTTCCTCTGAAAGCCGGCAAATGATCAGCAACAAGGGCAACTGCAAGTGCACTTTGTTTGTCTTCACGGGTGCAGCAAAGTGTACTCTATAGTACATCCCCACCAGCTAGCTGGGAGGAATCTTGGCAGAATTCTTGTAGCATAGGATGCATCATGTAGTGTGTCTGCTGCCTCTCACTGTGACAGTCAGGCTATAATTTGTCTTTGTGAGAAAGTATGTTATCTTTTACGTCAGCTGCCTGATGAAACAGAGTATACTTGGGTGATACATGGAAATTTTAGCAGCATTAACATCTGGTAGAATTCAGAAACCTATTAAAAGCCATTAAACTCTCTAATTGGCTGCAACAGGTTAAAAGTTAATCAAATCCGCAAAGGTGAACCCAATATCACTTGGGTGTTGCGGATTTTCTTGGATGGCTCACAAGAAAGACAACATTTAAGAAATCATTCCCTTGGTCAGCAAACTCATTAAGCTCAGCCATATGGAGTTTGATCACTTTGAGAAATTATTTACTTGCTATTATGCAACACCATTGTGATTTCTTGCTCTCTCATAAATTAAATTCTAAACTCCTTCTCTAATAATTTCTGACACACACCATAGACATCTGAGAGGTTTCCAATCTGCGTCTCCAAGCCACAAACATTAGTAAATTAGGATCAAAACTACAATCTCTGGTGTTCATGGCAAGACTGGGAAGCCTTCTGTTCAAGGACAGCAAAACATTAGGAAGGAAGGAAGTAAATCAGCTGAGGTTCTTGGGATCCCTTCTTTATAGCCTATATTCTGGGCCTGATTCTGCAAGTACTCTTGATGTAGACCTCTCACTTAATTCAAAGGGATTCCATATGTGGAGGGGTTGTGGGATCACATGTTTCCCTATAGAAAAGCCATATAGACATTAACAGAAAGTGATTACTTTCAATAGAGACAAGGTGGGAGAAGTAATATCTTTTATTGGACCAAAGTTTTGTTGTTGAAAGAGAAGCTTTTGAGCTACACAGCTTGTCTCTCTCACCAACAGAAGTTGGTCCAATAAAAGATATTACCTCACCCACCTTGTTTCTCTAATATCCTGACACCAACATGGCTACCACAACATTGCAAACAACAATGGAAGATACATTTCTATAGGTTATTTGAAGCATACTATAGAAATTAATAGAATTACTATTAATTACTAATTACCCATAGGTGCCCAGCCTACAGCCCCTACACACGCATCCTGCCCATAGCCAGACCCCCCTGACTCACACAGCTTCTACACCCCCTTGAGCCCTCCATAACTTACCCTCCGCCCCAGCACCTGTCAAGGTGGGTACCTTTAGCCATGCCCCTGAAAGCAGAGCCAAACCCAGCTCAAAGATGTCCTGGCAGGAAGTGGGGAACCCCTCCGACAACCTTCACAGAGACTCAGTGTAGCCATCTGCTCCAAAAAGATACACGGAGCCTCTCTCCGCCGCCTGATTGCACTCCCACTTGCCCGTCACACCTCCCCGGTCTCTGACTGGTGCACAAGTGACTGTCCCACCTCCCCCTATTGCACTTGAGCCATCCAAGTCAGTGCATCTTCCTTCCAGGAAGGGAGCTTAAATGTGTGTCTCTTGGTCTCTGATTGGCCCAGGAGAAGAGCAACTGGGCTGAGCTTGGAGACCAGATCAGGAGCTCCCCCTCCTTTCCTAGGCTACACCACATGGGTGAGAGTACTGGATCTCTTGCCGTATCCTCATGTACTCCCCAACCACTGTGTGTGAGGTTCAAGTAGGCTGTATGTACCAGCCCCTATAGACACCGCCAGCAGCAGCGAACAAGTAAGGATGGCAACCCTCACTTCTGCACTGCTGCTGGCCGTGGCACTGCCTTCAGAGCTGGGCACCCGGCCAGCAACCACCATTCTCCTGCCGCCCAGCTCTGAAGGCAGCGCTGCCGCCAGCAGCAGCTGAGAAATAAGGGTGGCGGTACCATACCATGGCAAACTTACTCCTGTGTAACGTTTGACCTTTGTCCTGGGAGGGGGTGTTATGGGGAGGACTAAGGCAAATTTTGGAGTGGCTATAGCCCCTGCAAGCTCTTCTCCCCTTCCCCCCCCGGCATCATCCCTGGAATTCTGTAGGATAGTTCTAAACACTCAGAAAATAGATCATTCTCTTATTTAGGAACACTTTCAACTTAAAATAAATCCATAAATCCTGTTTTTAAATGTTTTTAAAATATTTCCCATATCTTTTACTTCTGAAAGACCCACACAAACAGGGGAAACTGACTAGCCTACGATACAAGGAAACAGTGAAAGTGACTATGCACAAAGTGCTTTCAAATACACAAAATAAACACATTGAAAAACAGAACTGTTTTCCTCTTAGGTATGGTAAACTCATGCGTGACTTAAAACAATAGCAGAGGTGAAAAATAAACAGAGGTATGATTTTCAAGTTGACAATGCTCCTTTCATTTTTTAGGTTAATTTCTATAAGAGTCCATTACAGGGATTATTTTGAGGAAGTTCCATGGCCTGTATTACGAAGGATGTCAGACTAGATGATCACAGTGGTTCCTTCTGGCTTTGGAATCTATGAATCTTATTAAGTTCCTATACTAACTTATTGGCTTAATCCCTTTTACATTCAACAAAGCTTTCCCATAAGGATTTAGTGGAGAATTTAGAGATGATTTTGTGAGGTTTTTATGGGTTTCCCACTTTTAATCAATAGAAATCAACAAAAGTCTGCTGCAGAATAGTTCATTAATTACAACTGGCAACACGGACCAATTGGCCTTATAGATTGAATTAAAAAATAAACTTCAGCTACTGTTCCTGAAACAGAATTCTGGCATTAACTCCACCTTGGGCACTGTAATGTAAACAGCACCAAAATCTATTCTGGGGTCACTGTCCTGCAAGCTGCTCTGACTTCACTGGGACACCACCCATTCACAAGGATCTATCTGCACAGGGCTGGCTCCAGCCGCCCCATGCAGCAAAAACAAAACCAAAACCAAAAAACCCAGTTGAGCTGCTGCCGAAGTGCCGCTGAAGTGGAAGGGAGGGAATGAAGGACTCGCCGCTGAATTGCCGCCGAAGACACGGACATGCCGCCCCAATAACTGACGGAGTGCCGCCCCTTTCTATTGGCCGCCCCAGGCACCTGCTTCCTTTGCTGGTGCCTGGAGCCGGCCCTGCACCTGGAACAGCTTGAAGGATAAAGGCCTACAATGTGCTTCCTTTTGCATCTGATTTATGGATTATGCCAGGTGGATTCAAACACAGGCAAGCAGCCTTTTACATGTTGATCTCCTCCTCTCCATGTGCAAAGAGGGAGTACCAATTCTCTCATGTCATCTTCTGCCCTGACCTGGCACAGGTGCCCCTGTGATGGAGCAACTTGGACTTCAAGGGATTTGGGTATAAAGAGGTGCTTTACATAGAAATCCAGGAGCTCAGATCTATCTAGCTTGGAGCTGTATTTCCTTCTTTCCAGAGGCTTCCTGAAGGACACCCACCCAGGGGTGGAAGAGATCCAGCTAGTGCCATGTTGCCAGAGGGGAGAGCAGCCAGCAGAACAGCACTCTTCCATGCAATGGCTCCCATCTCAGCCCAGGAGATAGTTGTCTTTGCCTGGTCGCTGAGAGCTGTGGAGTTAGCAGGGGGCATGGCCCTCTAGAATCTGTAGCCCCTCCCACCTTCCTCCCACCAGCTTCCATCTCCTGTGTTTTTCCTGCAGGCTGGAGTGATCTGGCTTGTTTAGATTGTAAACCCTGCTTAGACTGTGAATGCCTAGGGGCAGGCGCTGCCTTGTACATCACTGAGTACACTGCTAACATTTAACAAATAGATACTTTATTAACAATGTGGCTCAAGATAAGATTATATAATTTAATTAGGATGGAAAAAATATTAGATGATATTTTTAATGGAGGAAGCATTATCCATTTTTGTTTCTGTGGCCTGATTATATCTGTGGGCACTAAAGAAGGAAATGGTTGAGAAACCTAAGATCTGTGAGAAGCAGCTTGGTAAAGTTATGCCTTTCAAAGACTACTAATTAATATGAGCAGTTTGGACAACCTCTCTGAAGGATGCCTTAATAAAATATAAGATCACGCAAAAGATGCATCTCATGCCAAATCTTTAGAAGAAAATAAATAGCTTATTCTTTGCAATTTTTCCTTCTGCGTTGCTTTTGCAGACAAATTCATGGATTTTTTGAGGTCAGAAAGGACCACTGTGATCATCTAGTCTGATCTGCATAACACAGGCCATGGACTCCCATCTTTTAATTTATGACTTGGGTAAATTCTGTTGTACAGCCCCAATTGAATTTAACTGGCAGAAAGAGAAAGAGCCCTTTTGATTAAGATGTTCATATACTAGATTTTTTTTCGTGAATTGGAACCACTGATTCTATAGTCTCTGAAGGCCTGGAGCCTGATCCAATGCCCACTGGAGTCAATAGAAAGACTCCCATTGACTTTAATGGGCTTTGGATCAGGCCCTAGTGAGGACTTTGGGTTGCAGAGTCTCTTCTGAATGGTTTCATTTGCTGAGACTGTTGCCTATGCAACTATGGCTGGTTGTGTCTCTGGTTCCCCTGAAAATTTGTAGTGTATATTACCCTTGACCCACAAGGTAGTCTCTAGCAATTGTTTTGCATCACCCAGAAGCCACCATGCAAGCTGTAATCTCTGCTCAGAGAGATACAGCAGATACTACTTAGTTAGATAGATGTGATGAGTGAGATACGTAGTTGAGCAGGTTATGCCCAGCTCTGGACAATGCAATCAGTTTTTTATGAGAAATAAAAGTTACTTATTATAGATGTAATCTTGCTTCTGCAGCTGGATGCACTGTGGAGAGAGCACCTGACATAGGGACTCACCCAAAGCCCATTAAAGTTAGTGGCAAGACTCCCATTGACTATGGGCGTTGATTTAGACCTGGAGTTCTTTAGCAACTCCTGTTGGCCAACACTCAAGGCAGCAATTTGCTATCTTGGGGCTGTTGCAGGTAGTGGCAAGCAAAAAAAGAAAGGATGCACCTTACCACCACCAGAAATTAACGTCTTCATAAATACTTGGTGGGCAGCAAGCAGTGTTTATGTTCTTATTTGCAAAAAAAAGTGTGGCAGGTATTCTCCTCCTGGCAAATCTGGTCATTAATCAGAGCATAGGTGAAGCAGCCCTTGCACTATACTTCACCCAAGCCTATGACCCTGGGAACTGATTTAATAACATTTTCTTTGGCAACGTTCCTGGTGCAGAGCAATTCATTTTATATTTTAATAAAGAATAATACAAGCTACACAATAGAATATCAGAGTATAATTCAATCTAGGGAGTTCCTGCTGATCTATTTAAGCAGGGAATTCAGCTTGAGTAGTTTGTGAATGACAGCAAGCTCCTGGTATTAAATTATAGGATAGCATAAGTATTCAGTCATGCATCCTTTACTGTTACTTATAGCAAGGAAAGGAAATCTGTAACACAGACAGTATTATAAAATGTGAATCCTGCCACGTAGTGTCAAGCCAGTAAATGGCAGTGGAAATACCAGAACAGACAAACCCACTGCAGTTTCATTAAAATGAAAATCAAGGCTAAACGGGATTTCATTTTAGTCCCTTGATCTGTCCCACTTTGAAGGGTTTTTTGTAATGGATATCTGTCACGGACACCGAAGATTTACTATACATTACATCTGAAAGAAGGTTTCTTCATCTCAGAGGAGATGGGGGCTGAGACTATGCCTTGGCAGCAGCTGTGTTTTGGTATCTGATGTGGAAGTAGGATTATATTTGATAGAGTAAAAAAGAAGGATTTACAGTGCATCTGACAGAGGAGGGGGTTTACAGGAAAATTATTTGCCAGGGATTACAGGGGACATAATCCTTTAATATACACAGTAAATGTTGATTTTGGAGGAAAGATAAATAAAACATCTATTAACAAATTGCAACCTTTTGGGGTGCAACCTTTTGTGTATGTAAGTTTTCATTACAGCTTACATGATTTCTATTTAGTCTTTTTTTAAAAGAAACAATGTGCTGTTCAAAATACTCGTAGGGAGCGTGTGGCACAAGTATAAAAATCTCAGTTGCACTTAACAGACGTGGAAACAATGGAGAATGTTAAAGCTCTGTATCTAGCATATTAGTGATATAGACTCCGTGCCAGGAAGTCATAGTTGTAAAATCATTTCCTTCACTTCTGCCAGCAAAGAAGAGATTGTTCAGAGAGTTTGAATTCCAGGTTCCACAATAATCAGATGCATGTGCTAGATTTTTGTGTGAAATTACTTGACAATATATCATTGATTAGATATTGATATACCTCATGTCTTTTATTTATTAATTAAAATTAATACAAAAGCTCATAAAAATAACAAACAATGTTGCCCTCTCCTGCTTCCCAATCACGTCTGGCCTTTAAAGCCTGTCAGAAGTTTGTGTTGTAGGAATACAAAATGTTACGGACCAAATTCAGTCTTGGAGTAAGAAATTGCAAATCCCACTGAAATCCTACAGCTTACCTCCGACAAACCATGTTTCCCCCCATATACAGCAACTGCCGTGGTGCCTTGGCAGATATGATGCGGAAGTCTGCCTACTATGGCAAATTGACGGCACTACTTCGATGGGTCTTGCACTTTCTCTTCTTGGGGAGGGTTCAGGGCACCGTTTCTCGCCCCTGAACTGGGGTATTAACTGCCCCACTCGTGTCCTAGAGGAGGGGAGTGGAGAGGGAGGGACCCAGGCCTGCCCTCTAATCCGGGTCCCAGCCCAGGGGCCCTAGGGATAGCGGTAAACCGCTTGAACTAGCGGTTCCTTCCCCTGGGCTACTTCCCTCTCCTACCCTTCAGCTTGTGGGGCTTCCTGCCCTCCCTCTGCACAAACCAGGTGTCCCTTTACCTAGGGTCTTGGTCTTCTTAGCCCACCGCAGCACTTCTCCAAACTCTCCTCTGCTTCCCTCCAAACTGCTCTCTGCTCCAACACCAATCAACTCTGCTTCAACTCCTCCAAACTGCTCTCTGCTCCAACACCAATCCACTCTGCTTCAACTCCTTCCCTTGTCTGATTGAAGCAGCGGGGTTTTATCAGGTGCTCTAATTGGCTTCAGGTGCTTTAATTGGCTTCAGGTGCTTTAATTAATCTATAGCAAACTTTCTTCCCTCTACAGGGAATAAGGCTCCCTTCTAACACTCTCCTGCTGCCCTCTGGCCATGCTTTATCACGTATCCGCCCCCCCCCCGCTCAACACCATGGGCGTGGGGTTGGGCTACTTGGGACGAGAGGCAGTGCTGTCATGATAGGCCATCAGCATTGCCGTGTTGGCTTCCAGCGCTATGCTGTACCCGGAAATGGAAGGGCTGCAGGGATAGGAACCACCTAGTCACTCTTGCGTTCTTCTCCTTGTTTCTGTGCATCCACTGGAGTGGGGCATGGTGTGTCACGAGGGTAAACTGCTGCCCCAGTAGGTAGTAGCGGAGAGTCTCCATAGCCCATTTTACCACCAGACATTCCTTTTCAACGACGGCATACTTTTGTTCCCTGGGGAGGAGTTTCCAGCTGAGGTACAAGATCGGATGTTCCTCCTCCCCTACCATCTGTGAAAGGACAGCACTTAGCCGTACCTCCGAGGCTTCTGTTTGTAGGATGAATTCCTTCTCCAAGTCTGGGGCTATGAGTACTGGATAGCAGCAAAGGGCTGTCCTTAAATCTGCAAATGCTCCTTCTGCCACATCAGTCCACTTTACTATCTCGGGGCCTCGAGCCTTTATCAAATCCGTCAATGGCCCTGCTCTTGTGGCGAAATGAGGGACGAATCTCCGATAGTATCCTACTATCCCTAGAAATGCTCTGACCTGCTTTTTGCGGACTGGTCGAGGCCAAATTGTATTGCCTCCACTTTGTTCCATTGGGGTTTCACCAAACCTCTCCCTACTACATACCCAAGGTATCTGGCCTCAGCTAGTCCTATCACGCATTTGAGAGGGTTGACAGTGAGGCCGGCCTTGCGCAGGGCACCTAGCACTGCTTCTACTTTTCCGAGGGGCGTTTCCCAGTCAGGGCTATGGATGATTATGTCATCTACATAGGCGGCAGCATACTTGGCATGGGGTCGCAGCAATTTGTCCATAAGACGCTGGAATGTTGCAGGGGCCCCATGGAGTCCGAAAGGGAGGACTGTGTATTGGAACAGGCCATCGGGTGTAGAGAAGGCAGTCTTTTCCTTGGGATTCTCAGCCAGGGGAATTTGCCAATATCCTTTGTTTGGTCAGGTCTAGAGTGGTTAGGTATCGGGCCTTGCCTAACTGATCAACTAGCTCATCAATGCGTGGTATCGGATAGGCATCGAATTGGGACACTTCATTCAACTTCTGGAAGTCGTTGCAAAACCTCAGGGTGCTGTCAGGCTTGGGGACTAGGACGATAGGGCTGGACCACTGGCTGTGGGGATTCTTCAATAACCCCGAGTTCCAGCATCTTCTTCACTTCTGTCCTAATTTCTTCCCTTTTAGCTTCCGGTATTCGGTACAGTCTTATCATCACCCTTACTCCGGGACTGGTGACAATATGATGTTGGACCAGTGTCATACAGCTCGGCTGTGTACAGAACATGTCCTGGTTCTGTTGGATCATACCAATGACCTCTGTTCATTGTTCTGGAATTAACTCAGAAGATATGTTCACCTGCCCCTGTGGGTCGTCTGTCTGGGGTGGAGCTCCCCGAATGACCAGGCACATCTCTTGGTCACGCCAGGGCTTCAGTAAGTTGATGTGGTAGATTTGCTCTGGCCTTTGGCAGTCTGGTTGTCTGACCTTATAGTCCACCTCCCCAGTGGCTTCCACTATCTCACATGGTCCATGCCAGCTGGCTAGGAGTTTGCTTTCTGCTGTTGGTACTAGCACCATTACCCTTTCCCCTGGCTGAAATCTTCGTACTTCCGCTCGATGGTTGTAATATGTCCGCTGGGCCTCTTGTGCTTTTTCCAAATGTTCTCGTACTATAGGGGTTACTTGAGTTATTCGCTCTCTCATCTGTATCATGTGCTCAATGACATTCTTTCCTAAGTTGGGTTGTTTTTCCCAATATTCCTTGGCAATATCTAATATTCTGCATGGGTGGAGTCTGTATAGTAGTCCAAAGGGAGAGAAACCAGTGGACGCCTGGGGGACTTCCCGTATAGCAAACATTAGATACTGTAGAAGGGTATCCCGGTCTTTTCCGTCCTGTGCTACCATCTTCCGGATCATATTTTAAGGGTATAGTTAAACCGCTCGACCAGTCCATCTGTTTGTGGATGGTAGACTGAGGTCCGTATGGCCTGGATGTGGAGTAGGGTACATAAGTCTTTCATTAATTTTGACATGAACGGGGTTCCTTGGTCTGTCAGGATCTCCTTAGGGATGCCCACTCTGGCAAAAACCTGGAGTAGTTCTTTTGCTATTGCCTTGGATGTGGAATTTCTTAAAGGAATGGCTTCTGGATACCGCGTGGCATAGTCAAGGATGACTAGTACGTTTCGGTGGCCCTGTGCCGATCTTTCCAGTGGGCCCACTATGTCCATTGCTATAGTTTTGAAAGGGACTTCAATAATAGGCAAAGGTACTAATGGGGCCCGCAAGTGAGGTCGGGGGCTATGCAACTGGCATTCAGGGCAGGAGGCACAATAGCTCTGGACCTCTGCACATATTCCTCAATTTGAAAAGCTACACCGGTGAAGAAATGGCAAATCAAGTACTGCATTATCTGTGCCAAGTTTGCAAAATAGATTTCTCAAAGTGCAGAGGTCAGTCTTATCACAACGTTGCAAGGAAGGGCGTTATCAAGGAATGCAGAAGAAGCTTTTAGAACAGAACAAATATGCCATATTTATACCATTTGCTGCACACCTCTCTCAATCTTGTTGGCCGCAGTGCTGTTGATTGTTGTCCGGTGGCAGTAAGTTTTTTCCTCAACAGTCCAGTTACTTTATACATTTTTCTCTGCCTTGACATACTGATAGGCAGTTCTTAAAACATATTTGGGCAATGATCATGTGTTGAAATCTCTTTCTAATACTTGCTGGGAGGCACATGCAGTGGCAACAAGTACAATTCTGGAGTCCTACTCAAAGATTGTGGATGCATTAGAAAGTATAGCTGAAGACCAATCACAAAAGGGAGAAACTATACGAGAGGCAGAAAACATTGCAAACAAGATGCAAGAACTAGAGTTTGTATTCATGTTGACCATGTGGAATGAAATTTTACAACACTTTTACCACACAAGTCAAGCTCTCCAAGAAAAAGAATTGGATTTGACAACGTGTGCAGACCTCTGTCAATCATTAGCAGACACTTTGAGGAATGATTTTGAAAGATTTGAAGGCATATCAAAAGATATCTTGCCTGATACTAATCACAAAGAAGCCCAGTCCCACAAGCGAATCAGGAAAAAACAAGCAAATGATAGCAGTGCAACAGAAACAGCATTGAATCCTAGAGACAAATTTCGCGTATCTACTTACTACGCTATAACTGATACACTTGAAGCTCATATGAAGAGGAGAGGTGAAGTGTACAAAGAAGTATCAAGTAGATTTTCTTTTCTAAATGATATGGACTTATCTGATGAACAATATTCACAAGGTTCCCAAAAGCTAGTTGACTCAGACCCAGCTGACTTGAACATGAATCTCTGTGGAGAAGTACGGCAGTTCCACTGTTATATGCGCACAAAGTTTAATGAAACAGGAAAAATGAAATTCAGTCACATTGATCTTCATGGCACAATACTGAAAGACAGAACACAATGTGTATTTCCAACTGTACTTCCAAATTTTCTACGTATTTTTCTAACACTGATGATGACTAATTGCTCCGCAGAATGCTCTTTTTCTCAGCTGAAAAGAATAAAAAACCCTCAGAGAACAACAATGTGTCAGGACAGACTTGATTCACTTTCCCTATTGTGTATGGAAGCGGACATGCTTCATCAAGTCAGCTTCGATGAACTCATCCAGAATTTTGCAATCAGAAAATCTAGAAAGAAGCTATTTTAACTTCAGCATACATGTAAGTTTTGTGTCATTTCGAAAAATAAAATTTTATTTTATGGTATAGTATTGTTTTTATTTTGAATTACATATGGGGGGGGCACCATAATCTTTTCAGTGTTTAGGGCCTCTAAAGGTCTTAATCCAGCCCTGAATGGGGCCAAGATTTCACCCTGTCATTTCTGCTGTAAGAGAGTAATTATGCACAGTGGAATGCTAAGGAAAATGTTTGAGATTTAACTCTGGGGTGTATTATTACAACTCAAAAAATTACCAAAGAGAAGAAAGATCTCTACCAGAACTATGACAGTTGGCACAGGAAACTAAGAATGGAAAAGATCTTTTAGTCTATCAGATATAGCTGAGCTATAGCCTGTATATAGACAATACTGAAATCCCATAGGTTACCCAATAGAACAGTTTTCTCCTCTCATTTTTCAGGAGAAAGCACTGCTTATGAAAGGGAGGGACTAACAGTTCTGACTAGAAACTGGCATGGCATGGACAGGCCTGTGCAAGCTTCCACACAAGCCTGTTCAGTCTGGAACTGCAGTGTTCCCCAGGCTACTCCCCTTGTTGGCCAGCATAAGCAGAAATTGTCAATCATGTTACATTTTCTGGGGGGTTCATTTTGTGGGAAAATGTTGCCTGCAGAATTGTATGAGACCTTTAAATGTATTATGGACGTGATCATGTGACATCCTGAGTATTTCCTGTGAAGGGCATTGTGTCCTCAATTCCCAATGAAGTTAATGAAAGCTGAGGACATGCAGCCTCCTTCAGGATCTGACCTCTCCAGTTGAACCTTGGTCTCTGTGGGTATGTCTACACAGCAATTGAACACCTGCGGCTGGCCAGGTCAGCTGACTCAGGCTGACGGGGCTCAGGCTGCGGGGCTGTAAAATTGCCATGTAGATGTTCAGGCTTAGGCTGGAGCCTGAGCTCTGGGATCCTGCAAAGGGAGTGGATCCCAGAGCCTGGGCTCCAGCCCAAGCTGAACATCTACATGGCAATTTTTAGCCCTGTGGCCTGAGTCAGCTTACCCAGGCCAGCCACGGGTCTTTTATGCCATTGTAAACCTACCCTGTGGGTATGTCTACATGGGAAAAAAACCCAAACCCTGCAGCAGTGTTTCTGAGCCCAGGTCTATAGACCCAAGGTCATGTGATGGTGCTAAAAATAGCTGTGTGGACGTTCAAGCTTGGGCTGGAGCTCGGGCTCTGAAACCCACCCTCCTCCCTGCTTGGACATCTCCACAGCTATTTTTAGCATCTTTTGCTCAAACCCAAATCGGTAGATCTGGGCTCTGAGACTCGCTGCCTTGGTTGGGTTTTTTTTTGCTCTGTAGACATACCCTATTGCTTTCTTTCACTTCCACCGCAGTCAGCAGCAAAATTCCTATCAGCTTCAATAGGAGCAGAACAGGATTAATTCATTTTGCCCTATTTAGCAGTGTTTAGTATTAGTTTTCAGTAGTGAACAGCCTTAGGGAAGCTAAAGCACATGTGGGATTGGTTGTCAGTGCTACTATTTAAAGTTTTCCATCTGATCAATTTTAATTTTAGCTTTGACATACATTACCACAGTGAATTAATCTAACACACAGAAAGTTCTTCAGATCAATACATTCACCTTAAAGGTGCTTCTATGGATATTTAAAATGTATACAGACAAATAATTAAAAATGATCTTAAATTTTTAATGCAAAATTTCATCCCGGAGTGAATTTTTCCAACAGTGGTTAGAAGTTACAAGAATCTGAGTTTATAGTGGATCCAACTTTAACAATAGAAACACGAGTGGCATTGTGTTTCACTATGTTTGATAGTGTGAGTATAAATAGATTTGATTTGTAAATAGAAGTTACATATTTGTTTTTCTCTAGCAAAAAATATCCCGGTGCTATTGCATAAGATGTAGTGGGGGGTCTGGACCAGGCTGGTAAAATGAAAAGTTCGTGAAAAGTTTCAGCTTAATATATTACAGTGAAACAGTTTTTCTTGGTGAGCTAGACTCAGAGAACCTTTCTCCATGTGCACTGAGCCACATGTCGCCTTCTGAAGTATGAAGAGTTTCCACTGTAATCAGGGGGAAACATCTTCATGTGTCCAAGGGCAGATTTTTGCCCTTGGCATGTAGCTAGCTGAAAGAATTTGTAAGTAGAAATTCATCTGAATTAATGAACTGTTGGAATAGCTAAAAAGTCAAGACACTGTGACTAACCTTATGGTCTAATGAGAATCTTGCACTATAATTTTGGTTCATGATTTAAATGTGTACTAAACCCTTTCTCCAGAGAATGAGGCCTGGTCTACACTACGAAGTTAGGCCAGTGTAAGCCCTCTTGTGCCAAGCTAGTGTGCATGTGTCTACACTTAAATTTGCATCCCACCCATGTAAGCTCTCCATTACACCAACATAGTAGCACTACCTCCCAAGCAGCGCTGAGCCATGGTTGATGTACTGAGGTTAATGCAGCCTGAGTGTAGGTACTGTGTTACTTATGTCAACTCGAACAGTCCTTCAGGAGCTGTCCCACAATGCCCAACACTCATCGCTATGGTTACAACTGTAATTGTGAACTCAACTTCCAAGGAGTCACGGAGACTGCCCCTTTAAAGCCCTGCAAACATTTGAAAGGCCTTTTCCTGATTGTCCAGCTTGGCAAGCACAAGCACCACTCCATTGTTGTGCCCAGCTGACCATGCTGGCTACACGCTCTAGATCAGTGGTTCTCAAAGCCGGTCCTCCGCTTGTTCAGGGAAAGCCCCTGGCGGGCCGGACCGATTTGTTTACCTGCCATGTCCGCAGGTTTGGCTGATCACAGCTCCCACTGGCCGTGGTTTGCCGCTCCAGACCAATGGGGACTGCGGGAAGCAGCGTGGGCCAAGGGACATGCTGGCCACCCTTCCCGCAGCCCCCATTGGCCTGGAGCGGCGAACCGCAGCCGGTGGGAGCCGCGATCGGCCAAACCTGCAGACACGGCAGGTAAACAAACCGGTCCGGCCCACTAGGGGCTTTCCCTGAACAAGCAGCAGACTGGCTTTGAGAACCACTGCTCTAGATGCACTCTGGCTCCGGCCTTTACTAGAAAGGAGATATTGGAACTCTTGAGCCTGTGGGGAGAAGAGGCTGGACAAGCACAGCTGTGAACCAGTCATAGTAATGTGGACATCTATGAGTAGATTGCTTAGGGGATGCATGAGAAGGGGTATGGCAGGGATCAGCAGCAGTGCCAAGTGAAAGCCAAGGTAGTGCCGCAGGCATACCAGAAGGCCAGGGAGACCAGCAGTCAAACCGGTGCCGAGCTGCAGACCTGCCGCTTTTACAAAGAGCTGCATGCCATACTTGGCGGAGACCCCACCACCATCCCGCAGACCCTCATGGATACCTCCAAGGAGCCCAAGTCACAGGCCCCTGGTGTGAACAGTGAGGATGAGGAGGAGGTGGACAATAAAGAGCGGGAGGATGAGGGACATGTGACCAGGGGGTCCAGCTATGCTGAGCTAGGACCTGTTTGAGACTCCACCACAGTCCAGTCAGTGCTGGTAGTTAAGCATGAACAAGCCCAATACAGGGGAAGGAACCTCAGGTAAGTGTATACGTTTATTTCCTATTGCAGGGATGGCACCCCCAAATTAGCAGGACACCGCTACTGACTTTTCATTAGTTTATTCTTACTAGAAGAGGTAGCGGTACAACAAAGAGAGGTAGAGTTATCTGCTTTTCAGTCCCCTGTAGAGTTAGCTGGGTGTGGTGGTGATGTGGAGCAGTTTGTTTACGTGCACAGGGATGTCCCTTGAATCCTCTTGAGAGAATGCGATGAAACTTTCATGGAGGTGCTCTGCTAGGTTTCTAGGAATGGCAGCATTATTTCTTCTTTTGTGGTAGGACACTTTCCCATGCCAGTCCATGATACCTTCGGCCAGCACCATTGCAGCAAACAGGCTAGCAGCATACAGGCCTGGGAGCTTCAGGACACCAGCAGCAGCTGTACTCTCTCTGCCTTTGTTACCCTCAAGCGTGAGATATCAGCTAAAATCACAACCGCCTGTGGCAAATGGTGCCAGTTTTCAGTGCCATGGCCCTATACTCATAGTTTCATGCAACTGAACAATTCCCTCCTCATTTCCCTCTCCGCTGGCAGGCCAAAGTCAGCATGGCTGGTGCTGTGAGTGGTGCCATGCACAAGCACTCCCAAGCAGAAGTGTCAATAAGCATGTCTTGTTTGAAACTGAAGGGGAGCCAGGAAGGGAGTCCTGAATCTTAACTTTTGCTTTCTGTTGTGACTACACTGAGAATGGTACCTCTGGGTGTTTTGTCTGTAGCTGTGGCCATTGCAGTCTTGAGGGGTTCCCCCATCTACAGAGAGCCTGAGCCAGTTAAGGAGGAGAAAGAAGAGGATTTGGGATGACATTTTCAGTGAGATTACGCAAGCCAGACAGCGTGGTGGGTGAACATTGCAGACTGTATGGAAAAGGACAAAGCAGACAGAAGCAAGGCATGGGAAAAGGAGAGGGAGATGCACCAGGACATAATGGGGCTTCTGTGTCACAAAGGCAGATGCTGCAGACTCTTGTGGGTCTACAGGTTCAACAGTCACAGGCTCGCCTCCCTTTGAGCAGTCCATGGAGAACTCTTTCAGAAGCTCTTTCAAAGCCTCCCTGAGCCATATAGCTCTGCGTTGAGCTCTTCTAATAGCCTTGTGTCTGGCTGTTCAAACTCAGCAGACAGCCACTTCACCTCCACCCCGGTGTCAACTTTTCTCTCTTTGCTTCACAGATATTACATAAGCCAAAGCAGGAAGCTATAACCATTGGGATTTTTTTCACTGAGATCCAGTCTGGTGACTAGACAACACCATTGTCCCTTCAATCTCCCCAAAGCACATTCAACTATCATTCTGCATCTGTTGAGCCAGTAGCTGAATCTTTACTTGGTGCTGTTGAGGTGGTTGGTGTACAGCTTTGTGTAAGTCTTCGATTTAGTCACAGAGGCCACGTCAGTCACAAATTCCATTATTTTACCAGACCTCCATGACTTCTTCGGCTTCAGCTGTCAGCGGCTGAAGCCAGGGCTGGAGGCAGGACTGTGCACCCCTGCCCCATGGCTTGTGGTTGGGGCTACAGCCGGGGCCATGCACTCCTGCCTCACGGCCAGGGCTGCAGTGGGTGCTGTGCGCCCCCCTCACAGCTTCCCAAGGCCGTGAGCCCCCATGTTCCCCCACTGCAGCCGGCGCTGAGCACCTGTGGCTGGGTTTGGAGCCAGGCCCTGTCCTGCAACTGCAGCCAGTTTTGGAGTGGGGGCTGTGTACCCCAGTTGTACCCCACTGTGGCTACGACTGCTGGAGCCGAGGCTGTGCCCTCTCCCCATGGCGGGGAGGCTCAGCCTGTCATCCCCCCGCCTGGGATTCCAGCTGTCATTCCTCCCCCTGACCTAGCCTTGCCCCCCGGTTAATTTTTAGTAAAGTCACAGACTCCCGTGAATTTTTGTTTATTGCCCATGACCTGTCCGTGACTTTTACTAAAAAAAAAATGTAACAAAATCTTAGCCTTATTCATGAGCCAGAGGAGGGAGGGGTAGGCTGGGTGCTCTGGGATTACTTTTGGCATTTCAACAGCCCCAGTGGTAATCCACTAGTCGGGAAAGAAAGTCCCTCCTTGCATCTTTCTGAACAATTCTGTGTTGTTAAAGATTCTAGCGTCATGCACCTTCCCTGACCATCCAACAATAACTTCAGTGAAGTGTCCCCAGTGATCCACCAACACTTGCATAACCACAGGAAAGTAGCCCTTTCTGTTGATGTACTCTGTAGCAAAGTGGCCTGGTGCTAAAATAGAGATGTGCATGCCATCTATCACTTCACTGCAGTTCGGAAAACCCATTGTTGCAAATCCATCCCCAATATCCTGCACGTTGCCCAGAGGCACAGTCCTGCATGGCAGGAGATGATTAATGGCTCTGCACACTTGCATGGCAACGACCCCCTCTATGGATTTTCCAACTTCAAACTGATTTTCCACTGATCAGTAGCAATTTGATGTTGCAAGTTTCAATCACACTTTCTTCGCCACTGTCAGGGCAGCTCTCATTCTGGTGTCCTGCACTGAAGGGCTGGAGTGAGCTTGTCACACAGGTCCAGGAATGTGGCCTTGCACATCCAAAAGTTCTGCAGCCAGTACTCATTACCCCCAACCTGCATTACGCTGTGATATCACCAGTCAGTGCTCCTTTCTCAGGCCCGGAAATGGCACTCCTCTGTTTGCAGCTGCGCCGTGAATGCTAACAACAACCTTGAATTCCTTCTTGCTAGGTCCCACAGCAATCTGTCTTCCATGAAATTGTCATGTTCCCCGCTGATCTGGTTCTTCTTACTGCTGCAAATGCATCCTGTGCTTGCTACGCTTACGACAATAGTGCAGAGCAGTACAGGCTCCATGCTTCTGTCAGAGATGGCAGAAAGTGAGGAGGACTGCGTGGGTTGGTGGGATTTTTAAAAAAAGTGCAAAAAATTATGAGCTATGGATGACATTATGGGATGGAGACAGTTGTACACTGGAAAGCAGATCCCTTGCTCTGAGTCATCCCTGCACGACATGTTTCTGCCCCAGCATGCCAAAAACTTCTCAAAAGGCAGTGCGCTGGATGATGGCGGATTGCACACTGGAACACCTACCCAGGGTGCACTGCATTGTGCATTGACACAAGTACTCCTGGTGAATGCATGCAGTGCAGTTGCAGGAAGCCAAGTATGCATGCGCACAAGTGATATACTAACTGTGGCAGCTTAGCTGAGGTTTTCCCTTTTGCACTGGTATCCTCTGCATGGACACACATTGCTATTTGTGAAAAATCTGGGATCAATTTATGAGTATCATTAGTTTCCCCACAAGACAGGGAAATCAGGCCCATAGTTCTTATTAACTTGGCTAATACAGGGAGCCCTTTGTTTACCCTGTTAAGTTACTAAGAACCACAAACATCCAGCTTTAAATCTCAGACATAAGGATGTGTAGAATGTGCATCCACCAGCTGGAACAGCTCTGCTAATTCAGCAAGGCATATTCACTCCGTTACTGTTTTGTCTCCTGTTCGAGGGACTTTGCTACGTTCAATATGAAAAAATGTAGTCAGTTCATTTGCTGATGTTTATCTAGTTTGCAGTGGACATGGGATTAAAGGAAATTGTGTGTGGGATTTCTATAAAGCTTGTTTTGATTCTAATTGCTGCTTATATGTAATTTTTAGCTCTAATGGCGTTTTTACCATTAGGAATCATGATACCCAGGAATCATTTGCACTGGTCGTTTTTGTAGATAAGGGGCCAAAAGAAGCCCTGGATTAATCAGGGGAACTCCATAGAGCCTGGGAGTTGCAGGTCAAGCCCCTGAGCTTATTAGGTAGGTCTGATCTATGTGCACTTGGCACTGCAGTAGAGAGGCTGGCTACCATAATATCAGCCTATGGCTTGGTGTCATTGGTGTCAGCAATTTTCCCGGCTATGAGTGTGACCGTGGTTCAGCAGCAATATCCAAACTATTGCTGTCTTTATTAGTGCAAACACAGAAGTGAGCAATTTGATCTCCCAGAGGAGAAGAAGCTGGTCTAATTTACCCCCTTCCTGTGTTCTGTAAAGTGCCTCCACCGTATGCGATGAAGAAACAGCGAGAGCTATCAGCCACCCCCAGTGTTTATGTGAGGGATGAAGTAAGCAAAGTGGCTCGAGTGATAGGATGGGTGAAAAAGCTGCCAGATGTCCTGACTGTGACGAGTTGAATGCATTCTGCATTCTAATGCACCATGCCTTTATTTTTAGTTAAATTAAATTGCAGGCTCAGTCTGCCTTTCACAGACTTGTGATTACGTGAAATTTTTACCACCCTACGTGGGATTCTAAATAGCCAGCTAAAACAAAGAGTTTACCAAGATCAGCACTGGAGGATATGCCTGAAATCAGATGGTCAGGGGAAAATGGCTACATTAGAAGCCATAAAGGATGGGAAGAGAAATGAAACCACACTTTGAAAAATAGAAAAATCACAGAGTAAGTGACATAAAATTGCTGCCTTATATTCTTATTTAAAGCTCCAGGCAAATCAAGATTAACATTATTGAGGTCAATAAACCAGCCTCCCTCTCAAAAAGAAATTACTTAATTTAGCTTTGCGGTGAGACAGAACCATCTGCAAGCCCACCCATTGCTAGAGAGTGGTGCTATAAATAAATGCCAGGGTTACACTAAAACAGCAGAGGATTATAGCTTGTGGAAGGTTTCTTTGTGGAGACAGAATACGAAGGTGTTTGCTTATTCCTTCCAGAAGTGTCACTAGTACATTAATGCTATCTGAGCAAATGACCACCACACAAGCCTTTACAATGCTTATGTCATAAATATAAAGGGAAGGGCAAACACCTTTAAATCCCTCCTGGCCAGAGGAAAAACCCTTTCACCTGTAAAGGGTTAAGAAGCTAGGATAACCTCGCTGGCACCTGACCAAAAGAGGAGACAAGATACTTTCAAAGCTGGAGGGGGGAAGAAACAAAGGTTCTCTCTGTCTGTGTGGAGCAGGAATGCAGGTCAGAACTCCTGTAAAGGGTTAATAAGCAATCCAGTTAGATATGCGTTAGATTCTGTTTTGTTTAAATGGCTGATAAAATAAGCTGTGCTGAATGGAATGGATATTCCGGTTTTTGTGTTTTTTTGTAACTTAAGGTTTTGCCTAGAGGGATTCTCTATGTTTTGAATCTGATTACCTTGTAAGGTATTTACCATCCTGATTTTACAGAGGTGATTCTTTTACTTTTTCTTCAATTAAAATTCTTCTTTTAAGAACCTGATTGCTTTTTCCTTGTTCTTAAGATCCAAGGGTTTGGGTCTGTGTTCACCTATGCAAATTGGTGAGGACTTTTATCAAGCCTTCCCCAGGAAAGGGGTTGTAGGGTTTGGGAGGATTTTGGGGGGAAAGACGTTTCCAAGCGGGCTCTTTCCCTGCTATATATTTGTTAGACGCTTGGTGGTGGCAGCAATAAAGTCCAGGGGCAAAAGGTAAAATAGTTTGTATCTTGGGGAAGTTTTAACCTAAACTGGTAAAAATAAGCTTAGGGGGTTTTTCATGCAGGTCCCCACATCTGTACCCTAGAGTTCAGAGTGGGGAAGGAACCTTGACAGCTTACATGCAAGTAAACACATACACCCACACATCTACATGAACCTGATATTTTAAAATAGGGAATTCAGATGAAGACTTCCTAGAAATATTACAGGAGAAGTGGTGCATTTGGAAAGTAAATTAGTCACTGGACAAGATGCAGCTGGGTTGCCAACAGGCAGATGGGACAGCTAGAGTAACCATTTTTAGAAGCCATCACCACTTGCCCCTCATTTCTCTTCCATGCAAATGCTGATTGTATAGGTCCCTAATCACTTAATGAACACATTAAGTAAGTTCTGTTTCAGATATGGTTCATTCAATATATATATATTTTATTTTGCATCCTAATGGTAACTTCATATGAAGCTCATTAATTTAACATACCTAAAACACACACTCCTGCAGTAGTGGAGTTGGTCTTGAATCTTCGTGGATGATTTTCTCACCCTTTAATTGAAGGAACATTACAAATCACAAAGGATATGCAGCAGGGAATGCTGTATTTTATATTCCAATGAGATCAATGAAGACCAAGAGAGAAACACAGAGAAAAGAGAACTAAGGACCAAAGGAGTCCAACTGTTGGACACAGTTTTGTATTTGTTGCTGCCTACACATCTCACTCATATCAGGTTATGAGACAATTGCTGAAAACCAGAATTTTAATACAGTGTTTGAGAGTGGTATTAAAGTGAGCTTTGTGGCAGTTCTTCCTGGGATCTGTGAGTCAAAGGAATGGAAATAGTGAGCCACCTTTCTTTGTCATGGCTTGCCAGGGGCATCTCTCTAGCTATGCTTTCTGTTGCACTCATCTCCATTGTGTCTGAGTGCCTCTGTTAACTATTTTAGGCTTATGTGACAAATGTGGGTGCTCTCTAGGGATTAACATGGTGCCTGGATCTGTCACTACCATCCCCTAAATGCCATAGGAGACTAACTGGGTAGGAGAGCCTGCCCACCTAGAGAAAGACAGAGGATGCCGTTACCAATAGTCACTTAACACTTACACTAATGGGTCATTAAGGGACAATGCCAGAGCAAGTAGTCTTAATAGCTCCAGCCCTCTCTCCTAGGCAGCACCCAAAAATCAAGTTTGAATACAGTAGCTGAGAAAGAACCAGATTAAGATCAGGTCTACAACAGGAACTTTACTTGGCATAATAGAGTTGGTTAGGGATGTGATTTTTTTTTTTTTTTTTTTTGGGAAACACTTCTATGTCAGCCAAAGTTCCAGTGTAAAAAGAGTTATCACAGAGTCACCGAAATGTAGGGCTGGAAGGGACCTTGAGAAGTCATCAAGTCCAGCCTCTTCACTGAGGCAAGACCAAGTAAACCTAGGTCATCCCTCGCTCTCGACTGGGAAGATGGACAGGAACACAACTTGCAATCCCCACCCCTTCAGTGTTGCTCCCAGAGCCCTATAGCCACTGCTGATCTGCCCCTGTGGATGAGAAACATGGGGTAGTGGTCAGAGATAAGGATGAGCCTCGGCAACCTTTCTGTAATGTCTCGGGCCTGGGCTCCAGGCAGGCAGGACACCTTCTGGGACACCTCTGTCCCCCTCAGAAGGGAGTCCCCAACCACCAGCACCCTCCATCTCCTCCTCTTGGGTGTGGTAGCCGTGAGCCTCCCAGCCTTGGGGTGGGTAGCTCCTCCTCCTCAGCCACTGGGGTCTGCTGCTGCCAGTGTAGAATGCTGGTTCTTCACCTTGGTGGATGGGGAACCTGGGTTGGATGTGGAGCACTGTCTACTGCCTGATATGGCCAGCAGTCAGTCTTGTCCCCACAAAGCAGCCAGTTCTCCTTCCTCCTCTGGTATCACTGATGTCATCTGTAGCTGGCTAGCATCCTCCATCCCAGATGTTTCCATGTGCATCTTGTTAATGAAGTCCTTGTGCTGCCAGATGCTATGCAGACGAGCCTCCACCTCCTGCAGCTCTCTTACATGTGTCCTGAGGGATTCCATCAACAGACACCTCTCACACCTGCTGGTTCCCCCTGCCTGGCTTTTGTTGGTGGGGATATGCAGGCCGCATTTCCAGCAAGCCAAGACCAGGGCCTGGTGGAAGCTTCCAGGGTCAGGATGGCTGTCTTGTAGGGGGAACTCACAGGTGAAGACAGAGAAAGAGCTAGCAGTGGTATTGGTGACACGCCATTTTCCTCCCATGGCGGGTTCTTCCATGTAGAGTACCTGCAAATTAAGGAAAGGAAAAACAAAAAAATACACACAATCCTACATCCCTACTTTCCTCCACCGGCAAACTCAGATGCCTATCTCCCTAGGCTCCTAGCTGCCTTAATCTTACCAGCCACAGGGATCCTGCTTGCTTTTTAAAGCTAGTGCTCCACACACAGCTGGAATTGGTGACTCAACCCCTCTCACTCAGCTGCCTCTGGTCACTGCCCCATCCAATCGTGTGTCGCTCTATTCTAACTTTGAAGTACCCCCTGCTAGAAAGCAGGTGCTAACACACCTAACTGCAGGACAACCTAGCCCAGACAGTCAGCAACCAAACCTAGATTCAAACACATAGCAATCAGGCCAGAGTCCTACCAAACGTGGTGGCATGTTCCAAGCACATAAAGTGCTCCTCTTCCCCACAGCCCAAGTTAATCAATTGCAGTAAGACAGAAGTGCCCCAGAGATTGTCACCAGCTAGCTAAGTCCCTTTGTCTCCCTGCTACCTTTGTCTTACCAGCTACTGGGAGTCTGTGTGTTTTTAAAGCCTGGGCCTCACACATAGCTAGAATGGGTGACTTAACCTCTCACTCAGCCACCTCTACTCACTGGCCTATCCTTTATACTGGCATAAAGGTGCTTTGACTGGCATAACATATTTTGCTGGGTGAACCAGGCAAAAGCACTTCTTTGCTGGTATAAACTGTGCCTACACTAAGAAGGTTTTGCCGATATAACTATAATTTCAAAACTTCTAAGTATAGATTAGACTAGATTGACCCTTAGACACATGGGAGGATCTGGGGTTGTTAGGAGAATGTAAGTTGGGTCTGTTTTGTTCTTGTAACTTAAGAGGAAAGGCCATCTACCATTAGCTTGTAGTGAAGCACAAGATTAGATGAGACTAAATGTGCCAGTAGGCTGTTGGTTGTTTTTAAAAACCTTTTTTTCCCCTCTAATGCTTTGTTCCAGATACTAAATACAAAACAAGAATGCTAAAGGTCATTGTATCACTGGCTACAGGTTCTCAAAGGGAAGATGCCCAAAATGCAGGTGCCCAAAACCCAGTCAGGTCTGCAGGGTGTTAAGTGATTGGTATCCACAGGGTAGTGTACTGGGCTCACCGTCTAAGAGTGGAAGAATCACGAGATTTCATCCTGTGACGCACTGTATCTCAAAGTAGCACCCTGTAACTCCCGAATTCATCATTTGTTACATATGGTTGTGATATTTCATACAAAGCATGCCTTGTAAGGTACCATATGAAAGGCCATGATCTGCTGAAACTCATTGTTCTCTCAAAATACGTGTGTCATTGTATATGGAATTATGACATTCTGCTATATGGTTGTTATTGAAATATGTTGTGTGTCTGGGAGATGCCCACAGCTAGCTCTCCAGTGGCAACAAAGTAGGTGAAGTGCACCCAAATGGACATTAAGTGACCATCATGGACCATTGACCAGCAGGGGAATTGTAAATAAAAGATTTACAATTCAGTAAGATACAGTTGTGCAAGCACTACACTATGGGGATTGCTTAACTCTGTGACTCAGCAAGGCCCACCAGGACATGTCTGGGCCAGTATTTTCCCTGGGACACGAATTGAGAGTATAAAATAAGGGACAGGGGCATCATGAGACCACCTCTCTCCTCCCCCACCTACGCTGAAGACAACAAGAAGCTATGAAGAAAAAGACTTTGAACTGAGGAGACTGGTCCCAGGCAGAGAAGAGAATTCAGCCTGTGTATTAAGAACTGTAACCTGCCTGCGACATTCAGAGGGGTGAGAAAAGCTGTTTGATTCAAATCTTGCTTAGCCTGAAAGTTTAGGATTCAGATTCAGAATGTGTGTTTACTTTTTATTTACTTAGGTAACTATCTCTGACCTTTATGCCTACCACTCATAATCACTTAAAATCTATCTTTCTGTAGTTAATAAACTTATTTTAATGTTTTATCTTACCAGCGAGTTTGTCTAAAGTGCTTAGAGAACCTGCTCAGACTACAAAGGCTGGTGCATGTCCACTATCTTTTGACTAAGTGGCAAACCAATTAATGAGCTTGCATTGCTCAAGAGAAGGTCTTGAGCAGTGTAAGACTATACATTTCTGGGGTGCAAGGCTGGTGCCTGGGGGGATTTGCTGGTGTCTCTCTCTGAATACTTCATGTGTGGTTGAGAGCATTCATGCAATCTGACTGGACGTGTCTCTTTATGTTGGTGGCTGAGTGATCACAGCACCTGGAGGGGTTTGCTGCTTGTCACTAGTAAAGCGTCATGACAGACAGCCCAGGCTGGAAAGTTAAGGGGGCACAGTCGTACCCCAGTTCCAGGTTGTACCCTGGGGATTCCGTCACACACCCCGAGACAGGTAAGGGTGTGAGACCTAACACCTGATGTGGTGCAGTTAGAGAGCCCAGAGGGGCAATGGAGCAGCTATTTCCACAACCGTGGCCGTCACTTTTACTGGTCCAGCTGGCAATGAAAATGTCTACCTTGTTTTGTGGGAAGACTACACCAGCCTTTCACCTGGCAAAATAGGTATCTGTTTCCTTCCAGTGCCTTTACTTAAGGACTTAGTTTGTGTCTACACTGCAATTAAACAACTGTGGCTGGCCTTTGTCAGCTGACTAGGGTTCGGGCTGCAGGACTGTAAAATTACGGTGTAGACATTGGGGTTTAGGTTGGAACCTGGGCCTGGGGCCGTCCTCCCCCCATTCCTCTTACATGCCCATTTCTGGCTATATTCCTTCCCTTCTCCTTCCCTTATTCTGTTTCTCCTTCTGATATTTCCCCTCTCCTTTGCCATCTCCTTTCTCTCCCATCCCCCATCACTAAAATGTTTTCATTTATTTTTCAATCCTCTTACTGTAATGATTCCTCCTGCCTATTGCCCTCTGGCTTCTCAACATCGTACCACCCACTGCTACAGAACACTTTGGGAAGCTGCACTTCATGCCAATGTTGACAGAATGTGCTTCTGTCAGCAATAACAATTCAGCACAGTTGGGATCAAAGGATTTCTTTAAAAAATGTTACTGGGAGGCATTGAGATATCACATTAAAGAGGCTGGAAGGGTGTATTAAAAATGGCTTCATTTAAAAAAAAAAAGAGAGATTGAAAGTAGAGATGACTGGGAAAAACACAAAATACTCCTGCGGAAATTATGGAGTTCCTGCTGAGGTGAATCTCTATGGGCACAGTTCTTACCATTCAGTTACTAGAACCAGGGTTCTGCCTAGCTCCTGGTCCTTCAGCAAGACCTGAGTTCTACCAAGAGCAGATCCCTCTGCTGTTAATCCAGCCTTTTTTCTAAGAAATAACCCCCAAACCTCATTACACACCAAAGAGTTTAAACTGTTCCTGTTACTTATGGGTAATGCACATTGATTGCAACTTTGTCAACTTCAATGAAGTTGCACTTGCTTACATCAGGGCTGAATTTGGACCATGGCGATTCTAGATTACTGGTTGCACAGTTACATTAAATCAGTGGTTCTCAATATGTTTATCATTGTGGGCCACATATGCAGCCCACAATGTGTTACCTGGGCCACAAGTTGAGAATCACAGCGCCTCCCCTCAAGACCACCCACAGTCCCCTATGCCCAGCAACCCCGCCCAGAGCAGGACCCTGGCCGCAGGCTGGGTGACTGGGTCTCGGACCCGCCCCTCAGGGCCGGGCAGCAGCTGGATCCGGACCCCGAATGCTGCCATGCTGGGATGGGCAGCTGGGACCCGAGTGCCACAGTGCACGGATGGGCAGCCGGCACCCCCAGCACTGGGCCAAGAGCAGAGTGCCCGGCGTGGGCTGACAGAAACCGAGAAGGGAGGCCAGGAACAGAGCTGCACCTAACACCTAGGGGTGCTGCAGCACCCCAGCAAACCCCTAGTTCACAGTGCCCCCCACTCCCTCACTGCCCAGAGCTCCCCCCCACAAACCTACCCACAGACCAACTCTCCCACCTCCTGCCACCTGCAGCACTCACCCGCCCCCTGCTGGCAGGAGCACTGGTGCAGGCTGCAAAACGCTGTCTCCCCCTCAACAGGCCCCACCCCCTGCTAGACCAGAGCAGCAAATTTTGAATTTTTTTAGCACACAGCTGGGCTGCAGATGTGTGCTAATTGGGCTGCATGTGGCCCATGGGCCACGGGTTGAGAACCACTACATTAAATACAAAAGCAAACATTTAAATAATTTAACTAGCATATTTAGATTTTTCTCTTTCGCCTCTCCAGAGTTTAAAGCACACTCACAAATCAATTCAATGAAAAGCCAAAAGCACACATTTCTAATCAACCCAATGGCACAATTAACAGTCTTTCCTAATCTCTTCCTTCAACCCACCCATCCACACAGATACGTTCTCAGTGCTTCCTGGTTGTGCATTCTTGCTGTCTCATAAGAAAACCCGGGAAGACACACGGGCCTTTGCAGCATGGCTTGAAAGTTAACAAACTAGGACTCTTAGAGATACAGTGAGTGAGGTAATATCTTTTATTGGACCAACTTCCGTTGGCGAGAGAGACAAGCTTTTGAGCCACACAGAGCTCTTCCTTAGGTAGAACTAGGACTTTGTCAGGCCATTCAGGGAAGTCATTGATTGTAATCACCTCACTTTTAAAGCTTGAAGATGCAGCGGCCCTCAATTCCAGCAGGATCTCACACTGAAAGAGGAGGCTTCTAAGGTAACTAGGACTCACACCCTTTAGGGCTTTACTGATCAAAACTAACACACTGAATTGCACACGGAAATTAATTGGAAATCTGATGTAGATAATACCCAATCTGTGAAGTGTAGATGAGTTAAGATTGTTATAAAAGCATTGAATTTTGTAATTCCTGACAACTGAGGGTATGTCTACACTGAAATAAAACACCCACGGCTGGCCCGGCTCAGCTGACTCAGGCTCACGGGGCTCAGGCTGAGGAGCTATAAAAGTGCAGTGTAGACAGTCAGGCTTGGGCTGGATCTTGGGATCTGGAACCTGGGATCCAGCCTGAGCATGAACATCTACACTGAATTTTATAGCCTCTCAGCCAAGGCCAATCGTGGGTGTTTTATTGCAGTGTAAACCTCCCCTTAGTGTTTAAAGCTGTAACCTGAAGATAAGTGTTTGCCATCTGATGGATGATTACAAGCCATGTGCCTGGAAGGCATTATAAATAAACTGTACTGTAGCATTAATGAAGTTGTCTGAGGACTTTTTGAAACAATTAGCTTGATTTTTGACAGAGGTATTTAGCTGCTCTGCATTCACTGATTTTGCAAGTTGACATCAATTTATTTAGTCTCTGTCTAAAACCACTTGGTCATTGTTTACCATTTGCCATAGTACACGCAGAACACTGAAAATATTCTGTGCTTACTCAGTGCTGGATCCCATTCAAATGGTGGTTAAGTTAGAAATGTTTGTTCCAGGAAATCTAGAACTCAGAATATTCTAGGTACCTGCCACCTCTTTCTTCCTAAGAGACTCTGCTGAAAGTTGCAATATTGAAGGTAAAATGGGTTTCAGAGTAACAGCCGTGTTAGTCTGTATTCGTAAAAAAAGAAAAGGAGTACTTGTGGCACCTTAGAGACTAACCAATTTATTTGAGAGTTGCATCCGATGAAGTGAGCTGTAGCTCACGAAAGCTTATGCTCAAATAAATTGGTTAGTCTCTAAGGTGCCACAAGTACTCCTTTTCTTTTTTAAAGGTAAAATGCTATTTTAAAAAAGGGGGGATTTAAACTGAAAATAGATACTGTAATGTTAAGGAACTGCTATAGCATAGGAAGCTTTGACTGTTTGCTAGCTATGAGTCAAAGCTTATAGCCCTGACTTCAATAGAAATTTGCTCTGAATAATGACCAAAGGCTTTGTTCCTGTTTAATATTCAATTCTGAGAATAGTTGCCTGCTGGTACTTAAACTCATGGGAGATGTATATTAAGTGTTTTTTCTATTTTTAAATGAACAGTTAATGCTATTGTGATTAATATAAAATTCTTGTTATCTTCAAATTATATAGGGGTCGACTTTGCTCCCAGACAAATCAATGGCAAAATGCTCATTGACGTCAGTGGGGAAAAAGATCAAGCTCATAGAGACTTAGAGTGAAATATTGGCTCCACTGAAGTCAATGGAAGTTTTGCCGTTGATGTCAGCGGGACCTAGATTTTTCCCTTAGGTCCTTCAAATTCCTGCGTGTGTACACACACACACACACACACACACACACACACTTTATTCAAAGGCCCTCACCTGTCAGGAGATCCTCTACAGGACAAATGGAATTTTAAGGCTCCAGAGCAGAAGTTTTGCATCATTACGCTCCCAATAAAAATGTCATTCTTGAATAAGAGAGTTAAAATAATCTTGGATCTCAGTTAGAAAACTGGGATAGTCTAGATAGTGTTACTATATTAACCAAGGCTAGAGGACTGAAGGGTTGAATTTTTTTCCTGTACAGTTTTGATATACTGAAGCCAGCTCAGCTTCTCCTTGTCTCTCTGTGTCAGCAACAAAATAAATATCAGAATTCTTAGGTGACTTATTTCACTTTCCATGCAGCAGTTGGCCTCTTGCAGATTTGTGCCATGTGCCAACAGCACACATTAATCAGGGGTTTTAAAGGAAAGTTCATGTTAAAGGTCCAGTCCAGGAGAGCAAACATATTCCTAGTCTCCTTCATGCTACAAACCAATTTAAAACAAGCCAATCTAAGTGGGATAGCAAAGCAAATTAACTGAGAAATGGAATTTTTTTCTTATTCAGAGCTGTACTCTGCTGCTATCAGTACTGGGATTCTACACTGACACCAGGTTGTTTTTCATTATAGACAATAATATCAGCCTTGATACCTTCTTAATTTCCTTCTCCCACTATTGCTTTGTGTCTTCTTCCATGCTGCTCCCTATGTATGAAATACCTTCTGTGTTTAGCTAACTCCTTCTCTTCCCTGAGTGCTTGATCCAATACCCACTGACATCAGTGGGAGACTTCGTATTGTCTTCAGGGGGCATTGGATCAGCACCTTAATTCCATCCCTAAAACTTACTTCTGCAATGTCATTGATTTGAAATACACACACAATTTACCAGAGTCATCAAGGTGTGCGCAAAACTCAGCTGAATAACTGAAAGACCTTGTTGCTGCAACCTGCTCTTTTTGTTTGTTACCCACAATTTGCATCACATCTAAAATTTAGATTTTTAAGTTCTTCAGGTGAGAAATGTGGCAGGTAAGTCTGCTGTGAAGCACCCCCTGTGGGGCGAGATGAGGCACTGCAAGCACTCCCTGCATTAGGTCATAAGTTTGGGATTCCTGCTCAGAGCAGGGCAGCCCATACATTAAGCTCAGTGTCAGTCTCTAAACAGATAACTAAGGATAACACACTCAGAATTTGATTGTGCGTGCCTTTAAATAAAAACAATGCTTGATTGCATTGTTTGAAGGCAAGGCCCTGACAAGGCCCTGGGATTCTGGGCTAGCACTTAGGAGCTCATCTAGCACTCCCATGAAAAGAAGCAGGGAAGTCTTCTTAGCTAGCCTGATGGCTACTGATTGGTCAGGGTCTGCTTCTGGCCCTTCTAGGCCTCTGAAGGCTAAGACTTGATGGTCACCAACCCAGAGCAGGATGCTGTAAAGGTACTAATACGTCCAGCTGTGGGCAGAAAAGCCCTCAGAGAACCTCACAAGGAGCCTTATCTTTTTCTGTAAATTGCCAAGTACACCTTTGGGCAATGGTAAAACTAATAAATTGCAGAGCTGGTGGGAAAATGCCAAATATTTTTTCACTGGAAATCTTTAAAAAATGTTTTTAATTTCCAATGAAAACTTCAGTTTCTGTGTTTTTATTTTTTGTCTTAAAATGATTTTGGGGTGGGTGAACCCACAAAATGTTTTCTAAAAACTTTTCATTTTTTATTTTTCATATTGGGGGGTGGGAGGGAGGGAAACATCCCTAGAAATTTTCAATTGAAAAGTTATTTGGGGTGGGGGGAGGGAAGGAGGTGGATGTTTTGACAAAATAAATGTCAAGCAGCTACAACTAGTTATAAACTGGAAAAAGAAAAAACAGTTTTGCTCTTGGGTATAAAGACACTGATATTTGAACACAATTCTGGGCAATTACTTGTAAAAACCCTCCTTCATCCTTGATTTTGTGTGACTGAATTAAATAATATGAAGGAGAAAGGGGGAGGGGATTTTATCTATCCAGTAAAGAGTATTAAAAGTCTCATTTGGTTTGTATAGTTTGATATATAAAGCATGAAAGAATAATTCCATCATTGTGAAAAACCAGTTGGACCTTGTGGGATAAAAATGATACAGTCTGATCATGAGAGGAAGTGAACATCCATAACTTCCATTGGGTCAAATCCTGTGAAGAGCTGAGCACCCTCTAACCATTCAGAGCTGCCATTCAGCACTCCTCAGGATAAGGCCTAAAATGAAGAAAAGAAATAGGATCAGATCTACATTCTTCTTCCTCTTGTAGTTTTTTAATTACAGCATGTTTAGACACATTAGTAAATAATGTCTAGCAGCATAAAAGGGTTAAGAAAACACAGATAACTTGGTGCAAAAGGAAATGAGTGGTTTGGTAGAAAAAGTCTGGATTAACTGCAAAATCCTAAAGTCAGTCTTAAAACAGATGTAGTAAAGAACAGAGTTATCAGACACACAGATAAACCCAATGTGTTGGGGATAAGTCAACACAGCTTTTGTAAAGGGAAATCACCAATCTATTAGAATTCTTAGTGGGAGTCAACAAGCATGTGGACAAGGGGGATCCAGTGGATACACTGCACATGAACTTTCAGAAAACCGTTGACTAGGTCCCTGACCAAAAGCTCTTAAGCAAAGTTAGCAGTCATGGGAGAAGAGGAGAGGTCCTTTCATGGATCAGTAACTGTTTAAAAGATAGAAAAGAAAGGGTCAGTTTTCACAATGGAGAGAGATAAACAGGAGTGTCCCCCAGGGGTCTGTACTGGGACCAGTACGGTTCAGCATATTCATAAATGATCTGGAAAAGGGGGTGACCAATGAGGTGGCAAAATTTGCTGACGATACAAAAGTACTTAAAATAGTTAAGTCCAAAGCTGACTCTGAAGAGTTACAAAGGGATCTCACAAAACTGAGTGACTGATCAACAAAATGGCAGATGAAATTCGATGCTGGTAAGTGCAAAGTAATGCACATTGGAAAAAATACTCCCAACTATACACACAAAATGATGAGGTCTAGATTAACTGTTACAGAGATCTTGGAGTCATTGTGGATAGTTCTCTGAAAACAATGTGCAGCAGCAATGAAAAAAGTTAGCAGAATGTTAGGAACCTTTAGGAAAAGCATAGATAATAAAACAAAAACGTATCATAATGCCACTATATCTATCCATGGTATGCTCCCACCTTGAACACTACATGCAGTACTGGTCTGCCCTTCTCAGAAAAGGGATATTAGAATTGGAAAAGGTACAGAGAAGGGCAATGACAATGATTAGGAGTATGGAACAGCTTTCATATGGGAGAGAGTAAAAAAACTGGGACTATTCATCTTAGAAAAGAGACAACTATATGGCAAAAGTCTATAAAATCATGAACAGTACAAAGGAAGAAAATAGGAAACGCTAAAAGGTATGAATGACTGGGCTGTGTCCTGGGACTCTTGCCAGGGGCATGTTGGAAAGGATCCTCCCTGTATGTTTTGGGCCTATCACTGCAGTTTCTGGGCTACAATAGCTTCCAAGGCCAGTATGTTCTTTCTTCATAGGAAAGAACAGCGAGTAGATCTGCATAGTCATGGACACACCAGTCTCCTTCCTATACCTCCCAAACTTCCCATTACTCCCAAAGTCCCTGGGAACAGAGCTCCACAGTGTGTAATGATTGTGGATACCTTGATGGGGTGTTAAACCTTGTCCCATTTCTTTCTACTGGGGCAGGGTTTGGCTGATTTTTATTTTTCCTTAAAGAGCTGTTTCAGCATGTTGTATCTGCACTTGTACATATTTGTGTTGAATACAAAAGCTGCGAACAGGTAAAAATTGTCCTTCCAATGAGGCTTGCTGAAACATGTTTAAATGAAATTCAGCTATTTCTGTAGATTTCCACTCAGGGCCTCACCATGCTACAACTGAAATGAGTGGCAAAGCTTCAGAAAAAAGAAAAGAAGTACTTGTGGCACCTTAGAGATTAACCAATTTATTTGCGCATAAGCATATGCTCAAATAAATTGGTTAGTCTCTAAGGTGCCACAAGTCCTCCTTTTCTTTTTGCGAATACAGACTAACACGGCTGTTACTCTGAAAGCTTCAGAAGTTCAACATCAGGTCTGCAATCAACCTTTTGCTGTTGCTTCATCAATAAGTCCTCTTAGTCTTAAGTCTATGCACTGCTAGTATAACTACAGTGTATTTATGATACAGTCCTATTTAATAAAAACTTGCAATGCTAAAATAGAGTTATGTGAACTGAATAGATATACTTTACACAAGATGGGCATGTTAGAAATATGATAGATGGATATCGCACTATTATTAGGGTTGTCATACTTAAATTGAGCAAAATTCTTTTCTCTGATCAGTTAATTTGATCTTTCCACCCCTTGTCTGCAGCCTTTCACACATGTGGCAAGCAGACTACTGGAGGCTAGATCCCTGTGTAGATTGGAGAATAGAAGTTTGCCAATCATTTGCGAGCAGCCCTCTGAAATTAATCTAAAAAAAGGGTACAGAATGGCAGAGGATTAGGGCACTTGATTGTCTTTTACAAGAGTCACATAAGGTCACCTTTACACAATAGCGGTTTGCTGCAATTTTACCAGAAAATTGTTTTCAGCACTTGAAGAGCAGCAGTTTATCTCCCCAGCTTCACTGTTAAACTGCAACAATAACTATTTAATACTCCTGCCATTCAGTGGGAAGGAAAAAACCCCTCACAGTCTGCATTTCACACCAAGTATTTGTTAAACAAGTGATTCTGTTGTGTTTGCAATTTAAGGTAACGAATCAAAAGCTGGCCTCCTGCCCATCCATGAAAGCTTCAATACCATCTTGATTAACGTCGTAGCTGCAAGTATAATCTAAAAGAAAACATTACATCTTTGAATTTTCAGATTCTTCTGGATGAGGGCCCAGTTCTAGAGAGTGCTTAACACCTGCCCAAGGCATCATGCACCTTCAACTCCAACTGACCAACAGGACGCAGAGGATCAGGCTTACTGTGACAGTGTTTCTAATTCAAATTCATACAGATGACTTAATGAAAAGACTATGGGCCAGATCTGTGTAAATCAGCATCGCGCTGTTGATGATGCCAACTGACACCACCTGAGAGCCTAGCCCAGGATTTCATGAGTAAAGGTATTTCACCGGAATATATTTTTTTTCCTTCTACTTTCTTGTTTAAAACTACATTGATCAAATACCAAAGAAAAAATAAGTTCCAGTTTATAAGATCAGATTTCTAGATTCAGAGGTTTGTATTGACGTGTGAACCTAGAGGTTTAGTTCAACGTGTATAAGCACAGGTAATTCAGATGCTGAACTAAACCTTTTGGCACTGCTGCACCAGACATTTTACGAAAAGTTGCTACTTCTGCTGTTCTTTCAGGTCCATCTCCTGTCTCTTTAAGTGTGTTATTACAGATGGTTCAAGTGATCCACGCTCCAAAACCCGTGTCTCCTGGGTGGGAAGACAAATCCTAGCTGTCTTGTTTGAGAAGCTGAAATACTGGAAAGAAGGGAAAGACAGCCGTGAAATATTCAGCTGATTTTGGTGCCACATGACTGACAGATACTAAGACAGAATCAGGATGAATAGAAGAGGCCTCTAATGTCATCCATGCTAAATAGGCTATTGCATGCATGTTGAGGGAGAGAAACTATAAATAGAAGGCCGCACGTTATGCCCCTTACATACTGATGTTCCGAGCAACTGTCTGTTTGTTTTCTATCTGCTCTGCCAAAACAGCAAACTGTAGAAGAGAGAGAGAACATATTCCAAGTGTCCATTTGTGAGTATTGTGTTTAATCACTTTGGGATGATGTATGTTCATGCTATGTGTAAGGGAGAGTGAAGGAAAACCTTTACTTGTCAGTGTCTCTGAACACTGTGTTGAGCTTTCCCCTGCCTACGCTACAGTAGAAGTGCACCCACACAAGAGATAATAACCTGTGCTCAGTCAACTGTCTCATTATTATTTATGCCTCATGGATCTAAACAACATGGAGTTGTTTAGGCTTCACGTACAGTGAGAGAGGAGTGGAATTATGTTACCCATTTTACTCTATCAGAGTCACATGCCGACCGCAGTTACTCTGGTATAGATCCAGAGCAACTCAGTTGAAGTCAGTGGAGTTATACTGGTGTACCAGAGCAGAATGTGTCCCACACTGAAGGCTCTCTCAGTTTATAAAAACACAATTAGGGCTTGTCATAAATATAAAGGGAAGGGTAAACACCTTTACAGGTAAAAAGGTTTTTCCTCTGGCCAGGAGGGATTTAAAGGCTTAAGAAGCTAGGATAACCTTGGGCGTATGCAGCGACAGCAGATCAAGGAGCTGTGCACTAGCTATGCGCTGACATTCTCAGCCACCCCAGGACTGACTGAACGGGCATACCACTCCATTGACACAGGTAATGCTCACCCAATTAAAGTCCAAACTTATCGGGTGTCTCCTCAAGCTAAAACTGCTATAGAACGGGAGATCCAGGATATGCTACAGATACGTGTAATCTGCCCCTCTAGCAGTGCATGGGCATCTCCAGTGGTTCTAGTTCCCAAACCAATTGGGGAGATACAGCATTTAGCTTACGGTAGTCCACGCAAAAACGTAACTCGCCCAGACAACTATCCAATGCCACACACAGATGAACTATTAGAGAAATTGGGACGGGCCCAGTTCATCTCTACCTTGGACTTAACCAAGGGGTACTGGCAGGTACCGCTAGATGAATCCGCCAAGGAAAGGTCAGCCTTCTCCACACGTCGGGCTGTATGAATTTAATGTACTCCCTTTCGGGCTGTGGAATGCACCCGCCACCTTCCAAAGACTTGTAGATGGTCTCCTAGCGGGATTAGGAGAATATGCAGTCGCCTGTCTTGACGATGTGGCCATATTTTTGGATTCCTGGACAGAACACCTGGAACATCTACAAAAAGTCTTTGAGCGCATAAGGGAGGCAAGACTAACTGTTAAGGCTAAGAAGTGTCAAATGGGCCTAAACAGAGTGACTTACCTTGGACACCAGGTGGGGTCAAGGAACTATCAGCCCCCTACAGGCCAAAGTGGATGCTATCCAAAAGTGGCCTGTCCCAAAGTTGAAGAAACAGGTCCAATCCTTCTTAGGTTTGACTGGATATTACAGGCGATTTGTACCACAATACAGCCAAATCGTCGCCCCACTGACAGACCTAACCAAAAGGAAACAGCCAAATGCCATTCAGTGGACCGAAGAGTGTCAGAAGGCCTTTAACCAGCTTAAAGTGACACTCATGTCTGACCCTGTGCTAAGGGCCCCAGACTTTGACAAACCGTTCCTAGTAATCACAGATGCATCCAAGCGTGGTGTGGGAGCAGTTTTAATGCAGGAAGGACTGGATCAAGAATTCCACCCTGTAGTGTTTCTCAGCAAGAAGCTGTCTGAGAGGGAAAGCAACTGGTCAGTCAGTGAAAAAGAATGTTGTGCTATTGTCTACGTCTGGAAAAGCTACGCCCATACGAACCGACCATGCTGCGCTACAGTGGCTTCATACTGCTTCGGGAAATAACAAAAAACTTATTCGGTGGAGTTTAGCTCTCCAAGATTTTGATTTTGACATCCAACACATCTCAGGAGCTTCTAACAAAGTGGCTGATGCACTCTCCCGTGAAAGTTTCCCAGAATCAACTGGTTAAAATCGTCCTTGAGATGTGGAAAATATTGTTAGTCTTTATATACTTGGTAGTATATTTAGAGGTGCATGTGTCTTATTAACTCTGTTTTCCCCTAGAGCTCCAGGAAGAAATCACAGCCAGTGTTTCACCCTATCTGTGATTTGGGGGGCGTGTCATAAATATAAAGGGAAGGGTAAACACCTTTAAATCCCTCCTGGCCAGAGGAAAAACCCTTTTACCTGTAAAGGGTTAAGAAGCTAGGATAACCTCGCTGGCACCTGACCAAAATGACCAATGAGGAGACAAGATACTTTCAAAGCTGGAGGGGGGAAAAACAAAGGGTTCTCTCTGTCTGTGCTTTTGCCGGGACCAGAGCAGGAATGCAGGTCAGAACACCTGTAAAGGGCTAATAAGCAATCTAGTTAGACATGCGTTAGATTCTGTTTTGTTTAAATGGCTGATAAAATAAGTTGTGCTGAATGGAATGTATATTCCGGTTTTTGTGTTTTTTTGTAACTTAAGGTTTTGCCTAGAGGGATTCTCTATGTTTTGAATCTGATTACCCCGTAAGGTATTTACCATCCTGATTTTACAGAGGTGATTCTTTTACTTTTTCTTCAATTAAAATTCTTCTTTTAGAACCTGATTGCTTTTTCCTTGTTCTTAAGATCCAAGGGTTTGGGTCTGTGTTCACCTATGCAAATTGGTGAGGATTTTTATCAAGCCTTCCCCAGGAAAGGAGGTGTAGGGTTTGGGAGGATTTTGAGGGGGGGAAAAGACGTTTCCAAGCGGGCTCTTTCCATGTTATATATTTGTTAGACGCTTGGTGGTGGCAGCAATAAAGTCCAGGGGCAAAAGGTAAAATAGTTTGTACCCTGGGGAAGTTTTAACCTAAACTGATAAAAATAAGCTTAGGGGGTTTTTCATGCAGGTCCCCACATCTGTACTCTAGAGTTCAGAGTGAGGAAGGAACCTTGACAGGGCTCAACTCTGCCAGCAGTCCCATTGACAGCAGTACTGTACAGTAACAGGAATATCAAGTCTTTCATAGTTTTTTTAAATTTTTTTACTGGAAAGCTCCCTCAAGTACTAGAGAACTGGAATGGGAGGTTTCTGAGCTGCCACTTGAAAGGGGGGGTTGTTGAATCTTTCACAAAACAGCTTTTCTTTCCTGTGTTCATCAGAAGTTTTAGTGAAATGTGTGTCATATTCTGGGAAAACTTTAAAAAATTAAGGGAAGTAGTTAGGGAAGTCGACTGGACTGAAGGACTCAAGGATCTGAATGTGGAGTAGGTTTGGAATTACTATAAGTCACAGTTGCAGAAACTACCTGAAGTCTGCATCCCAAGCAAGGGGAAAAATTCATAGAGAAGGATTGCAGACCAAGTTGGATGAGGAAGCATCTCAAACAGGTGATTAAGAGAAAGCAGAATGGCTACAAGGAATGGAAGATGGGAGAAATCAACAAGGAAAGCTACCTCTTGCAGCTCAGAAAGCCTAGGGAAAAAGAAAGAACTGCCAAAGGCCAAGCAGAGTTAGATCTTGCAAAGGGAATTAAAACTAATAGTAAAGGGTTCTATAGCCATATAAATAAAAAGAAAACAAGGAAAAAAGTGGGACTGCTAAATCTTGAGCATAGGATGGAGATTGAAGAGATCTAGGTAAATATGTTGCATCAGTTTTTAATAAGGGTAATAAGGAGTTTAGGGATAGTGGCAGGGTGGACAATGGAAATGAGGATATGGAAGTAGAAACTATCACATCTGAGGTGGAAGTCAAACTCAGGCACCTTAATGGGACTAAATTGGGGGGCCCAGATAATCTCCATCCAAGAATAGTAAAGGAACTCTAACATTAAATTGAAAGCTCAATAGCAAGGATTCTTAATGAATCTGTAAAGTCGAGGGTCATATCCTATGACTGGAGAATTGCTAATATAGTTCCTATTTTGAAGAAAGGGAAAAAAAGTGATCCAGGAAACTACAGGCCTGTTAGTTTCACCTCAATTGTCTGCAATGTTCTGGAACAAATTTTGAAAGAGAAAGTAGTTAAGGACATAGAGGTAAACAGTAATTGGAATAAAATACAACATGGTTTTACAACAGGTAGATCGAATCAGACCAACCTGATCTCCTTCTTTGAGAAGGTAACGGATTTTTTAGATAAAGTAAATGCAGTAGATCTAATCTACCTAGATTTTAGTAAGCCATTTGATGTAGTTCCACAAAGGAAATATTACTAGTTAAATTGGAGAAGATGGGGAGTAATATGAGAATTGAAAGGTGGAAAAGGAACTGGTTAAAGGGCAGACTACAGCGGGTCAAACTGAAAGGTGACTTGTCAGGCTGGAGGGAGGTTACCAGTGGAGTTCTTCAGGGATCAGTCTTGGGACCTATCTTACGTAACATTTTTATTAACCTCTGAGGATAGAACAAGAAGCGATGAGCTTTAATTGCAGCAAGCGTGGTTTAGGTTGGACATTAGAAAAAACTTCCTGCCACGGTAGTTAAACATTGGAATAAATTATCTAGGGAGGCTGTGAAATCTCTTTCATTGGAGATTTTAAAGAGCAGGTTAGACAAGCTATGTGTCAGGGATGGTCTCGATAATACTTAGTTCTGTCTTGAGTACAGGAGACTGGACTAGATGACCTCTTCAGGTCCTTTCCAGTCCTATGATTCTGTGATCCTATGATTCTATTAATGACCTTTGCACAAAAAGTGGAAGTGTTAATAAAATTTGCGGATGACACAAGATTTGGAGGTATTGCTAGTATGGAGGAGGAAAGGAATATCATACAAGATCTGGAAGATCTTGAAAACTGGAATAATAGAAATGGGATGAAATTTAATAGAGCAAAGTGCAAGTTCATGCCCTTAGAAACTAACAACAAGAATTTCTGCTATAAGCTGGGGACTTATGAGTGGGAAGTGACAGAGGAGGAGAAAGACCTGGGTGTATTGGTTGATCATAGAATGACTATGAGCCGCCAATGTGACGCAGCCATGAAAAAAGGCTAATGCAGTCCTAGGATTCATCAGGTGAGGTATTTCCAGTAGAGATAGGGAAGTGTTCTTACCATTATACAAGGCACTGGTGAGACCTCATCTGGAATACTATGTGCAATTCTGGTCTCCCATGTTTAAGAAAGATGAATTCAAACTGGAACAGGTGCAGAGAAGGGCTATTAGGGTAATCAGAGGAATGGAAAACCCACCTTATGAAAGGAGACTCAAAGCCTAACCAAATGAAGGCTGAAGGGAGATATGATTGCTCTCTATAAATACATGAGAGGGATAAATATGAGGGTGGGGGAGGAGTTATTTAAGTTAAGCACCAATGTTGACACAACAAATGGATATAAACTGGCCATCAGTAAGTTTAGGCTTGTCAGGGCCGGCCCTAGGGAAAATGGCACCCCGGGCAAACTTGTGTTTTGCACACACCTCCATCACCCTGGCCTCCGCGAGCTCCCCACCCTCCCAGCACCTCTGGCTCCCACGGGCTCCGCACCCTGCATCACCTCTGGGCCACACTGCCTCCCCTCAATGCTTTAACTGTTATTCCAGAAACTACTTAGACACCTGAAAACTCTAGCATTTTTTGCAAATAACAACTTAGGAATTAGCTGACAGGAGCAGTATCTAATTCCTACATGTAAGCGGGGGAATAGTCCCGCTATTGTGGGGAACTTTCCTGGCTTCTGCACTACCCTGGTGAAGTGGGCTAGCGAAAGGATCTGAGTCCTCGCTCCCACTTCCTTTACCCAGTGGCCTCCCTGCCCTTGAGGACTCCCCTTCCACTCTCCTGTCTGGCAGAGTCCTCGTAACCCCAACAAGGCTGGGCCCAGGATTCCTGGGGACTCGACCCCCAACCCTGCTGTGGTAACCTAGGACAGGGGCTAGGGTGTCCCCACTCCGAGGTACTCTCTCTGCACTGGGCACTTCTCTGACCCACTGATCATTACATACAATTTAAAGCAAATGCAAGTTATTTAATCAACAATTAATTTTAAAAAGAATAAGGAATAACGGGAAAGGTTAAAGGAAACACATCATCCCGCTCTGTGGCAGGGAACATCACAAACAGTGTCTCTGGAATGTCAGGGCAGTTCACAGTCTGTTCCTTGTAAGTCCCAGGCCTTTTTCTCAGGCCCTGGCTTTGCTGCAGGGATGCTGTGGGTTGGACACTTGCTCTGGTGGTGGCCACACGCTCTCAGGCTCTAAGTGGTAGGACCCTTCTTCCCAGTGTCGCCCCCGCCCTGTCGGGGTTAGGATCCAAGCCTGGCCTGCAGAGCCTCTTGGCTGAGGCGTCTCCCTGTGCTGGGCCCGCTGCCCAGGGTCCCCCTTGGACTCCCCCGCTGCTCACCACACCCAGCTCCAGAATGCTCCAGCCCCAGCTGCACCACTCTGTCTCTGCACTGCTGCTGCTCTGCCTCCAGCTCCCTGGGCTGCTTCTCTGGCTGCTCTGGCTCTGGTTGCTGCAGCTCTGCTCCCAGGACAGGTCTGCTCTGCAGGCTGCTTCTGTGACTCTGCTCCCAGCACTGACCTGCTTCGTGGGCTGCTTTTCTGGCCCCTCTGCCTCTGGTTGCAGCAGCTCTGCTCCCAGGGCAAGTCTGCTCTCTCTGGGCTGTGTCTCTGGCTTTGGGGCTGCAGCTCTGCTCCCAGGACAGGGTCTGCTCTCTCTGGGCTGCTTTTCTGGTCCCTCTGGATCTGGCCCAGCTCTGCTCCTCAGCTCAGCTCGGGCCCCTGCTTTCTCCTTAGCTCAGCCCCACTCTGTCCGACCCAAGCAAATCCAGCTCACACGGAGGACGGGACCTCCCTGGCCTCCTGACTCTCTGATTAGTCTGCCCACGCTGTCATTCAGGCTGACTAGGAGCATTGGCCTCTCCCCATTGTTCTTGGGGGCTGTCAGTCTCAGGATCCTGATTCCCCATTGACCCTTCCCCCTTTTAGTACTGGGAGCTAGCAACTAAAACACCCCCACTGAATGTTAGTAAGGGGATCACAGTCCCCTTACATATATAAAGAAAGAAAAATATATACAAACTCCAATTAAAGCCATATTTTAAGTTTATATGTAAATTTAGAATAATTAGGAGCTAATACAGCAAGATATTCCCAATCCCAAACCTTGAGGTATCAGTTCTGGAGCTTTAACACAGATATTAGAAACACACATTTGATACTTTGTATACTATCTTTAGAGATATATAAAAATAAATAAAATCTGCTTACTTTCGCTAACAGACGCACTCTGTGTTAATGCCATTATATGCTCTATTTTAGTCAATTGTTTTTCACTCCACTAAAAATGTATTTAGTTCATTTTAACATACGTGATTAAGGTTTTTTCCTCTTTTATTAAGAACAGGAATTTATTTTTCTAATTATTTTGGCATTTATCTTTACCAATCACAATCATGTACGTGACTCACTAACATTGGACTCCATCATTGCTATTACTATCATACTTGGAACTGCATTTATTTTTGTACAAATTTTAACTAAAAATACAATTTGAAAATAAATGACCTTCATCTGCACAGTGTCTAAAGTTATGTGTTTAGCTAATGTTTTTAAAACTGGCACTGCTAAGGTGAGTACAAGTTAAATTTACATTCTAGAAGGATACTATTATTTGATTGTACCATTTTAAATAATGAATGACAAAGCACAATATGGTAGTTACTCCAGCCAGGACAGGTTACGCATTTTAGAACTCAATACTCAAAGAATTAAATTTAAGCATAAGTGAGCAATAAAATTATGAAATGCATAGACCAGTGAAAAAATTAAAATAACAGCACTGTAATCCTCAACGAACTTTGAAAGAAGAAAATCATAATACATATGCCTTATAAATTTTGAGAGGAAGTACCAAGAAGTAATAATAACAACAAGTGTGGGTTGGGGGGAGAGGGAGTGTGTGTGTGTGAGAGAGAGAGAGAGAGAAGTGTGTGTCTGTGAGACACAGTGTGTGTGTGTGTGTGACTCTGTGTGTGTGAGTGAGAGAGAGACACACAGTGTGTGTGACAGAGACAGAGTTTGTGTTGGGGGTGTGTAAAAGAGACAGTGTGTGTGTGTTGGAGGAGTGTGTGAGAGAGTTTGTGTTTTGGGGGAGTGTGAGAGACAGTGCTCAGAGCAGAAGTCACGAGTCTGAAGGCTTGTTCAGACAGCAGCAGCTGCCAGCAGCTCCCACTTTTGACTCCTGTCCTCCCACCCCAGCTCAGCAGAGACTGGGTACAGAGGAGGCATGGGGACGAGAGAAGGGGGACACCCCCAACATCAGCCCCCCCACTCTGAACTGCAGAGAGGAGGCTCCCAGGAGAAGCTTGGCCAGGGGTGGCTCCAAGATTGGTGGTAGAAGGGGGATAAAGTATTGAGCCTTCAAAGACCTGACCATTGACCTGTATTTGGGGATAGGGTACTCGTACAGTCCTTGAAAAGCACCTGTGAGGTTAAATGCATCATCCCAGCAAACCCAAATGAATTGCCACAACAGCTGCAAATCAAGAAAGAACCCAGGCAGTTCTTTTTGCTCTACCACTTTCTGAATGAGCATGAAGATGACAAAAAGACCCTGAATAATTCTCATCAATTCCTTGCTATGTGTAACACTTCCAAATGCTCGCTCCAACTCTTCACAGTATTTCTCTTCAGTGGGGCTCCACCTGCATATAAAGTCATTGACAAGATGTGCATGTGCCTAAATGGGTGGCCACAGGATAGTATTGCAATAACTACTGTCTTTCCTCACTCCATCTTCTCCTTCCTGTTTGTCACCTCCACTCATACATCACATCTAAATTGCCTTTAGGCTCAGCCTAAAGTATGGGGCAGTGCACAGCTGTGCTGCCTCAAAGAAAAGCAGAACCGTTCCTTCCTGGGCTCCTCCCTTGCACTGGGGCAGAGTCAGTGCTTAATTTGTAATGAAAGATGTGCCAGGGCTCAAGCAATTAGGTGCTGGGGCTCAAGCAATTTTTTTTACTTTCATAATGGATGCAGCAAGTCAAGAGGTATGGGGCTATGAACTGCCAAGCCTAAAGGTGCTGGCAAGTCCTGGCACAAACTAAGCACTGGACAGAGTCACTGATTATGCACCCTTTCTGGGGTGAAGGATACTGTTCCAGTTCACCAGGGGTGGAGGCAAAGCCACAAAACTGCCCGCTGTCTACCCATTTGTTTGCATGGAAAAGCGCTGGGTGCTTGAACTTATGATCAGAGCAGGTCCTCTGAGGCCATGCAGAGGGGTGAGAAAGAATTCATTCTCCTTTACTTCCTGCTGGGTGAGCAGAAAGACAACCAACTCCATGTGGTTAGCATGGAATGACTTCTTACCAGGAAGTTCCTTTGGTATCCCAGCTCTCTCCAAGAACTGGGTGAGCTAGAATTGAGTTCAGCTAACCCCTCTGACCACATAGGTGCAGTGCAGAGCATGGTCTCGATTCTAATGTACATCCCGTGGGGGCAGAGATTGTCTTTTTATGCCTTCTGTGAAACACCTTGCACTCAATGCAGAGACAAATACATTACTATTTCAGTTGTAAAGTTCTTGGTATTTGTTTCCCTGTCTTGCCATTGCCTAAGTAGGTTCATTTGCTTTTTCCCTCCCTCTGTTGCTGGCAAAACTTAGCTAGTTCATTAGCATGTAGGTGAAAAGTGGAAAATCTACTGTATTGACAAACTGTCCTAGTTTGCAAAAAGAAAAGGAGGACTTGTGGCACTATCCTAGTTTGGCTTCAGGTGCCATAGGTTTGTAAACCCAACCCTGGAGGCCTTAAGTCCCAGCCAATAATCCGAATACAGATAGGGAGCCAAGTTAGGAAGGACACAGGGGGCAGAACAGAAGGGCTGCATAGAGTGGGGAACACAGAAAAGGGGCCAGAATAGGGAGGTAAACAGAGAAAGGAGTTCAGAACGGGAGACACACACACACACACAGAGTTGCATGACACAATGCAGGGTTTTAATAGCAGGAGAAATGGGGGAACTTAGGGGAAATAGAGAAAGTGGAGACCCTAAATAGAAACTCTGTGATCCCCTGAGAAAGAAAGAACTGAAGCTCCATGTCCTGTAAGAAAAAGTCCCCTAAAAAAGGGAGAAACTCTACAACCCTCCCTGAGAAGAGAGGAGAGGGAACAGGCTGGCCATTCTCCCTTTGGGATACCATCCTCCTTCCCAATGTGCCTTCTCACAAGAAGACCTACAAGCAGAGAGAGCCTTCTGTAGGGGATGGGGTTCCTGGGGATGGAGGGTTACGCAGTCTTCATAAGTGTGAATAAGCTTTCAAACTTCTGGGTGGTTATCCAGACCACACAGTGACTGAGGCCCTTAATGAGGTCTTCATATTCAAATTAGCCTAAAATGCACCAGAATTTACATGCAAACCCTCTGACAGTAGGGGGCCTAGCACCCCCACCCCTGCTTTCAGACCCCTGGCTTATTATATGGAGAGTTGTCCCTGCCAACATTTTTACAGTGTTGGCAACTCTGCATGCCCCCACACAGCAATCACCTTCTTAACACCCTTTTCTTGCCCCTGCTGTTGCTTTGTAGTTTCTCCAGTGCCTCAGAAGAGCCTTTACATTCACAGAGGGAGAGAGAGCTCACTGGAGGTGGTGCCCTTTGGCTTGATGCCACTCTTCACACTGGAGCCAATTTTTGCCTTTCACTTCAGTGTTGTATAATGTTTGTCCTCTGGTCTCTGGAAAACCTAGAAAGTTTGGACCTAGACACAGAACACGATTGGGAAGGAGACAGCTAACAAAAACATTTTGGCAGCCACTATGCTGCTATCCCCAGGATTACACTGAAAAAGGAAGTGATAGACAGCTGTATTCACAGTCGGTTCAGGAGGGATGGGGAAATAGGAACAGACACACGGATGTAACATTTCTCATGCACTGGATGAGGCAGAGTCTCTGGGGGAAAAGAAGGTTAAACTTGTATTTGTTCTCTGCTTATAATATACGCTATAGGCTGGAGTTTTGAACACTGGCCTCTTTTTTTTGTGGTGCAAATTACAGGTGCAAAACTGTGACTGCAATTATTTGCGTTTCCAATTTTGTGGAAACAGAGACAAAGCTGAGCTGAAAACTTGGCGACATAAGAGCTGAGTTGCCAAATGAGATGAAATGTATATTATATTTAAGTGTACAAGACACAGAGATCCTCTTCAACACATCAATATGAGGAATGAGACTCGTTTAGCTCAATAGCATTAGCTAGTTTTATACCAGTTGGAATTTTCTTGCTTTTATTACTTGTTTGGGCTTTTCTTTCTATTATATCCCCCTGTCAGAATAAAACAGTTGTTATAAAATGAGTTGTGTCAGTTTGCCATTTGAGTCTCTCCTTTTTTCTTTTAGATTCCTAATTCCTTGGACACAGCATAGACGGAGGATGAGGGTACTGAAATAATCCCACAGTGCCCACATCTGATCCAACCTCTTTGACAGAAGAAAGCCAAGGAAAGTGTGGGCCCCTTACTGAATGAGGGAGGCAACCTAGTGACAGAGGATGTGGAAAAAGCTAATGTACTCAATGCTTTTTTTGCCTCTGTTTTCACTAACAAGGTCAGCTCCCAGACTGCTGCGCTGGGCATCACAGAATGGGGAAGAGATGGCCAGCCCTCTGTGGAGATAGAGGTGGTTAGGGACTATTTAGAAAAGCTGGACGTGCACAAGTCCATGGGGCCGGACGAGTTACATCCGAGAGTGCTGAAGGAATTGGCGGCTGTGATTGCAGAGCCCTTGGCCATTATCTTTGAAAACTCGTGGCGAACGGGGGAAGTCCCGGATGACTGGAAAAAGGCTAATGTAGTGCCAATCTTTAAAAAAGGGAAGAAGGAGGATCCTGGGAACTACAGGCCAGTCAGCCTCACCTCAGTCCCTGGAAAAATCATGGAGCAGGTCCTCAAAGAATCAATCCTGAAGCACTTACATGAGAGGAAAGTGATCAGGAACAGTCAGCATGGATTCACCAAGGGAAGGTCATGCCTGACTAATCTAATTGCCTTTTATGATGAGATTACTGGTTCTGTGGATGAAGGGAAAGCAGTGGATGTATTGTTTCTTGACTTTAGCAAAGCTTTTGACACGGTCTCCCACAGTATTCTTGTCAGCAAGTTAAGGAAGTATGGGCTAGATGAATGCACTATAAGGTGGGTAGAAAGCTGGCTAGATTGTCGGGCTCAACGGGTAGTGATAAATGGCTCCATGTCTAGTTGGCAGCCGGTGTCAAGTGGAGTGCCCCAGGGGTCGGTCCTGGGGCCGGTTTTGTTCAATATCTTCATAAATGATCTGGAGGATGGTGTGGATTGCACTCTCAGCAAATTTGCAGATGATACTAAACTGGGAGGAGTGGTAGATACGCTGGAGGGGAGGGATAGGATACAGAAGGACCTAGACAAATTGGAGGATTGGGCCAAAAGAAATCTGATGAGGTTCAATAAGGATAAGTGCAGGGTCCTGCACTTAGGATGGAAGAATCCAATGCACCGCTACAGACTAGGGACCGAATGGCTAGGCAGCAGTTCTGCGGAAAAGGACCTAGGGGTGACAGTGGACGAGAAGCTGGATATGAGTCAACAGTGTGCCCTTGTTGCCAAGAAGGCCAATGGCATTTTGGGATGTATAAGTAGGGGCATAGCGAGCAGATCGAGGGATGTGATCGTTCCCCTCTATTCGACACTGGTGAGGCCTCATCTGGAGTACTGTGTCCAGTTTTGGGCCCCACACTACAAGAAGGATGTGGATAAATTGGAGAGAGTCCAGCGAAGGGCAACAAAAATGATTAGGGGTCTAGAGCACATGACTTATGAGGAGAGGCTGAGGGAGCTGGGATTGTTTAGTCTGCAGAAGAGAAGAATGAGGGGGGATTTGATAGCTGCTTTCAACTACCTGAAAGGGGGTTCCAAAGAGGATGGCTCTAGACTGTTCTCAATGGTAGCAGATGACAGAACGAGGAGTAATGGTCTCAAGTTGCAATGGGGGAGGTTTAGATTGGATATTAGGAAAAACTTTTTCACTAAGAGGGTGGTGAAACACTGGAATGCGTTACCTAGGGAGGTGGTAGAATCTCCTTCCTTAGAGGTTTTTAAGGTCAGGCATGACAAAGCCCTGGCTGGGATGATTTAACTGGGAATTGGTCCTGCTTCGAGCAGGGGGTTGGACTAGATGACCTTCTGGGGTCCCTTCCAACCCTGATATTCTATGATTCTATGATTCTATGACAGCAGCTGAAATGATATTGTTAAACCTTACAGCTCTGGTTTCTTACCAGCCAAATACAGCTTTAGTAAGATCACTTTCTCTGATGGCTGAAGAGGCTTAAAGTACTTCCCTGCCATATTGTCTCTTTGAACTTCATTTCTATGTATTATGGAAGTGAAATGTCCTGCCCAGAGCAATACTGGGAGAGCTCAGGTTTCAGAGTAACAGCGGTGTTAGTCTGTATTCGCAAAAAGAAAAGGAGGACTTGTGGCACCTTAGAGACTAACCAATTTATTTGAGCATGAGCTTTCGTGAGCTACAGCTCACTTCATCGGATGCAGGAACCTATGTTAATGAGCAGGTAGTTGGAAGTACAGTATGGCAGGCACATTTATGGATTTGCAGGAGCCATACATCAAGAAAGCTAAAAACCAGTGAAAGGTGGCAGCTAATAAAGGTGCAGTTGAAGACATGGAAGTTAAGATGAGGAGCACTGTAGAAAACTTAGGCAGAGGAGTGGATCAGTTTCCCAAACTGCAAGCAACAGCATCAGCAATTAATTTATTAGTTAATGTTTGTACAGTATTTTAAAAACAGATGCTAAAGTGCTAAGTATTATCTGTTATCAGAACTATGGCAAACATATGAAATCTATCTAGTGTTGATGCACCCAGGCTTTTCTTTTAGCATTTCCCATACGAATACTGGGGAAATTAGTTCTCAGAACTGGGGAAAGGGAATGCCTCAGTGGATGCAGTTATTGGCTTTTTCAGCACATCCTTTCAATGCTAATTATAACAAGGGAGATGAAGAACAAAGTGCATGATATTAAAATGTGATTAGGGAGTGAGAAATGCAAATGTCAATAGTTTAATTAGTGCTATTCTTTCCTGAGAGATGGCAACTAAAGAGAACTAAAAGATTACAGTCAAACAACCAAATACTATGATTTTTAAATTCTGTTGTTCAACCAGGGTAGATTGGGTCTTAGTTTCCTAATAAAACCACTGAATATTCAAATGATTCAATTAGTACAGTAATTCATAATCTCAACTGGACAGTGATATTTTAATGTCTTATTTGATTACTAAAACTGGTCAAAAAATTCACAAAAAAATTAAATGTTCACCATTTTTTGAAGTCAATTTTGTTCATTACAAAGACCTTGATCCCGCAAAGGGATTCCTGTGGGCATAAGAATCTGTCCATGTGGATCCCTTTGCAGGATTGGGGCCAAAAGTTGTGGTGAAAGGTCTGACCAGCAAGAGATCAAAATATATATCAACAGAGGTCCATGATCTATGTTCTTTTAAGTTTTATTTGATTCTCAAATCAGATAGCAATGACATTGGTCTCTGCCTTAGGATGTACCATTCTGTCAGTGTGTTCCCCTATTTCCCTGAAGTGCACACAAACAATTAACAATGCCATTGAAATCTGTGCAACTCTAGGGTAAGTGAAAGGGGAATTTACTCTACGGAGTTAGCTAGTGACACTGTATGTCAAATCTATTTGCACAGAGCACCGAGTGGTAAGAATTAACGTGCACTGTGTATCATAAGTAGGTCACCCTAATGACTGGGGTGGGGGGTGGGGGGGAATTGTATTTCACCCTAGCAGGTGGTTGACCTTAGATGGAATATGGCTGGGGAATATTGTTAGCTTCACTATCTAGCATTTACATAGTTTAATATGCTAAGCATACTGTGAATGTTTTTTTGTAGAATATTGTTGCATTCTGCAAACTGTGTTTTGAAGAGGTTTTACTTTGAGTAGTACTAATAAAAACAGCTCCAGTAGCACAGAATAACTACAAGCATAAATAACCTTCCATACACATTGCTTACAAATCCTCTCTTGAATTTATTCTTCAATTGACTAATGATCACCACTGGCTATTATATTGGCCTGTTCCATGCATGCTTGGACTCCTCATCCCCACTAGAACTAATTAGATCTGTATTATCTGTGCCTGGACTCCTAGTTATCACTGGACTATGAATTGATTGGGTCTGCTCTATCTATGCTTGATTGCTTCAGCTGCAGCTTTTCTGTAGACTCAGGTTATGTCTACACTATAGAGGCACTATAGACACTTACTACAGTGACAGAAGGAGTTCTTACATTGACCTGGCAGTATCTGCACTGGGGCTTAGGTCTGCTTAACTAGAATGGTGAATTTTTCAAACCCCTGAGTGATGTAGCTAGGTCAAGCTAAGGTTTAGATGTAGACGAGACCTGAATGAGGTTTCAGTTCACAAGAACATGCTGAAGGGTCTTCTCTTGAATAGGGCTCAACAGGCTTGGAAAAATAAAGGTTGGACAGGAAAAAGTTGATCCTTGTTGAATTTCACTTACATCATTAACTTTTTTTGATACATATCAGAGCAATTTGTAAATGATTTTCTGTGTTTTCCAGACTGGGTTACTGCAATGTGCTCTATGTGGGGCTACATTTGAAGACCATTCATAAATTTCATCTGTTTCAGAATACAGCTTTCTTGACAATGTCATATATGCGGAGCATATTACATGGGAGGCCGATAGACTTCACTGGCTTCCAGGGTTTATTCTGGTTGTCACTCAATGTGTCAATTTTAATGTGTAAAGCCACATGTGTTTTTGTTCTTTGTTATCTTAGGCCTGATCCTACTGAAGACAATGGCAGAGCTCATTTTGACTTCAGTGATGCAGCATAAAGTGTTCAGAGACTTTGAGTAAATTTTTCAAATGTGCCTGAGTGGCGTAGGAGCATGTCTCACTGAAACGCAAGGGTCTTGTGGTTTTCTGAAAATCCCCTCCTTTCTCTTCATGCTCTTTCACAGCTGTTGAGATCATCTGGAATTCTTGAATTAACACATCCTAGATTGATAAACCTGCAAGCTAGTGGCATGGGATTCTCAGATAAGGGCTCTTGATTGGAACTTGCCTTTCCTGCTTATACAAAACAGCCTGAATCTGTTAGGTTTTTCAGCCTGCTCTGAGAGTTATCTCTTCACCTGGACTTTAAGCTGATGGTGTGGACTAGCAGGAGCAGAGTTGTAGACTAAGTGGAGAAAGTTGTTTTATTTTTTTTAAGTTTGACATCGTGTTACTCTGTGTGTGATTGATTGATTGATATTGTATGTGTTCTGTATTTTCTGGTTTGGGCCCAAGTGCTGTGAGGCATATTTTCATGAACTGGAAAATAAAATTAATAACTGTCAGCATGAATGATCAGAGTGTGGGATACACAATCAATCACAAATGAGCTATATTTTCAAAGAGAGGCGTTCAGGTTCAGATGCACAACTCCTGTTAAAGTCAAAGCAAGGCAAGTGCCTTAGTGTATATCTCCACTCACAGGTAAGCCTGGGCTCAGGTTCGAGCCCACCCCCCCATTCCGTTCACACACAAATTGTACTAATCCAGGGCTCGGACACAGGGTCCCAGGACCTCCTGGCGCTGCAGAGTCTGAGTCCAAGTCAAGATTTAATGGTTTCAGCCCTATTGGTTTGTGGTGTAGATGGAGCACCACTTGACTCGGGTCCTCCAAAAAGTATCCCACAATCCCATGGGCCAACTTCCTTTGTCCTCTCTATCCCAAGAATCTACTCTATTGAAAACAGAAGCAACCACCCAAAGCAGTTCAAACTTTCTGTGCAGGGTGAACAATCAAATTTTCCTACAATGTACCATGGTCAAAGGGCTACAGCAGCCAGCTTTCAGGTGGGCATTAGGGAGTCTGGGATATGGTTGGCTTGACTCAGGTCTGCATGCTACAGTGTGGATGCCAGTGACCCAGGTTTGAGCCTGGGCTAGAAAATTCTTAATCTAGGGTTAAAAATGAGTGTAGATCTCAAGCCCTGGGTTCTCTAACCCAGGGTCAGCTGACTCAAGTCCCACTAACCCTGGTCTTACATTGCAAGTGTAAACATAGGCTAAAGCTCCAAGCCTGCAACCAAATCTGTGCAGTGTCAGGGATCCCTCAATGAGGAATCTCTTGCAGTTTCAGGATTAAAAGCCCACACACCCATTTGAAAATGTAGCAAATAAGGATTTTTAAAAAATAGCATGGATGTGCAGATGTACAATAAATGCCAGAAATTTAAAAAAAAACTTGTGATGGTCCAGGAATGGAAACTGTTCAATATTAAGTAAAATTGGTTTATTTTAAAACACATCACATTAGCACATGAAAGTGATTCTCGTCAGGGTTTTGAGGAATTTGTACGCTATTTACTTCACCCAGAAGGTGAATATTTTTAATGATGTAACACCTACTTTGTGTATCATATAACTCTATTTAACAAGTAAGAGATAAGAAGGATGTGTGGGAGATGGTTGTTTATGGCAAAGTTATATAGGCATCTTGTCTGTTGCTAGGTTTCAACAACAAGGTGCTCAAGTTTGAAGATAAAATATATGTTGATAAGGAGAATATGTGGCTTCTTGCCTATTCTTTGGGGCTTCTAGGATATTCCTACAATAGGAGGTGCTGCAAAGTTCAGTTTTAAGATTAATATTAATGACTTGCTTTTCACATTCTTGTGCACTTAATTAGATTCAGATCAAATGAAGTCACAGGTGCCTGGGGATAAAGAGAAAAATCTTATAGTGTAGTGTAATTGGCTCAGACAATTCATGCCTGTTAGGGGAGTTTTAAGCAGATGCAGTGATTAATTGGTTATTTTTAAACTTCATGTGCAGAATTTTCCAGCAGGACAGGTATTGTCATGCCAGCTGGCTGACTCCATAGCAAAAACTATATGGTTGTATAAGACCAGTACAGCAGTGAAATGAAGAGATGACAATTTTACATATATATGGGGAGCATGTCATTAAAAGTGCCACATGGCAGCTTTGCTCTGAGTTTAGGATGAAGCTATAGTCAGTGGGGAGAGGCTAAGCCCTGGTCTACACTAGGACTTTAGGTCGAATTTAGCAGCGTTAAATCGATGTAAACCTGCACCCGTCCACATGATGAAGCCCTTTATTTCGACTTAAAGGGCTTTTAAAATCGATTTCCTTACTCCACCCCTGACAAGTGGATTAGCACTTAAATCGGCCTTGCCGGGTCGAATTTGGGGTACTGTGGACACAATTCGACAGTATTGGCCTCCGGGAGCTACCCCAGAGTGCTCCATTGTGAATGTTCTGGACAGCACTCTCAACTCAGATGCACGATTGTCTGCCGTTGCTCTGACGCAGGGAGGGGCGACTGACGACATGGCTTACAGGGTTGGCTTACAGGGAGTTAAAATCAACAAAGGGGGTGGCTTTACATCAAGGAGTATTTCAGGCAGGACTTCACGGAGGGTTCCAATAAGAAATGGTGCACCTAAGTTATTGTTCTTATTGGAACAAGCAGGTTGGTCTTGCCTCTGATTGATACATGGCTAGATTTACCTCGCTGCACCTTCTCTGTGAGTGACTGCAGTGTGACCTAGAGGAATGAGTCCCCTAGATGGGGGGGCGGGGGGGTCGGTTGCAAATGAGTGCAAAACAAATCTGGTCTATTTCTTGTTTTGACACACTCCATCTATCTTTTACATCTTTGGCTGGCAGCAGACGGTGCAGAAGGACTGCATGCCATCCACATTTCATGGCTGCTTGGCAGAAGATGGTACAATAGGACTGCTAGCAATCCGTATCGCCTGCCTGCTCACCATAAGATGGTTCAATAGGACTGACTGCAGGGCTAAAGAGAATGACCTGATCAAGTCACTCCAAATTTAGTCCCTGCGCCCATGTCTGCCCAGGCGCTCCTGATCGACCTCACAGAGGCAACCAGGAGCACCTCAGACATGACGATGACGGCTACCAGTCCTATTGCACTGTCTGCTGCCACAAGGCAAGGGGTTGCTGCTGCTGTGTAGCAATGCAGTACCACGTCTGCCAGCACCCAGGAGACATACGGTGACAGTGAGCTGAGCAGGCTCCATGCTTGCCGTGGTATGGTGTCTGCACGGGTAACTCAGGAAAAAAGGCGCAAAACGATTGTCTGCTCTTTCTTTCACGGAGGGAGGGAGGGAAGGGGGGCCTGACGATATGTACCCAGAACCACCCACGACAATGTTTTTGCCCCATCAGGCATTGGGATCTCAACCCAGAATTCCAATGGGCAGCGGAGACTGCGGGAACTGTGGGATAGCTACCCACAGTGCAACACTCCGGAAGTTGACACTTGCCTCGGTACTGTGGAAGCACTCCGCCGAGTTAATGCACTTAATGCACTTAGAGCATTTTCTGTGGGGACACACACACTCGAATATATAAAACCGATTTCTAAAAAACCGACTTCTATAAATTCGACCTAATTTCGTAGTGTAGACATACCCTAAGTGTACATTCCCAAGGGCTAGAGCATGCTGAATGTTGGCCCAAAGGGAGTTATCATGAACGATGTCACAAAGACTAAGGTTCAACTTAGAATGTTGATGTCAGTGATTTAAAGGAAACTATTAGCAATTTGGCAAGCTGGGTTGTGGTGAGAATACTTGGGGAGAGCACATTGGACAATATATGGACTCAGGGTTTATAATCAGCAACATGGAGCAGGGCAGAGGTGACCCATACCTGGCAATAGTGGGGAGGCAGATTGAGGGCAGCAGCTTCAGCAGATGTTACTGAGAATGCTCAGTCCGTGCATGCATGATCAGTACAAGACAAGCTGTAACTCGGGGGCTGGGGGGACACATGATCCCATGTTTCCCAGCCCTCACGTGTCGCCTCTGGAGCAGGGGATGAATGTAGAGACTATCAGCCCCACCGTGGTCCTCTAGGTCAGGGGTTAGGCACAGGGCTAACAACCTTGTCCCATAAAAAACAAAATAGGTTATGGAAGCAGCGGCAGAGAAATCGACCATTACTGTGTGTAACGGCCTTCAGGAGTCAATGACCCGTATGTCTGCCAGTGGTGAAAGCCAAAAGGAAGCCACTGGCATGAAGACTGAAGTGCTCTCCACCAAGACAAAAACCAAGTTTGGTTTTTGGAATGTACGGACAATGTACAAAATGGGGAAGCTAGCTCAGGTTACAGCAGAGATGAGATGCTACAGTTTACACATTCTGGGCATCAGCGAGAGCAGATGGATGGGATCAGGGAGACTAACAACAGCCTCAGGAGAAACTTTGCTGTATTCTGGACAGCAAGCAAAAACGAGGCCACCCGAAAACAACATGGCAAAGAGCTGTGGAAGCTAAGCTGAAAAACCTGGGGCAAAGCTGCGGAACCATTGAAAGACTTGCCAGAAACAGACAGGAGTGGAGGAGCTTCATTGCTGCCCTAAACGCCAGAGGTGTAATGAGTACTTACTAACTAACCAGTTGTCTGTGCCCAGGCCTCCACACACTGCTACACTACCTGTGACAGTTGGCAGGCTAGCCTATACAGCCCTATGGTTGCGCCTAGTCCCCTAAAAGGAAACCTTAAAATAAGTTAAACTAGTTATCAGATCAAAATTCTCCATATTGGTTCTGCTACATCTTCACAAATATCTCAGTCCTGCCAAAGTTTATGTTACGAGCTCTTGTGAGTTTTATTGTGAGTTTTGTGATATATGAGACTTTACTTAAAGTCTCCGTTCCTGGCTTCATGTGATTATGTGAGAATATCCACTTTCCTTGTTTTTAAATTAAAGTTTGTATCCTCAAAGTTGCATAGAAAAGCTTAATAACATGAACCCTAAAGGCTATGAAACCAGAATACACTACAAGAACCCCAAACTTACTACTTAAAATTAAAAATCTCATGATTTTCATGCAGGGTTTTGTGACCCAACCCATGATTTATGAATAGTTTTTGGCAATACTGTTCATGTGTGAGCTTAAGTTGACATCAGTGGGACTATTTGCCTGCTTAAAATTAAAAATGTGTATAAAAGTTTGCATGTTTGGGGCCAAAATGAGATTTAAATGAAAAGAAAGTTCTGCCAATAATGAAAACTTGGGTACCACTTTTGGATAAAGCAGATGATTTTTAAGGTCCTGATTCTGCAAACCCTTATCTACATGTATCACTTTATGCCCCTGAGTTAGAGACATTAATCAAGAGACCTACTCACATGTGCAAATATTTGCAACTTTGGGCCAACAGTTGCAGTGATTATTGCACATTTATTCTTAAGTCTAGTTAAATTGGTTGATACACTGCAAATTCTGCTTTTAATCTCGACATTCTTCATCTTTATGGGTAGCATTTCAGATGTCAGCTCCATTATCTGCTAGCTCAGTTGCTTTGGTTGGTTGTTTGCACTGGTTTGAAAAGAGCAATTTTCTTTAATCTGTAGCTCATTAAATATACTTCCTATAATTACCTGCTATACGGTACGCCTCCCTGCAAAATCTGCTCTGTAATTTTGAAATGTTTTCTGAGCTGTTGTGGACTGAGCTGTAATACGAGTCCATCAAATACTTTAAAAATTAAAGTTTTCCTTCATGCTTTCCTGCTTTCAAAATCATAGTTTTCACAGGACAATTAACCTGAATCATTTGAATCCAGGCTCCTTCATGTTAATATTGTTTTCATTTTATCTCCTAAAGGTCATTAGTATTTTGCAAAGGGTGCCTGTCCTATATTAGGTGCCTTGAGCTCCTCTACAGATCCTCTGAAGTCAGACAAATCCAAAGATCTTAGAAAGAAGTACGTTTTGTCAAAACATTTTACTAACTTTGAGAAGAACCCTTTAATTTTCAGACACCAACATAACTAGAATATATGACACACCCATTTTTTAAACCCCAGAAAAGTCCTGAATATAAGACCAAAGATATTGCGTTTTGCTTACTGCTTATACAAATCTCTTGCTGGTTAATTTGTCATTTTATAGTTATGGTTTTTCTGTTTTGCTTGAAAAGAAAGCAGCACCTGCTTAATGACAAGTCCATGGGGGATGTCTATATGGAGAGTTACATGTGGCAGTTTCAAACAGCAGTAAGTCAGAATGCACCATGGAATCTTTAGTGTGCTGTAGCAAGGTCCACACATCCAGCTAGTGTGTACAGACTGGATTTACACTCCAGCTTGCCATGCACTAGCTCCCTGTGTAGACAAATCCCAAGAAATGAGAAGCTCATTTTCCATTAATATTGATTTAGACCTGGAAGAAGGGACAGGTTTCTCACTAGGCATGGAGTAGCCATCATTAACCAGTACAGGAGAGAAACAACTGTTCTGTAATAATGTAAGGGTCATGACCATAATAAGGGGCTTCGTGACAGAGAACGGGTCAGAGAATTTATCCCTAGGGAGTGTGTTTAGCTGGGGTGTGTGATAGAGTTGGTGCTTGTTATCTTGAAAAAGCTTTGCTCTTTCTTCTGAAGACCCACTGTCCTTTCAGCTTTTCCCCTTCCTCTCTAGAACCATCCTCCACACACTCTAACCACCCCTTCCATTGCAACAAACTTTTAAGGTAAGGAGAAGGTCTCAGAACCACTGTGGCTTGGCCATTCTCCTCTGTGGCCATTCGCAGCAGCTTGCAACCTAGAGCTGATCACTACTACCTGTCAACATTACATTTACTGTTTTCACAAGTGTGAATAGTAGCAGTGAGACTTTCAAGTGTGGGGTGCAGCAGCAGACGCGCAGGGTAATATTATTTGACATAGAAACAGCACTTTTCATCTTCAAAGCATTTCACAGGCAGTAACTCATTAATCTTCCAAAGATGCTTGTGAGGCAGGCAAGTGAGTGTTATCCCTTCTTACAGATAAGGGCAGAGAGAGAGAGTCTCTCGTCAGAGCCAGATTTGTAACTCAGTCATGCTGAGCTTTCTGACTTGTAAAAAGAAAAGGAGTACTTGTGGCACCTTGGAGACTAACCAATTTATTTGAGCATGAGCTTTCGTGAGCTATAGCTCACGAAAGCTCATGCTCAAATAAATTGGTTAGTCTCCAAGGTGCCACAAGTACTCCTTTTCTTTTTGCGAATACAGACTAACACGGCTGTTACTCTGATTTCTGACTTGTGTTTGAGTCTCTAGACCAGTGGTTCTCAAACTAATGTGATTGCACTCCCTTTCTTTGTGCCTGTAGTAGTTTACGCTCCCCGTCCGCACACACAAGTACATATACCAATTCTTTTTGCGAATACAGACTAACACGGCTGCTACTCTGAAACCTGTCGCTTGAATCAGTTTCGGCTTCTTCGTTTTTCTCTTGAGTTGTGTTTTTTTCCTGTTGCACAAATGAGCCAACGATCCATTGTAATAAGAGCAAAAGCTTACAATTAAATGCCCACCCCGCATCATAGCAAACAAGTTTAACATACAGATGGCAACAACTTTGTATAATGCTATGCAAGCTTAACAGCAATCTGTCAAAATGCACAGTGCCTTCTTGAGACAAATGCATAGCCTCATCTGAGGAACTGATATGTCTGGAGGAATCAGCGTTCCTAGTTATTCATTGCTGTGAGTAAAATGCATGCAGTAAGTTTTTTTCCTAAAGCGTCTCACCCCCACCCCCAGAATACGTTCCATGCTCCCCCAGTTTGCGGCTAGATCAACATTTTTTCTTTTACACCCCTCCATTCCTACCACAAAATTCCTATCCAGCAAAATCCTGTTTATTTTTCCTGTTCAGTCTATCTCTGGACGAACAAAACTCTTGTTTACACCTGAATGCTGTTACTTTGTTACTTTCACTACAGTAACACTCCCCGCCCCAAATCCCTGATTCACCTCGCTCCCATCCGGTCTTTCCAAAATGTGGCTGAAAAAAGTCACCTTCTCTCCCAGTGCTGCAAACTCCCCAATCTCAAGTCTCTGATGACTCCCTGCCTCCTTCCTGATCATGCACAGACTCCTTGTAGCAGAAACTTCTAGGTTCTTCACAACTCTGCCTCTGCAGGACTCTGTTCTGTTAATGCCCCTTCATGCACACTTTGCTAACTTGACCTGGTTTCTTGCTCGCTTTGCCTCTTCCCACTCATGACTCTTTACTTCATATTGCCCTCAATAGTTTCATTCCTCTAACACATCTAGAAATGTTGATTCCTTCCTCTTTAAACCTCACTACTTTTCCGTCACCGACCCTCTCTTCCCCCATGGTGTTGCTCATTGACACTCTCATTCCCAGTTGTACTAGGAGAACACCATCTAAGCACCTCCTCCCTCCCCTGAAAAGCAAAATACACCCAAGAAATTAATGGAATATAGTAACATGAATGATTGCAACAGAGCCAACATTCCCAGTTTCCCACAAGCTTTGCTCTCTCTCCTTTTTGTTTTGTAACTCATTAGCCCCTCCCTCTCTCCCTTCCCACACTCAACAATCATTGGTGATTTCTATTTTTATTCATTGTATCTGTCACCTCTCTAGAAATCTCATTGTTGGCTGCTCAGGGCAGAGTTCTTGTCTTATTACCATTAATTACCTTGACACAGAAATAAATCACACAAAGAAAGTCTATTGTCAATTTACTATTATTTAATATTCATATTGTGGTAGTGCCCAGAAGCCTCAACCAAGTGGAGTCCAGTTTGTGCTGGGGGTGTGCAAACATGTAGTAAAGGACAGCCCATACCTCTAAAGAGCTAAGCGAGCGCACCTGGCTCTCTCAAAGAGCTGGCCAAGAAACACACTGCTGTGTGGTTATGCACAATCAGTTGTTCCAGTAAAGAAGTGTTGAGTGTTGTATCAGCTACTTGCATGCCCTGATGACATGAATGTGCCTTCACTCTTACGGCACTGTAGAAATATGCATAATGCTCCTTATTTTGTCCATCTTTAATTAACTTACACCAGGCTGTCAGGCTGAAAAAAGATTGAGATCAAAGAACAAAATAAATTATTGAATTTCCTGGCCTTATGAGACAGTATTTTTTATCTTTTATTTTATCCCTTAGGTAATGAAGATCATTCTTGCTTGGAAAGTTAAACTTATCTCTGTTTTCAACAAACAATGGAGCTCTTCTGTGAGTGCAAAATGTGAGCCTTCAGGGGTACAGGATACATCTCATTCTGCCACTGGTCTGCTTTGTTCTCAGGCATTTCCTACACTAGATCAATTCACGCTCTAAGAACCATTCTAAGTCCTTTGAATACTTGTAAAACACTTTGCAGCCACACAAGTGCTCCAACCAGTTTAATGGACCAGCTCCTCAGCTGATGCAAATCAACTTAGCACTATCAACTTCAATTGGACTATGCCAATTTACACCAGCTGAGGATCTGGTCCCTTGGGAGATCCAGATGCCATCTGTGTCCAAATTAGACTTGCTTTCAGCAGCTCTAAGAACTGCTTCCTGGTGAACCACTTTAGGGTGGACAAACCCTCCCACTACCATAAAACAGTGGGCTAATGACCACTTGAAATCTCCCAGAATCCACTACTTTTTGGGACCTCTGCCAGGAACTGTAAGCTAGGTATCCAGAAGGTTTTGTGATTGAAATGGTTTAGAATAGTGCTAGAGGGGATGCAGGGCAAAAGGGCTCTTAAACTGAATCAGCATGACTAACAGGGACAGTTTGTTCTATCGAGTCAGTTCAACTACAAGCTCTTTAATTCTCTACTGTGCAGACAGCATCTCTGTCTCTCTCCATTCTGAACAGGAAAAAGGTTCTGCCATTATTGTAAGTGTGCAGGTTTGCATTATTACTTGTTTTATATTACAGACCAGGCAATTCCTCAAGTGCTGATTTTTACTAGTATGTTTAATGGGGACCTCTGGGTTTAAAAGAAACCTCACACTCTTTGTCTGCAGCTCCTTTATAGGGTAAGCTCTGTGCTGTCTCTCTTTTATTGGGCTATAAAAAAGCCACAGTAGGTCCTGTATCCTTGGAGTTATGACTTTCTAGATGTGTACAGGGCTAGACTTGTTCAGAGTGATGCCCTACATTATTTGATTAGGGTTTTTTTTCTTCTTCCCAAAAGGTGAAAAAAAATTTAAATGGTCATAAAATGATTTTATTGTATTTAATACATAAAAACTTTGTCTTAATTATACCTATGCGTCTTTAGATCTTCTTGTCCCCGCCAGCCATCTAGCTACAGGGTATGTCCTATGTACTGCCAGAATAATGCAACATTCTAAAGAATTCTCCCACTAACACCAGAAGGGTGCAAATAGGACCAGGACTGTCACATCTGATTCACCACAGTTTCTTACCTTTCCTTCTCTAGGAACAATCTAGGCAGGAAGATAGCATTGTGTACAGTCAGTGAGACCTACATGCCATGTTGTCTAGTGGTTAGAACAAGGTGATATGGAACTAGGACTCCTGGATTGTCTTCCTGGCTCTGTGGCTGAATCACGTTGTGACCTAGGATAGGTTATTTAACCTCTCTGAGCCTCATTTGTAAAATGAGCATAATGGTGACTATCTCCCAAGAAGGTTGTGAGGCTTCAGATTTATAGAGTGCTTAGTGATCCTTGGAGAAAAGTGGTGTAGAAATATAAAGTATTTGCACAGAGGCTGAGCATTCAGGTTCCAGATTATCCAGAGATGGGGGAGCTGCAGAAACACATTCAGCAAAAATATGTTCATCCCCTCCCCACCTACCCCTGCCTTGAAAAGGGAGAGAATGCCTTGCATTGCTCTCTGGAAAGCCCTTCAAGCACCTTTAACATGCTCTACAGGTAGCCATAACTAGCCTGCCTTGGATGGTGGGGAAATGCCGGTAATGTAGGGCCTTTGGTGGATGGAAAATAGATGGGACCTTTAGAGGCTCCTACCAAAATCCTGGTGTGATACTTTCCTCAGGGAGCCCAGAACTGTAAACCACTGTTACCTCTCTGCCACAGCAAGAGAGCTTTGCTGGAGCTTAAAGTGTGGCAGCGTCCTGCCACTCCAACCTGTCCGCCTCCTCGAGACGCTGACAGTCTAAACCTTGCCTTACGGGTAACATTCAGTGCGCCCCAGTTCCTGAGTTCACCAGAGGTGTTTCTCTGCAGTGTCTAGCCCCTATCACTGAACGCTCTCAGAAATTACCAAGTCTGCTGCCGCCAAAGAGACCGTGCACACCCCAGCCCATTTGTTTAGCTGAGGACCAGCCCTTTACTTTACTACACAGCACGGTGATGATTTTATGGTAAAACCAAAAATAAGTTTATTAATAAAGAATAGAGACTTAGGTGACAGTAAGCAAAGATAATGGAAACAAAAGTGGGTACAAATAACTTTGAGACACTAGAAAGTGTGTTTTAACAGATTACAATCCAGGTCTCAGGCAATTTCTCACTTACAGTCAATTCTCAGCATCTTCCACCCACATGGCTGGGGGATCCACCTTTCACAGATTCTAAGAGTGCTGGCCTGTTTGTCCCTTAAATGATGGATAACTAAGGAGTTCTCTCTCCATCTTCTTATAGTCTGTAAACTTTCGAAATGTGTTCTTTTAAAGTGTATCCCCAGATAAAGATTTTCTTCCCTGCGGCTTGTGCTCCAGACGCTGATGCCATGCTGTCTTCTCATCCTGATAACTGGTGTTTACCTCAGATGCAAATGTTCATTGTCTCTGGTTTACAAAGCCAAGCCCAAGCAGATTGGTTAATCCACATTCCTCTGTCAGGGACAAACCTGTTGATCTGCTCTACTTAGATTGCTTGGTCTGAACATATTTTAGGAATGTATTTCCAGCACATTTTATACCCTAACTATACAAATATTGCACAATGCTAATGACCAGAGGGTCACCAGTTTTCATTTGATGCCTTACAGGATACTTTTTGGATAAATAATGACAACACTGTTAGGTGTGGTGAGTTTGTCAGGCCTAGTAAGAGTGGTAGTTACAGAACAGTAAAGTCTTTGCTGGGGGCACTGAGGGGCTCATAAGTTCACACTTGGACTTGATTTTCAGATCTGTTCCAGCTGGTTTGCACATAGAGGGATAGCTGTGAAAAGGAACAGTACCCCAATACTCTGGCAGCCCCTATATGATGGATCAGCCTCGTGGGGTCATGGCCAGCCAGGCATAAACTGTAGCAGGACAGAACTAGCAAGAGGTTGAAGGTGAAGAGGAAAGATTACTTTAAGCCACATTCATTCCCCTGACTTTGGGACCATTCAGGGTCCTGTCATGAGCCTTTCTCCAGGGTGCTTTAACTTATGACAGAGGCCTGACTAGTCCTTGGGTCAAGGAATGTATATGGCTTAAAGTAACCTTTGCTGTCCAATCTCAGCCCCCGATAGTCCCGGGCTGATCACAGCTTGGTCATACCAGAAGATATGAGTCACTGTTACAAAATTCATGTTAAATTTTATGTAGTCAAGAACCTACATATTTATAAAATACCTATAAATATACAGAACAAAGGTCTGAGCCCTCACCTGCAATGCTTACAACCTACTTTCAGACATGACACAAGGAGTAGGACAAATACAGAGTAAGGGAGGAGGAAGCACCAGGGATCCGTACTATGACCTCGTGGTTATTCAGTTATGGTGGCTGTATACGGCTGCTACTCTGAAACCTGTATATCTTGATGGTTCCATTAAAGATGCCTTTTTTTTTAATGGTAAAATTAATTCACTTCTTGCAGGCAAAGTGCAGGCAGCATTTGACATATGTTACCATCCATTTTATTGCTAGATCTGTTTCACTCTGCAAGAAAATGAGACCACTCATGACTCATTAACGTGTCAAATCACATTGAGGCACACAGCAATTCAGACTGTGGCGGCAGTCACAGCGAAACTCCAACAGATTATTTATCATTTTGATTTACAGAGATCCTTTGATGTTCTTGGCACCATACAAAACACAGAAAGAGACACAGTCCCATCCCCCATTGAGCCTACAGTCTAAGGGCTTTGTTTGTCACTTACAGACTGCACTGTGTTAAGAGCAGTGCAGGGCTGCATCATCTCAGAGAGAGCCCCCCAGTATGCAGAGGGAGCATGCAACCTGCTACACTCTTTCAGAGGGCAAAGTATACACACACTGGCATGCCAGGCCAGCTCTGCCTTGCCCCAGCACCTGGGGAGCAATGTGCATCCTCCATGCTCGACAAGGAAATGCCAACAGGTCCTTGAGCAGGGTGAGTGAGGAGGCTCCTTGTGTGCTCCGTGCACCTGGGTGAGCACTGTCCCAATTGTTCGTTCAAGCAGTTGAGATACAAAATACACAGGGTAACGAGACAATGATCAGATCTCAAAGTGGTGCAGATGTCACTTTTATGAGTAAATGTTGTATTACAGAGATCATTTCTTCAGGGGATTATTACTGGTAGGCTACGTAGAAAAGTGTGTTCAATGGAGGGATTCAAGTTCTGGAAAACTTGCCTTACAGTGAAAGATTAAAGGAGCTCCATCTATTTAGTTTACCCAAGAGAGAGTCTAGCAGTGACTTGATCACAGTCTACAGACCTCTACAGGATGGGAAGATTTCTGATAATAAAGGGCTCTAATACAGCAGACAAATGCATAACAAGATCCAGTAGCTGGAAGCTGAAGCTAGACAAATTCAAGCTAGAAGTAAAGTGAATTTTTTTAACTGTAAGGATAATTAACCATTGGAACAATTTACCTAGGGTTGCAGTAGATTCTCTATCACTTAAAGTCTTCCAATGAAGATTGAGTGTATTTCTAAAATATACGTTCTAGCTCAGTCAGACCTTATGGGCTTGAAGCAGAAATTACTTGGTGAAATCTTACTGTTTTATGCAGCAGGTCAGTGTTTCTCAACCTTTTTGATACCAGGGACTGGCTTGCTACCTTCTGAAACTGTCAGGGAGATCTCAGGAACCGGTACCTGTCCATGGACAGGTCATTGAGAAACACTGGACTAGATTATCATAATAGCCTCTTCTGGCCTTAAATTTAACAATTTATGAATACTTAAATGTGTAAACTGAAAACTCCTTTTTGGTGCGCATTTGAGCAAGAAAAATTCAATTGCTTTAATGTAAACCAGGCTTATTTTAAAAAATGAACTATTTATATTTTATTTGAATTTTTCATTATTTTTGGTTGGTTGGTTGTTTTTTGTTTTCTCAACAAAAACTTCAAAATAGAATTTTGTAGGGAAAAATGAAAAAAATCATTTTGAATTTTTGTTCCCCCCTCTCCTCTCCCTTTTTAGCCTCCTCCCTGCTTTTCCAGTAAAGGGGAGGAGGAATGGGAGAAAAGTAAAAAAGAGCGTGAGGGGGAAAAAAAACATTTTCTCTCACTTTAAAAACTTTTTTTCACCTTTTTATACTGGGAAAAAGGTAAAATAATGTGGGATTCCCCCCCCCCATCTCTTCAAACTAAAAATTAAAAAATATTTTAGATCTTTTTTGTTAAAAATGTCATAAATCCCCAAAATATTTCTACAACAATCATTTTTTCCCTGAAAAGTTGCATTGACATTGAAACTCTCTTTTGGGAGAAAAAGTTTTTTAGTCACTCTACTCTAATTTTCACATATCTTTGTGTCTGAATTTTCCCCTTCTTTCTTACTACCTACAGAAACATCAGGGAATACACACTCTAAATAATTATTAAACCTCATGTTGATGAATGAGCACAAAATTATTAATGACACACAATTTGAAATGCAGGCATCCATCTGAGTGTCTCACAGGTCTTACAATATGCCTTATTTGCTTTGCTTTGATTTTTTTTTTAGATATTTGAAAAATATCCCGTGAGAGATTCTTCTGTTGAGCAGTGTTCAAGCATGAACTATGCCACTCCTCCTCCTGTTTCAGTGTGCTTTTTGCCATAGAGCCATCCTCCAGTTCCCCATAGCAATTTACTTCAAATGAGAATTTTGCCTTAACACAGATTTAATACACACCACACGATCCATTGTCTACAGCCAAGCTCTAAGATACAACCGCATTTGCTCCAATCCCTCAGACAGAGACAAACACCTACAAGATCTCTATCAAGCATTCTTAAAACTACAATACCCACCTTCTGAAGTGAAAAAACAGATTGACAGAGCCAGAAGAGTACCCAGAAGTCACCTACTACAGGACAGGCCCAACAAAGAAAATAACAGAACGCCACTAGCCGTCACCTTCAGCCCCCAACTAAAACCTCTCCAGAACATCATCAAAGATTTACAACCTATCCTGAAAAATGATCCCTCACTCTCACAGATCTTGGGAGACAGACCAGTCTTCGCTTACAGACAGCCCCCCAACCTGAAGCAATACTCACCAGCAACCACACACCACACAACAAAAACACTAACCCAGGAACCTATCCTTGCAACAAAGCCTGTTGCCAACTCTGTCCACATATTTATTCAAGTGACACCATCATAGGACCTAATCACATCAGCCACACCATCAGGTGCTCGTTCAGCTGCACATTTACCAATGTGATATATGCCATCATGTGCCAGCAATGCCCCTCTGCCATGTACATTGGCCAAACCGGACAGTCTCTACGCAAAAGAATAAATGGACAGAAATCTGACATCAGGAATCATAACATTCAAAAATCAGTAGGAGAACACTTCAACCTCTGTGGCCACTCAGTAAAAGATTTAAGGGTGGCAATTTTGCAACAGAAAAGCTTCAAAAACAGACTCCAATGAGAAACTGCTGAGCTTGAATTAATATGCAAACTAGATATCATTAACTTGGGTTTGAATAGAGACTGGGAGTGGCTGGGTCATTACACATATTGAATCTATTTCCCTAAGTTAAGTATCCTCCCACCTTCTTGTCAACTGTCTAAATGGGCCATCTTGATTATCAGTACAAAAGTTTTTTTCTCCTTCTGATAATAGCTCATCTTTACTAATTAGCCTCTCACAGTTTGTATGGTAACTTCCAACTTATCTGTATGTATATATCTATCTTACTATATGTTCCATTCTATGCATCCGATGAAGTGAGCTGTAGCTCACAAAAGCTTATGCTCTAGTAAATTTGTTAGTCTCTAAGGTGCCACAAGTACTCCTCTTCTTTTTACAGATTTCAGGATATTTGAAGTTTAAAATTGGGTGCCATGCTGAAATATAATGTCATTCTTCTCAAATATTGGCACTCAAAAATTCACACAGTTCACAACTGGTTATACAGACTTGCTTCATTGTTTCAGAAATGTTCCAAGTATCCTGGTGATACACTATAAGACAGCCTCAACACTGCAGTAGTAGTTTAATGCCTACCCCAGCAACCTCTTACTCACTAAAGGCATGACTTCTAGCTTCCATTCGTAGGATTACTTTAGCTTCACTCTGCGTGGTTCTCCATTAGGCCCCTGTACACTGAGCCATTAAAGAGGAATTTATGTATGTATTTGTTTTGGGTTACACAACATTAAAAGCGCCTAGCCAGGGTTGCAGGCACTTCTTAGAAATATGTAAAACACAATCCAATAAGCCAGACAGCCTACCATCATTTGCACAGGCAGAAAATAAAAATCAAAGCAATCTCTCCAACCTCCACTTGCATACCCATCCTCATTGCATTCCTCCCACCCCTAAGTCCAATAAAAGAGATGAGCTTTGCAGCATGCCTAAAAGCCAATAGATCTGAGCTATTCCAGTCCACGCATGAGAGCAAATTCCAATCAATGGCCTCTTAAAGGGAAAAGCCTGGCAGTAGCCCTTTTAAGGTATAATCTCATGTAGACTGTACTGCGGGAGTCTAATTTTGAGGTGATAAGAGCAGGGAAACATGTCCACATCAGAAAGAAATGGTTGAAAGTTCTGGCCAGACAGCTGGAAAACAGAGTTCTGTTGACCACTGCACCTACTTAATCATCCAACAGAAGCAAGGGATCTCAACCACTCCCCCAGATTGCAAACTTAATTGATAGACCGTGCACATGCAGCCTTCATCAGACAGATTTAATCTTCAGCATATCTTCTGGTTGCTTCCCCTAACCTGTTATAATTATTTCCACCTTATCTGGACTAAGCCCTAATTAGCTCAGTCTCATCCATGCTCAAATCTCAGCCATCGGCAAGGCATTTGAATGTTATACTGGGGTGGATGAGGTACAGATATACAGCTCTGTGACTTCTTTACCCTATGCCTTCTCTAACTCTCCCAATGGCCCCACATACACACTGAATAAAGGGAAGATAAGATCGAACCCTATGGATCTCTATATAATAGCAACCTTGGGAAAGAAGAGCAATTGCCTCAAACCATGCTCTGGGCATCTGGAGCCCTCTCTCTGGTGTAGAGATAGGATATAATGACATTATTTTGCATTTTTAAGGCACCTTCCATTTAAGGATCTCAAAGAGCTTCACAAACAGTTAAGTTTCACAGGACTCCTGTGAGCAGGAAAGTATTATCCCCTTTTACAGATGAGGAAACTGAGGCCCAGAATGGCTGTGACTCACCTGTCTATCTAGGTATTTATCCCATTGCAGTGGAACCTGAGGCCATAGTCACAGAGTAAGGCAGTGGCAGAAACAGGAATAGATCTTCTGCCACCCAGTCTGTCTCTTTAGCCACAAGATTGTTCTTATTGTTTCCCTTTTCTTGCTATTGCTCATCTAGTGTTTTCTCTAAATACACTCGAACCGCATCTGTTATTTACTCCAATCATCTCCCATGCATCCCTAACTTCCTATAGCATATTCAGAGGCATCCATGGAGCTTCTTAAGCATAGGACTTAACCCAAGGGCTCCTAAGGTGCTATTTAGTAGACAAGTATGCTGGGAATCCATTTTATCTGCCTTTTTGGCTCCTTGGATATGCATATCCTTTCCATTCTTGGTATGATTCTTCCAGCCTTGCTGTTTTCAGTGAATTGTTATGCAATTTTACTTCATTTACAGTGTTTTGAAGATTTCAGTGTTGAGACAGAATATGAAACTTGTGCCCTGATTCATTAAAATGTCCAGGGCGTTTCAGCTCTGAAAAGCCTTTCTATTAAGATTGGCACAGTATGCTAAGCATCCATTTATTTCAATGTTGTTGCCTCTGGATACCACATAGCATGGTCACAGAAAGACTAAGAGGTATAGAACCAGAAATGCACTAATTAGATCACTGACTATTCAGGAAAATAGATCTTTCATCTCTGGCAATGCAATGCAATTAGGTGAGGTCCCGCACAGTACACCACAGGCGCAGTCAGCTGCTACTAATAGTTTTTGTGCAATAATTGAGTAAACTACTGACCATCATAGTCACATTAAAATTCTTCCATTTGCATGCTTTCTTGCCATATGCTGTGCTCTTAGTGTGGTGTTATGTGTACAGTTGTCACAGTTTGTAAGAGACCATACAGAGCATTCCTACTGCTTGTTCATTCTACTCTGTCTCAATCTTACTTGCTTTTCTTACGGTTTGGCACTGACTATTATCTTGTTTACTCAGGTTTTACAGTGGTATTATTCTACTCACATCAGTGGGGCTACTCCTGATTTCCCAGGCAGAAGTGAATGTGTAGGATTAGTGTGTATTTCGTATCCTGACCACTTATGCCCAATCTACAAAAGATGCGAGCCTCTTACAGCTGGAAGCTACACAGACTCATGCTTTCAGCTCGGGGGGTCCTTGGCGTTGGCCAAGATGGTGGCTGTCACAAATGGAATTTATTTTTATAGCTCATTATACAGTAGAGTAAACCCTTCCTTGCTCTAATGGCACTTCTACTCGATGGTCTCTAAGCACTTTGTAAATAATTAATTAAGCCCGTATCTTAACAGTAAAAAAATCAATTTAAGTTAAATGGAAATAGAGCACTTTTATTTCAAAATAAGAGCAGCCACACACAATTCACACCTCAATAACTAAAGATGTGAATTTAAACCAATTCAGTTAGTTCATCCTTTAATATAGACAAGGCTTAAAAGCATAAACTGAGGTAATTTGCACACTCAGGGCATAATATTGTGCTCAGATACACTAGTATAAGTCCAGTGTAACACAATACTTGTGTAAATGAGAGAATTGTGAAAGGAGGGGCTAAAAGAAGGCGTAAATAAAACACGAGAACTGGCTGGAGAAAATTTGACAAAACCAAGTCAAAAATCAGACCATTTTGCTAGCCTCAAAATGATTATTTTTCTGGAATTTTCCTTTGTGGAGAATTTCAAATGTTTGGGATTTTGTTCCAGTTCAAAATGAAATCTTGAAATTCTTCACAAAACAGAATTTCTGTCCTCTGCATGGCTCTATTAAACAATCTTGGACTACCTCAGACTCTCAGGTAAGTTGGATCAGGGCTGGCCCTTGGCTTTTCACATGGCAACTTCATGGAAGAATAAAAATCTAATGCATCTTTGAAAATCAATTGAATCTAATCTCAGACCACAGACATTAAAACAACCTAATTCTAATCCTACAGTTACTGCCCGGCATCACTACAGGGCAGAGTTCTGGTCGTTTGGATTCCTTAACTATGCATTTCCATACCTTAACACATTTACATTTGTTTATATCAAAATTAATTGTTTTCATATGCTTGTTTTCATGAAGGGCTTGTATACATGTGAGTTATTCCAGAGTAATTCCACATATGGAGGCTCTCGTTCCAGAATAAGAATATCTTTTTCCAAATAAGCTTAATCCACTTTGGAAGGCACTTTTGGTTTGGAATAAAGGTGTCTGTGCATGAGGTTATTCCAGAACAGCTGTTCTACTTTAAATTCACAACCTGCCTTATTCCAGAATAACTTTTAGACAAGAGTGTAAATTATTGCCACATAGTTAAAAAAACAAACAAACAAACAAAATCTTTTCCTTGCCATTTTCTTTCCCAACCTTTTCTCCCTGGGTTAATTTACTCCTCTCTAAGCAGCGGCCTACCAAAACCAAGAAATTCAACATTCTGAACAAACTGTGAGGCGACACTGAACAGGTACGGGCACAAAATATGTATTAATGCTCTAGGAGTAAAGCCTGTTCCACATAATTAAGCAGTAGAACCTGCCCTTTATACTTCCCCAGGTGGTGCCTCAAAAATACAGGAAGATTAAAGAAACAGGGCTGTAAAGATCCAGCCTGGTTTAATGACCCCGTTTTTGGCACATCTGATAAGTTATTGTTTAATGTCAGCCTGTCCTGAAATTATTTAATACTTATGTTATTAAAGCATCACACAAAACAAAAGAGACCACCTACGTCTTAAACCACAAGTATCTTAAAATAAGATAAAATTACACCGAGGAAGGATGGCCCAGTAGTTAGGATGGCATGGTAGCCTAGGTCTTTGGAGACCTAGATTCAAGTCCTTGCCTCTCCATAGGCTTCCTGTGTGACTTTGGCTAAGTTACTTTGTTTCTCTAGGTGGAATCCATGAAGCTTCTTAGATGGTTTACTCCCCTGCTGTGATCCAGAAAACTCCTGTTGAAACCTTTGTCAGGCTGCCTGCAGTGGCTCAGGATCAAGAATACCAACCTCAGGGCAGACTGTTAGGAACCAGGGCACATACCCCAAATTGGATGGGAGTTTTAGACTTAGATTTATCCAACCAATTATCACATGTAAACTCCTCAGGCACTATAATGGCCTAAACATGGAGTCACAGACAGTACCCTTAGATAGTCTGACTTATTTTGACATTCAGGCAAGCATACCTTTGTGATAGATGGTCCCTTACATCAAGAATCAGAGCAATATTCAGGTTACTCCCTGTCCCAAAGTACTGAGACATACCCCACCTCAATTGCACCTTAGATCTCACACCAAAGGCAAGTCTTGTGGCCAATCCTATAATAAACTATCTAAAGAGTTATTAAGTAGAAAAAGAAAACAAGAGAATTATTTACAAGGTTAAAGCAGGTAAACATAGATACACAAATGAGTTACAATCTTAAGTTTCAAAAATAGAAGTTTCTATAAAAAGCAAATTCTATATGACCTTTAAGACTAACCCAGGCTAAGCATTAGGGATCTCTTGCTTATGCCTCATAAACCTTACCCCCAAGGGTCCAAGCAGCATAGAGATCCAGTTCTGTTTTTTAGAGGTTTTTATTCCCCTCCTCGCTCGTGCTCTCAGCTGCAAACTCAGCTGACAAGAGGAATCCATTTGCATGATGCCGGAGAGGACAAAACAACAAACATCTTTTGTCCTCTTTATCATCCCACATTAGACTGTCTGGTGTTGATGGACCTTTCCTGTTGGGCAGGATCTAACACTTTCTGTTGGAGATCAGCACTTCACACTAGTTAATGTCTCTTTCCTGTCTGGTGATTTACAGAGTCACAGAGATTCAACAACTGCTCACATCTTACCTTACAAAATGGGATACAGATATCAGAAGTGAGATTAATGCATGCAGCAACTCACAAGCATTCAATAAAGTCTAAACACATTCCTATAGTTTTAATACCTATTTTAACGGTACTAACACACAGGTGAGCCAGACTGATTCCAGCTATGTACGTGCCAGTGTTCAGCTAAGGCATGGGGACCTGTTCTGCCAGTGCCACACCCTAAAGGTGCCTAAACTCACTCAGTGTATAAATTCCTCCATTTAAAAATTCCCTAAGAGGCCTATGTTCCTGCCTCTGTCACCTAAGCCACAGGGCAATTCATGAACTGGGGAAAGACAGGCTGTCAGCTGCCTAACCTGCCCAAGAGAGCTGATCCACTAGGTGCTCTCTTCATGTGCCTGTTGGATTGGGCACCATTGAAAAGCAGGCTGGAGGAGAAGTAGGTGGTGCTCCCTTTATAATTATAAGGGAGTGAGCAAGAGAATGTGCTAGCAGGAATGACTGTAGCCTGGGGGTTAGGGCACCCAGGTGGGGGGCAGGAGAATCTGGGTCCAGTCCCCCTGCTCCAGTCACTCTTTCATTATTTATCCTGAGTACAACAACTTCAATAGGAGAGAATGAGGGAGCATTGCATCAGAATATCTCATAGTGCAGTGGGTAAAGCCCTCTTCTGAGAGGTGGGGTGTTGCCTGTTCAAATCCTTTTTTTCCCCCTCCCTGGCAGGGGGAAATTAAACCTGGGTCTCCAACATCCCTGGCAAGTGTTCTAACCACTGAGCTGGGCCCCGCCTCCTTCTGGACATTGTGTGTGGAGTGAGACAGGCACCTAACTCATTCCCCAAGAAACTGTGTAGGTCCCGAAGCCAGGAGAGGGCTTCCATGTGTGGATTGCTAGCAGAGCTGAGCAGTGCCCTGCAGCTTGGATTTTGGCATGTATCTGTGAGAAAGGGGTGGGGTTTAGCACACAGGAATCTTCCATTGGCTAGTTTAGACTGGGACCCATCTAGCGTATTGGCTTTTGCATATTGAATTCTTAGGCGCCTGTCTCTCCCTATTCATTGTACAGGTGCCTAACTTGGCTTTATGGCTCACAGTGCTGTTGCTTTAATTTTCTAGGTGCCCAAAAGTTAGGCACTGTGATGGTCAGCATTGCAACACCTAAGTCCCTCCATGGATCCCACCCTCTGTGCCTCAGTTTCCTATCTGTAAAATGGGGATAATAGCACTTCCCTACTGCAGAACAAATACACTGAAGATTGTGAGGTGATCAGATACTATGGTAATGCAGGCCATATAAGTACTTTAAGTAGATAGGTTTTAAATACAGGTGTGAAATTCATAATATGTCTTCAATGTATAAACTGAAATATTGGCAGAGGAAAATATTGATTAAGAATGTGATACAGAGCGTATATAAGTGTCTATTTGAGAGATATATATTAGTAAATTACTAATATAATTAATTACTATTGTGCATGTTGTTCACATGTTGTTGTGACAGGGTGCTATCAGTAGCCCCCTGATCATGGACACTGCTGCAGCCTGGAGAAGGCTGCAGGCCCAGCTGAGGGCAATTATACACTTTCTGGTGGGGGATTCTGAGCACCTGGGTGACAATCACTGGGCTAACAGGGTAATTGGGGAGAATATAAGGAGAGGAACCAGGAAGCAAGGGGCAGCTCAGGTAGAAGCTCTGTGAGCCTGGGCCAGGGAGTGAGGGCTGCAGGGAAGCCTACCCGATGAAGTGAGCTGTAGCTCACGAAAGCTTATGCTCAAATAAATTGGTTAGTCTCTAAGGTGCCACGAGTCCTCCTTTTCTCTTTGCGAATACAGACTAACACAGCCGCTACTCTGAAACCTGAGTAGTGACGGAGGAGCCCTGTGACAATCGCTTTTCACAAACAGCAAGGTGCTCTGCAGAGTTGGAAGCTGTCCAGAGGTTCTCGTTTTAAGAACTCTATAAACACAAAGGCTGTGTGTCTACACTATGAGCTAGGGGTGTGATGCCCCTGCTCACGCACACACATTCCCGCTAGCACGCATGAAGCCAGCATGAGTAGAAACAGCCGTGTAGCTGCAATAGCACAAGCAGGGGCAGCGGCGGCATGGCTGAGCCAGGCCACGTACATACCCACCAGTTCTGGGCGGGTTTGTACTTGACACATCTCAGCTGTGGCCTCTGCTGCTGCTACCAGTGCTACTGGGACTACACTGCTGTGTATACTCATGCTGGCTGAATGAAAGCTAGTACGAGAACATGTGCACAAGCAGAGGATTCGCACCCCTACCTAGTAGTATAGACATAGCCAAAAATGCCTAATCTGCATGCAGAATTAACACCATTGCATGCACAAATCCTCAATTGCACATGTATGACCGCTTTCACATGCATTTGTGGTAACCATGTATGTGAGTTCAATCCTTGAGGGGGCCATTTAGGGATCTGGGGCAAAAATTGGGGATTGGTCCTGCTTTGAGCAGAGGGTTGGACTAGATGACCTCCTGAGGTCCCTTCCAACCCTGATAGTCTATGAATTAGCTGCAGAGTTGTGCACTTATTCTTTTTTGCATGAGCAATTGTGCAAATACAATTCTAAAAAATCATACCCCAAAATATCCAGATACCCGTTTAACTTATTTGCCTCTAAAATATGGCCATTTCTTGGGTGGGACACAAAATAAACAAATCCCAACTGTGGCTGGAACTGAAAGCTGTGGAGTTCCTCAGAAATGTCTACACGTGCAACCTTTCACTCTGTGGGCTACCTTCTGTTGGTGGAATTACAGCCAATTAATGAGCTGTCAATCCAATCTGGGCAGTGTGTGCATTTATTCTCTCTTTGCCTCATTTATCCATCTGTACATAATTATCTTTAAGGTGTTGTGAGGATAAATTCATAAATGCCTGTAGGCACCCAGATACCACAGTGATGAGGGCCATCTTTAGTTAGCTTTAACATACAAACGAATGGGAGTTATATACTATACAGGAAAAGAGATATTCATATGAGAGAGAGAGAGACAGAGAGAGATAGATTGATTTAATGCCATGGGTTTAATTTAGCTACTATGTGAATGAATCACTGGCTGTCATAAATATAAAGGGAAGGTTTCAGAGTAGCAGCCGTGTTAGTCTGTATTCGCAAAAAGAAAAGGAGGACTTGTAGCACCTTAGAGACTAACAAATTTATTTGAGCATAAGCTTTCGTGAGCTACAGCTCACTTCATCGGATGCATTCAGTGGAAAATACAGTGGGGAGATTTATATACATAGAGAACATGAAACAATGGGTGTTACCATACATACTGTAACAAGAGTGATCACTTAAGGTGAGATATTACCAGCAGGAGAGCAGGGGGCAGGGCAAGGGAACCTTTTGTAGTGATAATCAAGGTGGGCCATTTCCAGCAGTTGACAAGGACATCTGAGGAACGGTGGGGGGTGGAATAAACATGGGGAAATAGTTTTACTTTGTGTAATGACCCATCCACTCCCAGTCTCTATTCAAGCCTAAGTTAATTGTATCCAGTTTGCAAATTAATTCCAATTCAGCAGTCTCTCGTTGGAGTCTGTTTTTGAAGTTTTTTTGTTGAAGAATTGCAACTTTTAGGTCTGTAATCGAGTGATCAAAGAGATTGAAGTGTTCTCCAACTGGTTTTTGAATGTTATAATTCTTGACGTCTGATTTGTGTCCATTTATTCTTTTACATAGAGACTGTCCAGTTTGGCCAATGTACATGGCAGAGGGGCATTGCTGGCACATGATGGCATATATCACACTGGTAGATGTGCAGGTGAACAAGCCTCTGATAGTGTGGCTGATGTGATTAGGCCCTAGGATGGTGTCCCCTGAATAGATATGTGGACACAGTTGGCAACGGGCTTTGTTGCAAGGATAGGTTCCTGGGTTAGTGGTTCTGTTGTGTGGTTGCTGGTGAGTATTTGCTTCAGGTTGGGGGGCTGTCTGTAAGCAAGGACTGGCCTGTCTCCCAAGATCTGTGAGAGTGATGGGTCGTCCTTCAGGATAGGTTGTAGATGCTTGATGATGCGTTGGAGAGGTTTTAGTTGGGGGCTGAAGGTGATGGCTAGTGGTGTTCTGTTATTTTCTTTGTTGGGCCTGTCCTGTAGTAGGTGACTTCTGGGTATTCTTCTGGCTCTGTCAATCTGTTTCTTCACTTCAGCAGGTGGGTATTGTAGTTGTAAGAATGCTTGATAGAGATCTTGTAGGTGTTTGTCTCTGTCTGAGGGGTTGGAGCAAATGCGGTTGTATCGTAGATCTTGGCTGTAGACAATGGATCGTGTGGTGTGGTCTGGATGAAAGCTGGAGACATGTAGGTAGGAATAGCGTCAGTAGGTTTCCAGTATAGGGTGGTGTTTATGTGACCATTGCTTATTAGCACCGTAGTGTCCAGGAAGTGGATCTCTTGTGTGGACTGATCCAGGCTGAGGTTGATGGTGGGATGAAAATTGTTGAAATCATGGTGGAATTCCTCAAGAGCTTCTTTTCCATGGGTCCAGATGTTGAAGATATCATCAATGTAGAGCAAGTAGAGTAGGGGCATTAGGGGACGAGAGCTGAGGAAGCATTGTTCTAAGTCAGCCATAAAAATGTTGGTATGCTGTGGGGCCATGCGGGTACCCATAGCAGTGCCGCTGATTTGAAGGTATACATTGTCCCCAAATGTGAAATAGAACCACTAACCCAGGAACCTATTCTTGCAACAAAGCCCGTTGCCAGCTGTGTCCACATAGCTATTCAGGGGACACCATCATAGGGCCTAATCACATCAGCCACACTGTCAGAGGCTTGTTCACCTGCACATCTACCAGTGTGATATATGCCATCATGTGCCAGCAATGCCCCTCTGCCATGTACATTGGTCAAACTGGAGAGTCTCTACGTAAAAGAATAAATGGACATAAATCAGACGTCAAGAATTATAACATTCAAAAACCAGTTGGAGAACACTTCAATTTCTTTGGTCACTCGATTACAGTCCTAAAAGTTGCAATTCTTCAACAAAAAAACTTGAAAAACAGACTCCAACGAGAGTCCCCATCATTTGGAACAGCCCCGTTCATCTGTGGAAAGAAGTTACACATCGTTTTTCAACATGTGGGAATTGCCTCCTTATATAATATTTCCCCATGTTTATTCCACTCCCCACCCCCCACTGTTCCTCAGACATTCTTGTCAACTGCTGGAAATGGCCTACCTTAATTATCACTACAAAAGGTCCCCCCCACTCTCCTGCTGGTAATATCTCACCTTAAGTGTTCATGCTCGTTACAGTGTGTATGGTAACACCCATTGTTTCATGTTCTTTACGTATATAAATCTCTCCACTATATTTTCCACTAAATGCATCCGATGAAGTGAGCTCATGAAAGCTTATGCTCAAATAAATTTGTTAATCTCTAAGGTGCCACAAGTACTCCTTTTTTTTTTATAAAGGGAAGGGTAACCACCTTTAAATCCCTCCTGGCCAGGGGCAAGACCCTTTCACCTGTAAAGGGTTAAGAAGCTAAGATAACCCCGTCAGCACCTGACCAAAATGACCAATGAGGAGACAAGATACTTTCAAAGCTGGATGGAGGGGGAACAAAGGGTCTGTCTGTCTGTGTGATGCTTTTGCCGGGAACAAATCAGGAATGCAGCTCAGAACTCCTGTAAAAAGTTAGTAAGTAATCTAGCTAGAAATGCGTTAGATTTCCTTTTGTTTAAATGGCTGGTAAAATAGCTGTGCTGAATGGAATGTATATTCCTGTTTTTGTGTCTTTTTGTAACTTAAGGTTTTGCCTGGAGGGATTCTCTGTGTTTTGAATCTGATTACCCTGTAAGGTATTTACCATCCTGATTTTTACAGAGGTGATTCTTTTACCTTTTCTTTAATTAAAATTCTTCTTTTAAGAACCTGATTGATTTTTCATTGTTCTTAAGATCCAAGGGTTTGGGTCTGTGTTCACCTGTACAAATTGGTGAGGATTTTTATCAAGCCTTCCCCAGGAAATGGGGTGTAGGGCTTGGGGGCATATTTTTTGAGGAAAGACATTTCCAAGTGGGCTCTTTCCCTGTTCTTTGTTTAACATGCTTGGTGGTGGCAGCATAGGGTTCAAGGACAAAAGGTAAAAGTTTGTACCTTGGGGAAGTTTTAACCTAAGCTGGTAAGAATAAGCTTAGGGGGTCTTTCATGCAGGTCCATCTGTACCCTAGAGTTCAGAGTGGGGAAGGAACCTTGACACTGGCCTTCTGCTCTTTCTCTTCAGGTTATTTTTCTTTTGGTCAGTGGTTTACAAAATGTCACCTCGTTCTTCAAAAAGCAGGATATTTATGTTCCAGTAATATTCATGTTTCATTTACTGTGCCCATTCTTCTAATGTAACCACTCACCTTTACCCCATGTGTTCTTTACATTTTTATTTTAATGGCAGCATCAACTAACACTACAATACAGCCTCATGTATACCTGGAACATGCTGGGGGGCATTTCTTGGAGACATTGAGATGTACTATATAACATTACAGTGGCAAGAAAGATGCCCTTATCTGGGCTATCACAATAAATATATTCCAGCAGCGATACTTGGACTCTTCAGCTGGACTACAGGAAAATACAGATAGTTATCAAATTACACCTAAGACACTACTGTATTACAAAACCATTGCTTCCATAACTAAGGGCCTATTCATGTATCCAACAACAAAACTAAGTAGACGTTGTAGACTATATGGAATAGTACAGTACAATACAGAATAAAATACAACACCACTGTGTTGGTGATATAGAAAAAGATTAGCGACAGGGAGAATCTGAACATTTCACTGTAAATATTCTGTCTATAAACACTTTTTAAAAGTATCATGATGACTTGTGCTATAGTTAGGATTCCAAAATGGTTTCTATTATTGCCCTGTTTTGATTTACTCAGAACTTTCAAAAAGATTCTCCTTTTGGATTAAAACTTTTGATATTTTTGTCTAATATAAATAATATAAGGTTTGACCTTTCCATGTATTGTTGCCTAATAGCAGTTGTCTTATCTTTCTCCTTTCTGACTTCTATTCAGGCAGGTCTGAGTACCATAACCTAAAACAGAGGTTCTCAACCAGGGGTACGCTAACCCTTGGGGGTATCCAGAAATCTTCCAGTGGGTTCATCCAGTCATCTAGATATCTTCCTAGTTTTACAATAGGCTACATAAAAAGCACTAGCGAATTCGGTAGAAACTAAAATTTCATACAGACAATGACTTGTTTATACTGCTCTATATGCTATACACTGAAATGTAAGTACAATATTAATATTCCAATTGATTTATTTTATAATTATATGGTAAAAACGACAAAAGTTTTTTTTTTCAGTAATAGTGTGCTGTGACACTTTTGTATTTTTATGTCTGATTTTGAAAGCAAGTAGTTTTTAAATGAGGTGAAACTTGGGGGTACACAAGACAAATCAGATTCCTGCAAGGGGTACAGTAGTCTGGAAAGGTTGAGAACCGCTGAAATAACATTCAGTAACATACCTTTGTACAGAAAAATTGTAAATATGTGCGCTGACCTTTTGGGATTATGCACACTGAATGTTAAACAAATCTCTGAAGTTGTCCAGGCCAGGAATGAAGAATAACTTCTAAGAATATTTATATGTACTTATGAGTATGGTCCTTGTGAAGACAAAAAACCCCATCTCCAGATGCTGCTACTTTTCCGCATGTTGCAGAATTACTAAAGTAACTGTAATATCAGGGGACAATAGCCTCTACACCTCTATGTCGATTTTTATACCACATCCATCAATGTGGAAAATGAATGACTTCAAGTCTTGTTCAGTTGTAACATATTTCCATTTTGCTCAGTCACTTTTTCTTGCATTCACACTTTAAATCTTTGCTCCAAAATTAATTTGTAGTGAATTTTTTCAAGCACTTCAGCGTATTATCAATGGCATATATTACAGCAGTTTTAGACAGAAGCAAGTCATCTGGAGCTACTCCATTTCCTATTTTTATCTCTTGACACCCCCTTCCAAAGGCATATCTGTCATTTAGATGGATTTGGTTTTAGTGTAATTTCTGTTGCTGGTGGAGAGTGTCCATACAGAGCCACACTGGGACTGAGTATGCTTCTCATTCACCATTCAGATTGTCTGTAAACCTGGAAAATGAGGAACTCAATTCAGGAATGGAACTTGCAGCCCTGCGTAATTGCTCATTGCGCTTCCACTACCTATTTCAGTTAGCATATAAATCGTTCAGAGCAGGGACCTTGGGGCTGATTCTGCTCTTACACAACCTTTACACTTATATAAATCCACTGACTTCAGCGGGGAGTCTCCTGGTTCACATCACTGTGAATCAGATTAGACTCATGCCTATTGTCTTTTACTACTTTTTTAAAGTGCCTTGAGTATTAACAACTTTTACAGCATCCAGAATTAATCTTCAATGAACAGCTGGGAAAGCCCAGAGGCATTTTAATATGACGAAGCCATGAAAGAATTGGCACCAATGTCTGTGTTTTCATGGCAGTAATTTGAAAGAGTCCTACCTTTTTTGTATCATATAACCTGGGGTCTGATCCTGGAATCTTTTTGTTGACTTCAGTGAGATTTGCATCAGGCCCCATTGCACTATGTTGCAACAATGTTTTGTTGCAGGACACTTTGATCCAGATTTTGGTCCGTTAGACAGATGTTCATTTTCATGAAATTGCTGCAGTTTAATTCTGGTGTGACTGAGAGCAGAATTTGGCTCTCAATTTTTGCGTGCACTGTAGAAGCCAGTCAGAATGTTTTCATAATAAAATGTTGTGTAATGCTATTGCATGGAGGAGTAATTAAATAATGTGATAACATCTATAAGATCCCGTTCTATATAACTGAGTAAGCATGCAGATTTCACACAGTAATATATGAAGGAAGCTTATGTAACTAAAAAGGGTGTTTTCTCAGACTATATATACACGCAGTAATTGCTCATTTATCACAGGACTTACTGTAAGACCTTTTGATAACTCTATTCAATGGGAAATTAGTGTTACATGTAATCCCAAAAGTTCTCACAATACAACATATATTATCTTGCACAATAATAAGCATGCCATTACTGTGGGCCACCAGTATGCTTTATCATGTACTTTCATGATCTATTTCTGATCTTACAAATATATCCCGCGTGATATTTTCCCTGTGAAGAGCATACACCATACATAGGGGAAAATAAAATCTGCACTTTATATACAAACAGATTATTAAGGAGTCTAGAGAATATATCCTGTTTCATTAGTACTTGACAGAGTGGTTTTCTAGGTCAATATGATCTTTGAAAGAAAAACTAATTGAGAAGAGCATTACATCTGGCTCTGAATTTAGTAACTCCTATGAGTTAATAACTACACATTATATAGTGCATACATAATTAATGTGAATAGACCTTTTGTAAAGCCAGTTTAGGCACCATGATCATTGAATCTCCGTTAAGAATTGATTCTATTCAAATGTACCAACAATATGAATCAGTCCTTCAGTATGTAGTTAGCAGCAAACATACCTGAAAGAAAATATCTTTTTTGGAACACTAGCATTGTCTTTATACCTTTCAGCATATATTACAGGAGTTTTAGACAGTTTCAGCGTAATCCTGTGCTTTTTCAAACTGGATAGACATTTGCCTGTTAAAACTGGTGCCGGGTATGAGTGTTAAGATCCTTGTGTTAAATATTATTAATTCCCCTTGTCTTTGTTGTTGTGGGGTGAAATCCTGCTCCAGAAGTCAATAGGAGAGATCCCTTTGCCTTAATAAGGCCAAGACTTCACCCTTGTTCTTTGTTCTCACAAATTTTAAATGGGCTTTTTGGGCAAGATTTTTAAAGGTATTTAGGTGCCTAACTGCCATTGAGTTAGGCACCTAAATACCTTTAAAAACCTGGCCCTTTGTGTATAATTCCTTATATTTTCATATTTCAAGATTTGGGGGTGGAGGGGAATTCTCAGTTTGACTTATCCCAGTTAAAAAAATGGAATGGAACCATCATATTTTTGAAAACACCAAAATTAAGTAACCACATACTTAATAACCATAACCCTGTTCTTCAATTCATTCTCCCTTCACTTCCATTGTTTGTTACTCTCAATTATTGCAACATGTTGAAAATTAGATGGCAAGTTCTTTGAGGCAGGGACAATGTTATGCATATTGAATTGTTCTGTAAAGAAGGTATCTCATTTTGGGGCACTGTAAAATAGTAATAATAAAAATAATGTTTCATTTCAAATACTTTACCATAGTGTGAAAGAAGGCGATATTCCTTTTTCAGAAAGATTGTATTTATTGCTTATCTGTGGCTTTTGTCTAGTTTTTAAAAATTGTTTTTCTTTAGTAAGGGATATTAAAGTTCTTTTTATGTTTCTACAGACAACTTAGTCTTCCACTTCAAAACTGAGTAAGAATGGAAGGCGAGGCCTATATAAAAACTACAGGAGTACAGGTTTTCTGTCATGAAGGACTCTTGCCACTCTATATAAGGAGGCAATTCCCACATGTTGAAAAACGATGTGTAACTTCTTTCCACAGATGAACGTTCCAAATGATGAGAGGAAGTCTGGCTTTCAGAATCACATTCTAGAGAAATGGTTCAGATCTGGCTCACAGAGCATGATTTTGTGTATCCGTGTGTGCAGGAGTGAGGAGTCCCTTTGAGGTGAAAAGCATGTTAAAGAACCACTTCATTCATACAACCTTGATACACAAACTAGTTCAATTTACACTTCTTGTTCAATCAAAACCAATCGGCACAGCTCAAGTTTTAAATACCTTCAATAAGATGCTCTTGAATAATATACAGATGAAGAATTATTCATATAGACATTAGGTCAATAATTTTGAAATTATTCACAAAAATCTATTTTAAAGAAAATAATACACAACTTTCAGGCAATTTGACCAGAAAAAAATTCTAAATTAGTCAGATTATTCACTGGGAATTCATTGCTCAGCTCTACTAAACATATTCTTGATAGGTAAGCTTAAATAAGACTGTAAATCATAGAATCATAGAATCATAGAATATCAGGGTTGGAAGGGACCCCAGAAGGTCATCTAGTCCAACCCCCTGCTCGAAGCAGGACCAATTCCCAGTTAAATCATCCCAGCCAGGGCTTTGTCAAGCCTGACCTTAAAAACCTCTAAGGAAGGAGATTCTACCACCTCCCTAGGTAACGCATTCCAGTGTTTCACCACCCTCTTAGTGAAAAAGTTTTTCCTAATATCCAATCTAAACCTCCCCCATTGCAACTTGAGACCATTACTCCTCGTTCTGTCATCTGCTACCATTGAGAACAGTCTAGAGCCATCCTCTTTGGAACCCCCTTTCAGGTAGTTGAAAGCAGCTATCAAATCCCCCCTCATTCTTCTCTTCTGCAGACTAAACAATCCCAGCTCCCTCAGCCTCTCTTCATAAGTCATGTGCTCTAGACCCCTAATCATTTTTGTTGCCCTTCGCTGGACTCTCTCCAATTTATCCACATCCTTCTTGTAGTGTGGGGCCCAAAACTGGACACAGTACTCCAGATGAGGCCTCACCAGTGTCGAATAGAGGGGAACGATCACATCCCTCGATCTGCTCGCTATGCCCCTACTTATACATCCCAAAATGCCATTGGCCTTCTTGGCAACAAGGGCACACTGTTGACTCATATCCAGCTTCTCGTCCACTGTCACCCCTAGGTCCTTTTCCGCAGAACTGCTGCCTAGCCATTCGTCCCTAGTCTGTAGCGGTGCATTGGATTCTTCCATCCTAAGTGCAGGACCCTGCACTTATCCTTATTGAACCTCATCAGATTTCTTTTGGCCCAATCCTCCAATTTGTCTAGGTCCTTCTGTATCCTATCCCTCCCCTCCAGCGTATCTACCACTCCTCCCAGTTTAGTATCATCTGCAAATTTGCTGAGAGTGCAATGCACACCATCCTCCAGATCATTTATGAAGATATATATGAAGAAATCTTCCTTTGTAAATATGAGATGAACTAGCAGGGGAAGAATTAGTTGTATTGGATGGCCAAATTATGAGGCATCCATTGATTTTCTAAGGGAGTGTTATTCTGTTAAGAAATGTCAAAGGCCTATGGAGTTGCTTTATTATTATGTATTAATTGATTCTAAGGACTATCGCTTTGTAAGGAAATTAAAGTTCATTTTAAACATAAAATACTTACTTATAAAATAACTTTCTAAGAGGTAACTCCCCAGTTAAGTTACCCATTAATTAATTGGTAACTCCTTTGCATTTTTGCCTCAGGCTGTTACACTCATAGATGTCACACCCTAAATCTACCCAAGCAAATGTCTCCTCTTGTTTTAAAAAGGGAAGTCAGCAGATATTCTTGGGTTGGGCTCTGAGAGATGGTGTCATTGTCACGTGCAAAGAGCCTGCATTACGTCTTGTGGAATTATAATGCTGACAGACCCCCGGTCATTGGGATCAAACCCGGGAGCTCTGAAACTTAGTGTATGAGCTTCTACTGCCTGAGCTAAAAGCCATGTGGCTCTTAGCCAAGGCTGTAGCAGATTCATCAATCTCTAGCTAGGCTAGGTGCCACTAGAGGGGGACAGAGTGCCACACTAAGCAGGTGTGGGTTACACAATGCATTTGGAGACGGGTTTCAGAGTAGCAGCCGCGTTAGTCTGTATCAGCCAAAACAACGAGGAGTCCTTGTGGCACCTTAGAGACTAATACATTTAACACAAATAAATGTTTTAGTCTCTAAAGTGCCACAAGGACTCCTCGCTGTTTTTACAATGCATTTGGATTCACCAACTGAGTGAGGAAAATGCTTGTATTCCATCCTCTTCTAACATGCGGATCCAGTGATACAGTGCAACATGCTCATTGTTATCCAGCTGGATGTTTACGATAAAATCTCTCTGTTTCATAGCTAATCTTAAATCATACTACAAGTTAAAATCGTGGGATGTTTATCATGTCTTGATGTAGAGGAAATTTGAAATGGATCACCTCAATATTGCTAAGAGTAAAAAATTACTACTTCTTCAAAAGGTCTGAATATCTCAGTTGTGGGACTTATTTTCCCAAACAGTGATAGCTTTCAGCCAGGTCCACCCAAGGACTTAGGCACCTAAAGGCCAGATTTGGGCACCTAGGTCCCATTTTTAGACACCACTGCAATGCACAAAACCCCCTCTCGGCTGCCACTTAACCCTGTTGGTGCCTAAACTCACTCGGGACCTAATTTTTGGCTATAAAAGTCCTCTAGGTGCCTATGTTTCTGCCTCTGGACATGCACACTGCTACCTCTGGCAGATGCCTGGATGCCTATCTTGCATCTAAGCCCCAGTATGATCCTTAAACCAGGGGAAGATAGATGTTTCCTTGCCTGTAAGGCCCAATCTGGTAGGTGTGCTCAGAGCATATCATACAAAATAGCAAGAAGAAGTCCCTTTGTGGACCTGGGCCTTCCTGTCATTTTGAATATAAGTGCTGCTTAAACTTTTCCATATTGTTGGCCACATTTCAATAGGGTGATTGTCTTATGGGCCATCTGCCTGCCATTCATGATCATATAGCATCTCTGTGGTAATGGCTTTCATTGAAAAGTAATATTAGGAAAACATTTAATTGTTTTAGCTGCTTTTTAATGCAGTTTATCATGTGGAAGCCAGGAGGATGAGACACCACTATGGCCCAACTCAGGATAGCATGTAAACATGTGCTTAACCCCTCCTTATTTTGGAAATCCTTCAGGAACTGCAAATTACTTCACTTAGGAAGGAAAAATCAAATGCACAATTATAGAATGGGGAATAACTGGCTAGGCAATAGTACTGCTGAAAAGGATCTGGGGGTTATAGTGGATCACAAATTGAATATGAGTCAACTTTATACGGCAGTTGTGAAAAGGCATTTTGGGATGAATTAACAGGGTTGTCATATGTAAGATACAGAAGGTAATTGTCCCGCTCCACTCAGCACTGCTGAGGCCTCAGCTGGAGTACTGTGTCCAGTTCTGAGTGCCAAACTTCAGGAAAGATTTGGACAAACGGGAGAGAGTCCAGAGAAGAGCAGCAAATATTATCAAAAGGTTAGAAAACCTGACTTATGAGGAAAGGTTAAAAAATCTGGGCATGCTCAGTCTTGAGAAATGAAGACTGGGGGAAGACCTGACAACAGTTTTCAAATATGTTAAGGGCTGTTATAAAAAGGAAGGTGATCAATTGTTCTCCATGTCCTCTGAAGGGAGAACAAGAAGTAATGGGCTTAATCTGCAGCAAGAGAGATTTAAGTTAGATATTAGGAAAAGCTTTCTAACTATAAGGGCAGTTAAGATCTGGAATAGGCTTCCAAGGGAGATTGTAGAATCCCCATCATTAGAGGTTTTTAAGAACAGATTGGACAAACACCTGTCAGGGTCTAGGTTTACTCGGTCCTGTCACAGCGCTGGGGGCTGGATTCGACAACCTCTCAAGGTCCCTTCTAGCCATATAGGCTCATGATTCTATGTGCTTAACTTTAAGGATATATTTAAGTATCATTAAGCCATAAGCAATTTGCCTAAAGCCATGGAGGGAGTTAGTGTCTGAGAGAACAGAATTCAGCAGATCTTCATGACAGGCTCATGTGCTTACAATTAGGCTCTCAGGGCCAGAGCCTCAGCTGTGGTGAAGAGCCTGGTTCTACCCAAGAGTATGTGTACACTGCAATTATGGGGTGTGAGTGAAGCTTGTGTAGACATACCCAAATTAGCTTTAATCTAGCTAGTTTGGGTAGCAGAGCCGCAAAGCCACAGCAACATAGCTAGTCGTTTGGGTACCAAGTAGGGGTGTACAGCCCATGCTACCACAGCTTCATTACTCCAGTACCTGAGCCAGCTAAATTAAAGCTAGCCCGATTATGTCTAGTCACACCCCATGATTAAGGTCCAGACATACCCTGTGTCAACAGAGCCGTGCTGATTTACACCGGCAGAAGAGCTGGCTTTCTCAGACTCATTTTAGGCATCCACGTATGAAATTTTGGCCTGTGTGGCTTATAAAAAATCCACCGAGGCGGTTAGTGTCAGACCCTTGCTTATCCATTATTTCATGCTGTTGAGCTACGCCTCTTGTGGGCCAAGCTACCAGCTCAGTTGGTAGGAAATTGTTATAGTCTTGTGCGATCAGCAGTAGCCAGAGCAACACTGCACTTTATTGCTGTGAACTGCTCTGTAGTCTTCTCCAAAACCAAGGTATCAATGGCTATAGTTTTACAGGGGCCCACAGTCCTCTCCTGGGTGACTAGGAAGTTGCTATGAATAACTAGTGTCCTTCAGGGAAAACTGGTGAAACTTGCACTCCTAGCGATTAGTTTGCATCAGTTACAGCTCAAGGCTCTCATTATGAGGGAAAAACTTAGAAACATGCTAAAAAAAAAAAAGCTGAGGGGTTCTCCTATACATTTCTAGGTTCCTGAAATTGGGAGATAGAAGAAGGGGGAAAGGCCACGAGCTCCATGGGCGTGCAAAGGCCAGTTCTGACCTAATTCCCACAATGTCTGAAACACACACGAAAAAGAAACAGTTTATTTCAATCTTATGAATCTGTGTGAGGCATGTTTGAATGAAATGCTGGATATGACAAAGGGAAACATCTGCCTTGAATCATAATACACAAGAATGATTCACCAGGTCAAAACAGGAGATTTCCATAGAGGAATTGTTCAGTGGAGTGTTACGCTGCTTGTCATGCCTTCCCCAAGGAATAAAACAAAATGGTTCGTATAGCTAATAACATCCCCATAAAACAAGTGCTCTGTGTAGCCTGGCATGTGCCCTTTCCCAATTACCTCCCTTTACCGCGTTTAACACCACCACACCCACTCTAATAAGATTTTTAACAGTGAAAAGAAAAAGGACAAACGTATGAACTGGTTAGAGGAATTCGGAAATGTTATCAATTTACATCAGAAAAAAATGTATTTTCCCTCTCTGCAATACATATTTAATTATTCTCAAGAACAGAGAAGAGCAGAGAGACATGACATGTTGGAGTCTGTTTCTTTTGGAAAGTACTTTCAAGTAGGTTAAATCTCATATGATTTGGCAGAAGCATTTACTTTTTTCTTTACTTAGTGGGGAAGGGAAGGATTTAAACACTCTAGGTCTATAAGACTCACAATAGGCTACAGAAAGTAGGTTAGAGCAACACTGGGATTGCAGGATTTCATCCACCTTCTTTTTCCAATTAATTTTCAAAGCTTTTCAATACCAGTTGCTGCCTTGTAAATTCTTGTTTTAGCTCTTTTTAGTTCCTCATGCCCTCTGCATTATATAACTTTCTCACCTACTCCTATATACTGGGCTTGAGCTTCTGATTTCATTTAAATTAATTTTATGTCAAGGTAACTGCGGCATATTGCAATATTAATAGTTTGCATTTATATAGCACTTTCCATTCCATGCAAGGATCTCAACGTGCTATACAATTACTAGGGTATTAAAACTCCCCAAACTCCTATATTGTATTATCACCCCCATTTTACAGATGGGGAAACTGAGGCACAAAGGTTAAGAACCAACTGTTTCCACGTTGGTGCTTTACTATAGTCACCCAAGTTTGAACACTTTGGCCTAAGTGACTTGCCCACGGTGACACAGGAAATCTGACGCAGAGCTGAGATTACAGTCCAGATCTCCTGAGTCCCAAGTCTGTGCTTTAGCCACAAGCTCATCTTTAAAGAAAAACAAACAGGAAATTCTATCATAGTGTTCTTTATTGGAACAGCAGCTAGATATATATAATTTTTCTCTTTATCCTCAAACTTTTTTCACTGTAGTTTTAAAGCTTTCACAAACAGTACAACTGTGAATAATACTTGGCACTTTCATCTACAAAACAGTGTACTGACATAAGGACCAAGCATTTCAAATACGACTAGTGATTTGGGGAGGAGTGGGGGGTAAATTTGGGATACTTGAAGCACAGGCACTGGCTTCCTCGAGGCCCTGGGGGTGCTCAACTCCCCTCTCCACCCCTGCCCCGCCTCTTCCCTCCCAGTTCTGCCCCCTCACCTGAGTGTGCCCCATCCCCACTCCTCCATCTCCCCTCCAGCGACTCCTGCAAGCTGCAGAACAGCTGATCGCAGCAGGCGGGAGGCACTCGGAGGGAGGGGGAGGAGTTGATCAGAAGGGCCGCTGGCAGATGGGAGGTGCTGGGAGGGAAGAGGGGAGCTAGCTGCCAGTGGATGCTAAGCACCCACTAATTTTTTTTCATGGGTGCTCCAGCCCTAGAGCACCCATAGAGTCAGCACCTATCACTTGAAGGGTGACCATAGGGGTTGGTGCTCAGCACTTTCTGAAAATTAAGCACCTTTAAGGAGTCTCAAGTTGGCACCCAAACAATGAGGCATCCAAAAACATTAGAAAACCTTGGCCTAAAACACTAAAAGTAAGTCATATCTAAATTGTAGATGGGGTGTATGGGATAAAGCATCCGAATGACTTTTCTACGGTCACGGAGGGAAGTTAATGTCAGATCTGAGAGTAGAATGTAGTTCACTGCCTTCCAGGCCTGTGCTTAGATCACTCTTATTTTCAATACTTAAACAATATGAAAAGGAGTACTTGTGGCACCTTAGAGACTAACCAATTTATTTGAGCATGAGCTTTCATGAGCTACAGCTCATGAAAGCTCATGCTCAAATAAATTGGTTAGTCTCTAAGGTGCCACAAGTACTCCTTTTCTTTTTGCGAATACAGGCTAACACGGCTGTTACTCTGAAACCTGTCATTAAACAATATGGTTGTTCAAAACAAAGTAACCATGAAGGGCTGCATTCCATAGACATTCAGGTCCTCAGGTGATAAGATGCAGAACTTTATCTGATTTCCACAGCTTTGTACCTGAATAGATGTAAGAAACTATTATTATTATTAATTGACTGCTGACTGTGCTCTTGGCATGTGCAGACATAATATGATCCCTGCCTCAAGGATCAGTTCACACACAAACAGTTCAGACATGTATCGACTGGGGGGATGAATGTGAGAGAGACTAGGAGATATTGTTTATAAGGTTTTCTGGAAGAAGTGTGTTCTGAGGGGTTACCTAAAGGAGGAAAAGGAAGCCATTTGATGCATAAGAAAGGGGAGGCTTCAGTGTATAAAAGCCAGGAGGGAAGCAGGAGTCAAGATGAGTACACGGCAAATAACACTAATGGAGCAGGATATAAATAATGAAGACCTGACTGATTATGGTAATTAAAGAGCTCCTCGCACTTTTCAAAAGGCAGAGTTAGGATGTTAATCTTGTTGTCCTGCCCTGTTCTGATTTGGCTAGTCGCAGTTTCCTGTAATTTCAGTTACTACACATTGAAATGAGCCGGGCAGCTCATTACTGGGCACTCCGCTAATTCCCATGGCAACATCCAGCCAACCGAGGGGTCCAGAATCCCTTCAACTCAGGAAAGGGACTTACCACCGTAGGTCAGAGGGCGCGAAAGGCCATGTGGTTGGCGCAGCAGGCAGGAGTGGTAGCCTGGCGGGGAGCTGGCTGCGGAGAGAAAGCTGAGTAGCTGGAGCGCCAGGACTGAAAGGTTGAGAACCAGATTAAGAAATGGCTCGTTGCTGGCAATCACAACAGGTGGCTACATGGGAACAGCCTGCAAACAGGGCAGTCCGGTCTGAGCTAGCCAGGCAAGAGGGCTGGGCTCTGGCTGGGGGATCTGCGTGTGACTGCCTGCAGGACAGCAGTGGCCTGGGGTGAGTAATTTTGGCACCAGGCTGTAGAGGCCCCACCTCCTTACCTTACCCAAAGGTATCAAGGGCTGAGTCAGGGACTGTTTGTTTATCTTGTCTACACATAAGAGCTGCACTGCTGTAACTATACCAGTATAGTTAAAATCAGTACACCCCCCTTTGGGTGAACACAGTTATGCTGGTATAAATGTGCATATAGCTATCCCCCTATATCCTTTATACTGGTACAAGTGCATCTACACTAGGGCTTATGCTGGGATAAATATAGCAGTAGAAAAACCACTCCCCTAACTGACATAGTTATACTGGTGTGGACACTAGTCCTTAAAGCAATCATTAATTGCACTGTTTATTGCTGGCAGCCCTAGTAAAGCATTAGTCACTCTTTGTCAGGTTCTGTATTTATGGGAAAACACCAAGGGCTAGAGACTGAAGGGCCTACTGCTTGGAACTCCTGCAGCACTTGCCTCTGAGCGTGTAGTTCACCCAGCCCACTGCCAGCCATCTACGGGAATGGTGTACCATACCACTCACAGAGACTCCCTGCAGCAGGGTTGGTTACAATACATCTTCATTTCCTGTCCTGAACTCCTGTGTATTGTTGTACAGTGTTAAACAGCTGGCACATTCCATCCTAGAGGTGGCTGTATTTCAGCAATGGGTGAAATAATTCCTGTATTTAGTGTAAAGTGCCTTGGGATCTGGGGGGGATGAAAGGTGTAAGGTATTAATATTGTTCTCTTTTGCCTTTGCCATCCACACTCATGTAATGTAGCTCTTGTTATGATAGTTAACCCTTTTTGACCCAAGCAGTTAGCCAAAATTCAAGGTCCTACAGGTTGCTTCGATTAGGAGGAGAAATTGATGATGGAGCCACGTATCTTTGAACAATTCTGTGTATTTACAAAGAACGTACAAAATACTGTTTCCCGGAACACAGGAGAAATCAAACAGGAGACGACCAATTCTTTGCTCACAATTCCAAGCCACTTTCCTGCCAGCACTTAGCCCAAAAGCTCTCCTTCTCTAGCCTTTTCTCAGAGCCTCATTCCAGACCCAGTGCTGCTTTTGGGTATGTCCTTGGTTCTCTGCTGCTTTTCTCTCTCCTTCTCTGATGCTTCTCCTGCTTCTCTCTCTGTCTCTGTCACTCTTACACACACACACATACATGCACCCCTCTCCTAAAACAACACCCACTGAACCCCTTCACCCACCCATGCCTTTCATGTGCCTTTGTTTTGAGTGGTGACATGTGCCTGTGTTATGAGTGGAGGCTTTCTGGTTCCATAAAAGAGCTTAATTGCTTCTTACATTTTTCCCAAATGAGGGGTGGCTGTTATACCCAGCAGTTTCAATGAGGTTTAATCCAACCAATAACAAAACCAAGGAGGCTCTAAGGAGCAGGAAATTCTCATGATATAACAAGGATGAGAGCTCTCTTGAGCGGAACAGTAGAAAGCTAGTTGCCATAGCAGCTGTGAATCACCTTAAGCCATAGTCACTTTGAAAAGTTAAAAATGAGAAAAAGTGTCCTTCATTGTAACTCAGGTACTTATAGAAATAGGACAGCTGCAATGAACTCTGTTGACCATCTGTGGGTGTCCACTAGGGAATTACTTTTGCGTTTAGTTGAAGTAACATACTACAGAGTGAATTGGTTTTTGGCTCTTCTCTGTTGAGAGGAAATTCACATGTGGGAAGGAGAGTTCAGTGGCATAGCCAAGATTTACAGTCTCTTTTGTATCTTCCTGAGCCTTGTGCAGCACAGAAGGCCCGAGGCCTTTTCTGGCACAAAGAGTCTAAAATATGTAAAGACCGTGTGTGTGACGGTAGCTTCTGGGAATGGTTTCAGCACTTTGTATTTTCTACTTTTTTTGTGCTTGTTCATCAAAGGGTAAACATTTCAAGCTAAATTATTCAGAAGGGATTTAGGAGGTGTTTTCCTGAAGTTCTGCTGAATGCAAATGCGAAGAGAGAGAAAAATATATCAAGTATCCTGCTTTGTTTGTGTGTTTGTGTTCACTGGTTAAATTGGGATTTTTGAGGAAGGGGATATTGTGTAGCTGTATGGTGTAGCCCACCGCCCCCTCAGCCAGAACAGGATCTTCCCAGGAGGCCACTGCTGCTTTGGTTTGGGAGAGGCTACCTCATAGATGGAAAAGAAAATGATGGGCAGGATCTGGGGCCACATTAAAAATCACTGGTGGCTCCACTACTAAGCCTGGTACATTGGGGGTTTTTCATCAACAAAGGTGGGGCAAAAAGTAATGTTTACACTACGGTAGTAAGAAAAAAAAGTGGTGTAGCTGGGAAGTAACTTACCAGCATCACAATACAGAATGCAGACTGAACTGTTAGTAGTAAACACTCCTTTGAGAGAAATCTTCCCGAGAAGGGACTCCAAAGGAAATGGCTCCTGGAAATTTAAATCTAAAAGGATACCGCCAGGTGCTAGAATTCTCTGTGATTCTGTGTGCACAGTCTCCCTCCCCCGCCCCAAACAAACACATACAGACACAATTAGAAAAACATCTGTACTTCCCGGCACTGGAGAAACCCCAGAAAAGTAGGCGAAACCCCAGGAAAGACTCCTGAATCCATGGGAGTAGACAGCAGATCCAATGCAGCAGCCCTGCTAAGCCCCACTAATGAGATGCTGGGAGTTCCATGTTGCTGATAGGTTACCTTCTGCTCCAGAGATGGGCTCCTGGAGGGTGAAGCCTTCCCTGGTTTCTTCCAGGAGACCAGCCATCTCTTCCTGGCTGTTTCACAGCATTATAAAGGTTCAGAATTTAAAATATACAAGGTCTGCAAGGCTGCTTATTACTAAGGGAGGTGAATAGGAAAGATGTAGAGTCTCCTCTCTATAGCTCAGAAAGAGATCAAGAAAAATATGGGCTTCTTGTGACTCTGCACAGGGGCATAAAGGAGAATAAGTTTCCTGGGTCTGGGCATGCAGGGCTAAGTGAATGCTATATACCACTTACTCCTCCCTTAAAGCAGGTGGGCAGGGAAAGAGCAGAGCCTGGGGCTCCATTTCCCCTTTGTGTGCTAACATAACTGAGCCAGGGCAGGGGTCTATAAGCCAGCAGCAAATTATGAACTCTCTGGGATGTTCCGGGGATATCATCCTTTATAATAGACTGTGTCCTAAATAGTGACACAATCTGTCTTTAGGGGTTTATCGGAAGAGCTGGATCAGATTGCTGCACCATTCTGACACAGTTTAACCTCTAATTTTAATTTTAACCTCTAATGAACTGTCGGCTTAGTTTAGGCCCTAATTCAGCAAGACACTTGAGAACGTGCCTAACTTTAAGCAGGTGAGGAGCCCTATTGACTTCAGTGGAGCTACTCATTAGAGCTGACTGGAAGATGACAATTCTGTTTTGTGGCAGCTGTCGAGGGTTTGAAATTTATTTTCGTTCCACACTGGAACAAAACCAAAACCTTTTGAACATTTTCATGAAAATGGAATTGTGTCAGAATGTCTGGTTTTGGATCAAAAGTGATGGCAAGTGGCTCTATTCATACATCCTGCTGGTTAGGGCACACTCCTAGGATGGGGGAAACCCTGGTTCAAGTCCCTCCTCTGCAATGAAAATCTCTGCATTGAATCAGGCATTTGAACTACTATCTTCTACATCTGGGGCTAGTGTGCTAACCACCAGGCTACAGAGCATAGGTGCTAGAGCTAGGGGTGCTGCAGTGCCCCCTGGCATGAAGTGGATTCCATTATATTCAGGGTTTACAGTTTGGTTCAATGGCTCTCAGCATCCCCACTACACAAACTGTTGCAGCACCCCTGAAACAGAGGGCGTCTCTCTAAAGCTTCTTGACAAAAACTTTGTTGAAACTGATACGTCTCTGTGAAATGCTTCAGCAAAATCTCTTTTAGTCAAAAAAGTTCTGACCAGCTGTACTGCTTGTGCTTAAAGTTAGGCACATGCTTAAATATCTTGCTAAATCGGGTCCAATACAATTAAAATGTCATAACTTTCTCTCAGTGTATGACTAAGTGAAAAATTGTAGTTACACATTAACACTTTTCATCTGTGAGACAAAGTGGGTGAGGTAATATCTTTTATTAGTCTGACTGCTGTTGGTGAGAGACAAACTTTTGAGATTACTTAGAGATCTTCTTTGGGAAGCTTGAAAGCTTGTCTCTCTGACCAACAGAAGTTGGGCCAATAACAGATATTACCTCACCCACCTTGTCTCGAATATCCAGAGACCAAACACAGCTACAAGAAGATTGCAAACAACTTTTCATCAGTGACAATCATACTTAAATCCTTGAGTGGTGTCTCAGATCTACTCCGAAAGCATTCTAGTAGCTATTCCCTCAAGTATGTGCTACCTCCCCGTGGGTATTTTAGCATGTCCATATATAGAGCCATGTTCTGCTCTCATTTATACCTCATTGAAATCACCCATTGAACCCAGTTGATAATTCAGGTGTGTACAGATCTGGGGTTTTAGTTTAGGCATTAATAGAGAGAAACAGCCTAACAAGAGGCAATGTTCCCCCCAAGATTCCTCATTGAAGTCAATGGGGTTCCAAACTACAAGAGCAGACTATAGGCCATTTACTGTAAATAGATATATTTATTGTAATAAGCAGAGCTTGGATAATCTCAGAGCCTTGGGCCTGGAAACCACAGTGCCTGACACTACGTACATACAAGATATAGACCAGGGGTAGGCAACCTATGGCACGCGTGCCAAAGGCGGCACGCAAGCTGATTTTCAGTGGCACTCACACTGCCCGGGTCCTGGCCACCGGTCCGGGGGGCTCTGCATTTTAATTTAATTTTAAATGAAGCTTCTTAAACATTTTAAAAACCTTATTTACTTTACATACAACAACAGTTTAGTTGTATATTATAGACTTATAGAAAGAGACCTTCTAAAAACATTAAAATGTATTACTGGCACGCGAAACGTTAAATTAGAGTGAATAAATGAAGACTCAGCACACCACTTCTGAAAGGTTGCTGACCCCTGATATAGACAATGGATAGACCTCTTTTTACTTTGGATTTATTGTTTATTCACTACTTTTTCCTCCAGCTAACAGTCATTCAAAAGTGGATGTTGCAAAGAAATGTGCTCTTGTGAAAACAGGTTTCTTTTCATAACTATAGAAAAAGCACTATTTTTCATCTCAGGTCTTTAACTTGTAATCACAGAACACTGGTTTCTCCTACACTGTTTCTTGTAATGTAAACAGATGTGTCCAAATCAAACCCAACATACAGTGCAACATGCAGTAGGTAACATGATAAACAATATTTTAACATTTTGTGATAGCTGGTGTTATAAAAGCAAGAAACTAATTTTTTTTAAGTAAAGGGGCTGGTTTTGAGAATTTCTTTTAACATTTGGGTTAAGTAATTTGTACTTTTATTTCGCTCTTCTGTTGCCAATTCTGTAAATTATGTAAGCAAAACATTTTAAAAGAGGGAGTAATATAATTTGTATTTGTATTTCTCTATGAAATATGAGCAGATCTTATAATAAATTACAATCCCAAATGCCTGCAAGAAAGAACTGTTCACTCCTACCTAACATGAGATGTTCTTATGTCCACCATTCAAATTGAGATGAAAAGATATTTACATGATTTAGAAATCTATTTTTGCTACAAACTAGACAATTACATGTCTTTATTATGATTGCTAGGTTTTTTCAAAAGCTGACAATACTACAGCAGAAGCAGAAGGGGACAATTTATGGGAAGGGAGCCAATATAATACTCAATAGCTCTTGGCATTCCCAAATCCTTTATAAAGCTTATATCACACTCTAATAGGAAACATAAAACAAAATGTATAAGAGAAGAGCACATTTCATTACAAAGAACTGAGGGGGGCTGTGGTGGATATTCAGTGCCTTGTTACGATGATGTTAAAATAGAAACATCAACAGTAAATTTTCTTTATGTCAGTAATATCAAACATTTCCATTTGGGATGAACTGAGACCAGATGTCACAGAATTATCAAAATGAGAACTCCCTGAAGTGCTTTTCTGTTATTTTGGGTTTGTACTCATGCACTCTTCTGTTGCCAGCTCTCTACATTATTTAAGAAGAACATTTTAAAAAAGGAGGTGGTATAGGAAACCGGGTACACTGTGTAGTGAAATAAAGAGCCACTATTGCCACTCTAGATCACTCAGTCAATTTGTATTCTGTAGTGCTGTTGATGGAAGTGTCTCATGTATCGTCAATAATGATAACAAACAAAAACTAGATTTTGAACAGAATAAAAGTAAGTAAAAAGAAAACTAATGAATGAAACCACAGTCTTGTTTTTAAGAGAGGTCAAGGACACTTCTAAGACACAAGAGTAAGTAATTCCATAGATGGGAAATACAGCAAGTGAAAAGACTCAGCTTGAAATAAGAGACCAAGTGTAAGGTACTTGTAAAGGTCCTGTTAGGAATAAGAGATTTCTCAAGGACAAATATTACCAGCAAATTACTCAAATAACCTGGATAATTACAATGCAATTGATAAAATGTTAAATCAATATGTTGTCAAAGCAGTAGTAAGTCAGGTTAGTTCCTAAACTTAAAGGATGTTTTTTTCAAACAGAATCTAAATTGCATTCACAATATATGTGCATGCCAGTAGGTAATTGTACACAGAATAAGCGTGTACTCACTGAAACTAGGTAATTGTGCATACGAAAAAAAATCACCTCTTTGTATCTGTGCATTGCATGGGAGCTAGTTAGGCCCCTTCTATTTAAAAATGTGGCCCAAAGGAAAGAGCTTGGATACTGTGTATGACTAATAACTGAAAAAGGTGCATTGAAGCTTGCATAACTAACTGTAGCAGAAGGAGTCACACAGATGCCTGCAAGCAAATGACAACAAAAAATGAGAACACTGAACTGTGAAAAATAGTTCAAAGTTCTCTTTCTCAATGCCTGATTCTTGCTGTCCTGATGCAAGTATAGCTGCAGCGACTAGGATAACAGGATTGCTCTACTAATGCAAAATTACAAGGCCAAATTCTGTCCTTCCTTAAACTGAGCAACAAGGTTTCATGAGTACAGGGCTCTGATTCAGTGACGCACTTAAACATGTGCTTAAGTTAAGTACATTTTAAGTGCCTTGCTGAATCAGGGCCTAAATAAGGGCAGAATTTGTATTTTATTTCTGGAAACCTCGTCTATTTTTTAACTGAGTTAATGTAGTTTCAAATATTTACCCCTGTACCTGAGTCCCTATGCCAATATTTGTGCTTTAAAAGCCACATTTATTTATTTTTCAAAATCTGTTCCTCTATTCTGTTGCTGGGAGAAAAGACATTCCAACCACATAGAAAAAGACTGACTGACGGCCAGATTGAGAACCTCTTATTCCCAGTGATGAGCAGTTACTCATCCACTGTTTGCTGGGGAATAACTAGTGGAGAGCTGGAGCCAGTTAGCACCGGTTCACACGAACCGGTTGGTAAATTCTGAAGCAGTTTTAGAACCGGTTATTAACCTGCTTCCCTGCAGGGGGCGCTGAGGCTTTGATGGGCTCCGGCCAGGAAGTGATGTAATTCCTCCTCCGGCCGCCGGGGGCGCTGCGCTGCGGGAGCCATGTGGGCTGCCGCCTGGCCCTGGACACAAGCCTTGTTGCTGCTGCTGCTCCGCCGACCCCTGACCCTGGGGCTCCTGCTGCTGCCTGGTGGGTCCCCGGCTGCTCTGCTGGGCCTGGGCTGCGTCCTGCTGCTCGGGCTGCTCTGAGCCGCTCTCCCCGTGAGCACCCACCACCCTGCCCGCAGCCAGCCCCTGCCTCCAGCCACCCCCGCACCCCCGCCCGCAGCCAGCCCCGCCTCCAGCCACCCCCGCACCCCCTGCCTGCAGCCAGCCCCTGCCTCCAGCCACCCCTGCAACCCGTGCCTGCAGCCAGCCCCTGCCGCACCCCCTGCCCTGTATCCAGCCAACCCCTGCCGCACGCACCCCCTGCCCTGTCTCCAGCCAGCCCCGCCGCACCCGCTGCCCTGTCTCCAGCCAGCCCCTGCCGCACCCCCTTGCCCGAAGGTAGCCAGCCCCACACCCCCCATCTCCAGCCAACCACTGCTGCACCCCCCTGCAGCCCTGCCCAAAGCCAGCCAGCCAGCCCCACACCCCCTGTCTCCAGCCAGCCCCACACCAACTGCCCTGCCACAGCCAGCCCCGCACCCTCTGCCTCCAGCTAGCCCTGGCCCACGCCCCTGTCTGCAGGGGGCCCCACGTCCACTGGTGTCCTGCAGTTCCCAGGGCAGTAACCCTGCACACCTGCTTCAATGAGGGACTCAGGGAGCAGCTGGGACCCACACATGTGCACACTCTAGGGTGACCAGACAGCAAGTGTGAAAAATCAGGACAGGGGATGGGGGGTAATAGGAGACTATATAAGAAAAAGACCCCAAAATCAGGACTGTCCCTATAAAATCGGGACATCTGGTCACCCTAGCACACCCCCAGGGAGTGGCAGGGACCCACACATGTGAAACGGAGCTCATTTCTAGTTCAGGCCCATCTTTTTAAAGAAGAACTTTGGGCAGGGTTAACATACCTCCGTATTTTCCTGGACATGTCATACTTTTTGGTTCTTAAATCGCTGTCCGAGAGGAATTTTTAAATTTTAAAAATTTAATTTTAAAAAAATTTAATTTTAAAAATTTAAATTTTAAAAATTCCTCCCGGGAAAATACGGACGTATGGTAACCCTACTGGTACAAAAAATACATACTGGGGCACATCCCTTAAACCAGAACTTTTTATAGGGAACCGGTTGTTAAGATTTTGGCAGCTCATCACTGGGAATAACCCCTCACCAGTGAAAAGAATTCACAATCAGGCCGTAACTGATTAGATGGGGATACAGTGAAACTGACTATGCACAAAGTGCCATCAACTGCACAAGTAAATAAACTGAAAAATAGAGAAAAGTCTGAGCTCTCAAAAAGTTTCTGTTAAGGTAATCTTAGGTAATACTTCAAATGATAAGACATACAATCAGTTTAGGATTCACTTATGTCTGAAAATCCATATTACTTTAACCAAATATATATCTTTTTCAGTTTAACCTTGTTTAAATTGATTTTCTTATTGCAGTTACTCATACATTGTAGCCAGAGTCAAGGGTACATATAATGCCTGGTTTTCAAACCTAAGTGAAATTTAGACTTTGCTCCTTACCCAGTTATTTATCTATCACCAACAGTGTGTTGTTAGCCCAAAATTTGATGGGCATAATAGAGCTACAGGCGTTAAAATCCCCAGGATTATACATCATTCAAATTCAATTCATTCAAATATGAATTTGATTGATGTTTTTGTGTGGCAGTAAAATAAACAGAGCTACAACGTTTGTCTCTATTTGAACTTTCCCAAAGTTTGAAGGTATTCAGATGAGATGCGAGTTGGTTTGCCCTCATAGGCAGTGGTGAGCTGGAGCCGGTTCGCACCGGTTCACTGGAACCGGTTGCTAAATTTAGAAGCCCTTTTAGAACCAGTTGTCCTGCGAGGGACAACCGGTTCTAAAAGGGCTTCTAAATTTAACAACTGGCCAAAAGTGGTGCCTTGGTGCAGAGCACCCACCAGCAGCTCTCCTCCCAGCTCACCTCCGCTCCGCCTCCACTCCTGAGTTACGCTCCGCCCTGCTCTGCTTCTCCGCCCCGCCCCCCAGCTTCCTGAGAATCAGCTGTTCGTGCGGGAAGCCTGGGAGAGCTGAGAAGCAGTCGGCAGCTTCGCGCTCAGGCCCAAGGAGGCGGAGGCGGAGCGGAGGTGAGCTGGGGCAGGGGGGCACGAGGAGGGCCACCTGCGCCACAGCAGGTAACCGGGGGGGGGCACAGGGGAACCGCTCCTCTTCCCAGCTCGCCTCCGCCTCCCTGGGCCTGAGCGCGAAGCCGCCGCCTGCTTCTCACTCCCCTCAGGCTTCCCGTGCGAACAGCTGATTTGCGGGGGGGGGGGGGGGGCAGGGGGTGGAGAAGCAGAGCGGGGCGGCGCGTTGAGGGGCGGAGGCAGAGCGAAGGTGAGCTGCGGCCAGGCGTGGGGCAGGGAGCTGCTGGTGGGTGCTCTGCACCCACCAAATTCTCCCCGTGGGGGCTCCACTTCTGATGTGATAAGTGGGGGGAGCGGCTGCTCCCCCTGCTTCCCCCCTAGCTATGCTACCCCACCCCTAGGAGCCAGAGAGACCTGCTGGATACTTCCCGGGAGCCGCTCCAGGTAAGCTCCGCCGTGACTCCCCACCTCACCCCCCAGCAGTCCTTCTTTCTCTTAGGGGCGGGGCGGGGCGGGGTGGCCACCCGCTACGGTGGCCCACAAGACCCTCCTGCCCAGATCCAGGGGCAGTCAGGGGACAGGGGAGGGGGGTGGATGGGGCAGGGGTCCGGGGGGTGGGCCACGAGCCCCTCGTGGGGTGAGGAGGGAACCGGTTGTTAAGATTTTGGCAGCTCATCACTGCTCAAAGGGTATGTCTATACTGCAATTAGACACCCATGGCTGGCCTGTGCCAACTGATTCGGTCTAAGGGGCTGTTGAATTGTGGTGTAGCTCAAGCACTGTGAACCCAAGTCGGCTGGCTCGTGCCAGCTGTAGATTTGTAATTGCAGCGTAGACATACATACTTCGAAAGATGAGACATAACTTGGCTGAGTCCAATGGACATATTGTTAAGTGTACTTTAATGGCTCTGTCACATGACAGGAGTCGGGTTTAAAAGGCCTTTGTCTATGTTATGTGACAGAAGTCAGTTTTCATTAACTTCGTGTTACTTTTACAAGGGCCAGCTACCATGTTTGGACCTGGACTTGCCAAAGTATGAGATGTTGGAATCTATACTTCATTTTATGCCCATTCTACAGACAAGATAGGCATGGGTGGTGACTGCTGCTTCTCATTTGAGAAATCTGGGATTATTGCTGGTCCACCCCCTCCTCCACTGTGGGGGGTACACACATTTTTGCCCTCTAAAGTAAACATTTATGGCATTGATTCAAGATTTTAATTCTAAACACATTCATATGGCACCAGGAAGTCAAGAAAAGGCTCTTGGCCAACAGATCTTCAGGGCAAATAATCACAGAGTAAACCTGGAAGCAAGAGGGTATAACCATATGACCACCAGTTCTCACACACAAAATTCACTACATATATATGATACGAGGCTGGGGTATTATGGGGGGAAGTAAATGATATATTCTTTGTTTCTGCAAAGGTCTACAACAATTTATTACGTTAACAGTGAAGATGGTAGAATATACCTACGACAAAGCCGATCTATACTAAAAACAAGAGATTTGAGAACAAAGCCTTCTGGGATACTTGCAACAGTGGACTGAGTGCAAAAATTGGCAAGTCACTGAACACAAATTCCTTGCAACTGGATAGGTCAAGAGATACACTTTAACCTCAAAGCCATTTATTCAAATCCAGGTCAGCATAAAAAATATTGCCACCTGATGGCTGTTTGATGGCCTTTGTGATTCATGGTATCAGTCCAGTTGCCAGTGCATAGGTAAATTCTGGCAAAATCCAACATCAAAATGGGCGCTAGTTAGCTCCCTTGTTTGTAGTCTTGGAGGAGATGCCAAGTAATGAATGAGTGTAGAGACTGGTCACTAAACTAGTTGCTCATTCTGGCAGATGGATTGTGGGCCAGGCATGAAGCACATTAACTGTGCAATGTGGAGAAGTGTCCACAGACACTGCCACGCTGTATCTGCTCAGTAGATAAATACATGCTTTCAGTCTCAAGGGTTGTCAGTCTGGTACCATTCACCAGCAATCAATTCACATAAATCTCAGTAAATGAGTTGAGTAGGAGCTGTACTAAGAGAGAACAGTGTCAAGAGACTCAAGGAGAAATGATGGATCATTTCTGTCAAAAACGTTTGTGGTGTCTGGAAGGACAGTTGCAGACGGAACCCATGGATCAGCATTACGCAACGAGGAGAGAGAGAATTTTTATCAGTACTGACTACAGGGTGAGGGAGGGTGGGAGAAATCTCACTGTCATACAATCTTGCTGAAAGTCATTTGTGCCAGTTTGAGGAAAAGCAAAACACTTTGCAGCTCCACCTTGAATTTGTCTATGAAAACAGAAGGCAGGTTTTGCTGGTGAAAATTGTGGGGTTTACCAGGAAAAGCTGTGACTTGCTGCCAGAAAATGTTGGGGGAAACAAGGTAGGTGAGGTAACATCTTTTATTGGACCAACTTTTGTTGGTGAGGAAGACAGGCTTTCGAGCTTACACAGAGCTCTTCAGGTCTGGGAAACGTACCCAGAAATGCTGACATTCCGGGGGGCTGGGAGGGAGGAGAAAGGGTGGGAAGCCCCATTAATTTGCATGATGCTTTTCAGAAATAAGAAGGCATTGCCCCTGCAATGAACGCTTAGTAAACTAAGAGCTGATCTTGTTTTCAAGTCTTAAAAGGAGACAAACATCAAAATGCAGCTAGCCCTCAAAGAAAGCGTTCGAGAAGGGAGAGACAAGGACTAAAACAATAAATAAAAAGCTGTGAGTCAGAGCACATTGCTCTTGAAGCGCTGATATTTTTGTTGGAGTCAGCTGTGACTTCAGGCAGGTTTTGCACCTCGTGCTGAACTTGCACCCCTGCTACACTGGCCTGTGGGCCCTTGCAGTAGTGATGGCACATGCCCACCCCTCTGCAGAACATCCCAAAGCTGGCTCAGTGGCTCCAGCCAAGGGCCTTTAGTACCCGCACTATCCCCTGCTGGGGGGGATATTCAGCCCTTTTCTGCAGCAGCAGGCAGATACAGAAGGTCAAGCACCCTCAGGGAGTAGGAGGAAATTGATAGAAAGATACTAAAATCTTCTGGGGAAAAAATCTTTTTATGTCAGTACAAATCTGAGACAAGGATACAGTGATGTAAGAGAGTTAGCAGGAGGATTCATAATGAAAAAGGCAAGAAAAAGAACAGACAACTTAACTGGGAAATGCTCAACGATAAATTCCTCAGGGGAAGAGCTAGAGGAGAAAGATGTTTTGAAAAGGACAGCAACCTTCCCCATACTGACTAGTCAGGTCTGGGGAAAAGGGAAGATATTCTTGTTCTAAAACATGTTGTCTAATAGTAAGAGCGTCTTCATTTTATAACAGTGGGAAATAATTGGAAACGTATGAAGTAATTGTTGCTGTGCCCCCAGCTCTCTCCAGTTCAGCAAAGCAGATGCCAAAGTCCATCGCTATTCAGCAAAGTGCCTAAGCCAGCGGTTCTCAAACTGTGGTCAGGACCCAAAAGTGGGTTGTGACTTCATTTTAATGGGGTTACCAAGGCTGGCTTAGACTTGCTGTGGCCCAGGGCTGAAGCCCGAGCCCCAGGGCAGAAGCTGAAGCCCCAGGACTTCAGCCCTGGGCAACGGGGCTCAGGTTACAGGCCTCCTGCTAGGGACTGAAGCCCTTGGGCTTTGGCACCCCCTGCCTGGGGTGGTGGGCTTGGGTGGGCTCAGGCTTTGGTCCTCCCTCCTGGGGGTTGTATAATAATTTTGGTTGTCAGAAAGGGGTCATGGTGCAATGAAGGTTGAGAACCACTGGCCTAGGCATATGCTTACCTTTAAGGACAAGCAACCCAACCCAACCCTCCTGCTCCCTTTCCCTCCCAGCCTCTTTACCTCAGCTTCACTGCACCCTTGCCCCTCTTACCCTGTTCTCCTCTGCCTTCTTCCATTTTTCCCCTTTTCTTTCCGTTTAGCAAAGCCCCTCTTCAGCAAACCCACCCACCCCCCAAAAATAAAAAGTGGAAACAAGGTGTGATTTGCTGCCATCATATTGTTCACTCTGTTTGTGTGTTCTACCCCTTTCCGCACCCTGTGGTCTGTCTTGTCTGTTCAGATTATAAGCTTTTCCAGGTAGGGACTAAACTCTGCGTTTAGACAGTGCTTAACACAACAAGGCCCTGTTCTTGGTTGGCCTTTCAGCACAACCGTAATAAATATGTTAAATAATAAAAGTAATAACATGCTTAAGTCCCACTGAAGTCAATAGGACTTAAGCTCATGACTAAAAGTTAAGCATGTGTTTAAGTGGTTTGCTGGACAGGGATGGACTGCTGAATTGGAACCTAACGGGCCTCATGCTGGCTCCACTGAAGTCAATGAAAAGGTTCCCATTGATCTAAATGGGAGATGCATCTGTAGTCCACCTCAGCTCCGGCTATTGCCTGATCTAGGGAGCTTTTTCAAACCCAACTCTGCCCCCAGTACAGGTTGGGTCTGAATCTGATGTTGCTAGTTTTGTGTAAGATATTACATGGGGTAATATATTTTATACATCTCTCTCTGTTCTATCAGTGGAGTTAATCCATGTTTGTAAAGGAAGTTAGTTTGATCAGTTTGCGGAGTTCTTCCTCTAATATTTGTGCGAATTTAAAGGGAGGTGGAGTGTGAGCCGGAGACATTCCCATATGCTGTAAAACAATCCATACACCACACTCACCTTCTGCCTGAGGTTTAATATTATTAACTGATGAATGAACAATAGGAAATCATAGTCCAGTCCAACCCTCCTCCCAGCTTTTCCACCTACCGACTAGGTCCTGTCTGCCTAAGAATCAGTCAGCCACATCAGCAGCTGGCATAAATCAACATAGCTCCATGGATTTCAATAGAGTTACACTCGCACTGACTAAAGATCTGACCCATTATTTCTCTTTCAGGGCAGCCCAGCTGTGAAGCCTTCCTGGAGGGCCTGCCCCCAAGTTCGATATTGTTGACAGTGGCTGTGGGGCAGCTGTATCTCCTGTCTCTAGGACAGGGCATTAACCCCCTCTTGCCCTTGTCTATTATAGGATGGTCACCCTTGTGACATGGGGCATACGAAAAGTGAGATTCCATGTCTCCATCTTTGGTGTGGCCATTTAGCTCAGGACAGATAACAGATATTTGAATAGACTACGTTTCCACAAGGAAGGCTTGGGACCTTCTCTAGCAATCTGTTACAACATTATTATGCATAAAAAGGCAGGGGGGAGGCATTGACATTATTGTTCCTCAACTGAATGTGACTGAAAATTGATACCCAGTGTTAGGCAACAGTTTAACTTTGTTGCCTAATGTTACACTGCTGCCTAATGCTTATAAAAAAATGAGGGGATAATAGAAAGTGTTAGAAAACTCACAGCAGCCTTAACTGAGGATAGTACTTTCTTTCACAGGAAAATAAAAATACTGTGAAATTATTTTAATAACTCTAATCTGTGACTTTTGTGTTTCATGTCAGGGCAAAAGTGATACTCATCTGGCATATTGATCCCCCCTCAAAACACTATCTTGGCTATCATCCCCCCTACCCTGTGTCAGTTCTGGTCACCTGAGCCATTACTCTCTCTTCATTCAACTCCTTCCTTCAGATTCACTTCTTCCACACACAACTGAGCCTGCCAATCATATACATGTAATATATATGGCTACTTTTAATCAAACTATCTAGGAGTACATATGCTTGAATGAAGGAACCATGGAATCTCATTACTTTAACACTTGCCCTTCCTTTCCCCCTATACTCACTGCCGTTTGTTATCCCGTCTAATCCTGAACAGTTAAAATGAGGTTGTGAGCCTTTTGGGACAGAGACCTAGCATTTTTATTTGTCCTCTCAAATTCCTAGGAAAGTTTTGCTCACTGTTATAACAATAATAGTTCTGCCTTAATGGTGGTTTCAGCTGTTTTTCAGTTGCTTGCATGCAGTTTTGTTAGGTCAGGATCCACTGGAGAAATCTGTTCCACCTCCTAGAGTCACTCTTATTTGGAAACCTATTTTAAAAATTTCCCCCAACATCTTTGCTGACATATTTAGTACAATTCTGTGCCACCTTCGTTCAGCAATGATTTTATGTAGTCCTTTGAGAGGTTCAAGACCCTGCTCTACAAGCTCTGGTTGAGACAAGTTCTCAGCAGAACAGTTTCCATCAGAAAATGCTGATTTGATGAAGCTGAAACATTTTGCAGGAATGTATCAGTTTCTTCAAAATAATTGAAATGTTTAATCTCAATAAGGTTGAAATATTTCATTTCAGCTTTGTCCTTTCAATTTACATAACATTTTATAATATAATATAAAATTAGAAGTGTTTTGACTTTCATATTATATTACAAAATATAAAGTAATATAACAAATGTTGAAATGAAACATTTTGACCCTGAAATACTTTGATAAGGTCAGAGTGAAATATTTCAGAATATTTTGTGTCGCAAAAGATTCTGAGATTGACTTTTCGTCTTGCCTCCGGACAAAACCATATTTCAAAATCTTGGAATTTCAAGAGGGATGAAAAATTCCATTTTCCATCCAGCTCTAGTCTCAACACATAGATTATGGGAAGTTTGAAGAAGAAAGTAATGTTATGCTACTCTAACTAAAAAGTGCACATTTTCCAGATTTAGTGATAGCCATTTATACTCCTGAAGAGCTATTTACTCTAAAATGTTAGTTATTTTTGTTCTGACATGATTGCAGTGTTCCATGAAAAAATTACACAACAGTCAATCTTTTAATGATTATCATTGAGATCAAATGAAACATTTTGTGGTTCACGCACAGCCATGTAAGATTTTACATTTAACCTTGCTATTGATCTGTGTGATATGGGGCAAGTTACTAAATCAGCACCCCCTAAGGATCAGGCCCCTAACTGGTATTTCTATTAATTTTAGCAAATGGTAACAAAAAACCTTGTGCAAGAGGGGCCTTAGTCATTTTGCTGGCTGGGGCAGAATTTTTTTTTGGCAGGCTGCCCCCACCCCCAATAGTTGAGGCAAAAAAGAAAACAAGATGCCAGCCAATTGAGAGCAGAGGGGGATAAAAACCAAGCTGCCCTGCTCACCCGCTGCTAGAACTAGCCCTGACTTTGTGATACAAAACAACAAACACCTGGATTATCTCTTTCTTGGGTGACATGATGTATGTAAGGAATCCATCCTTTCTCTGTCTTGAACAGATCTTACTTGGTGATGGGTCTTAAAGCTTTTTACCTTCGGCTGCTATTTGGGTTACAGGAAATTCTTCTACTGCTGAAACAATTTAAGCAATATGATCTTTCAGATTGTCTCCTATACAAGTAGACATCACACCTGACTCTTCTTAGCTTTCAGAAAAAAGGTTAGAGGTAACACGTTAAGGATGTTGCAGTCAAAACAGTTGTTTGCCAACTGGACCACTTGAGCATATCCAGCTAGCAACTGTAATGAGAGATACCTTCTTCCAACTTCTGACTCTCAGATGAAGACCTAGTCACGATGATCCATGTGCAGCTAAGCTTGTTTGGGGCTGCAGGTGGAAGCAACACAAAATCTCCAGCTTGCGTAGTATACACAGCCCATTTCCTTAACAGGAATAATGCAGACAACTCATCATACCAGGGCTCTGCACCCACAATTGGCTCCCAGTTCATTTCATTGTCAATCTACAGCTCTAGGATGCCAAACATCCTCATTAGATTGTGATCAGCTGCCTCTCCATTAATGATCCATTTAGCTGCACTCCTCTGCGACAGTTTATCCAATAGTGTCCAAGGAGGAGCTCTGAAAAGGAGCTAGAACATCCTTGGTGCAGGGCCCCAGGCATGAAACAACCTAACCAGGGAGAGTAAAACATGGCTGTTGCATGGCACGCCTGCCCTGTAGTGTCTCCTCTTGACCTAGCATGGCACTGCAAGCATGCGCTGTCTTGGATTTCCTCCTCTCAGGGACCCTTAAGAAACACACACAGCCCAAAAGGGTGTCAGACAAAATTCCCCTGTTGGGTTCTGCTTTATTAAATACAAATAAACCAGAGGCATAGCCATGCCTCTGCCCACCCCATTAGCACCAGGCTCACCCAAAATTCACCTGCTCCTGCTCCACATCCCCTGTCTTGTGCCCACCACCCTGCTCAAAGTATCTGCTGTCAGTCAGAGAGGGAGGAGATGCACCTGGTCCCCTCCTGTCCCAACCCAGCACCAGGTTCTCTCCTTGACAGACACACCTGGCCAGGCTTGGGACACCTCCAGAGTGTCGCTGGTGAGGAAGATGCAGAGCAAGGACAGGAAGGAGAGTCTGACTCCAGAGACCTGGATAGTTCCTTCAGTCAGCTCACTGGTGAGTCCTGCTCAGGGGAATAGGGGGAACAGGTGCAGCACTGAGTTATCAATAAAGTGTGGGGCACAGCCTGGCCAGGGCTTCACTCTCTAACCTTGTCCCACTCTGAGACTTGCCCTGGGGGCAGGGCAGAGATTCATTGCAGGGCAGGTACTTCCCAACTACCTCCAGAGACAGCAACACAGCTCAGGACTCTTCCCTTTCCTGACACCATCCCCTCTCTGCCGTCACCTCCTCAGGACCATCTGTGGCTACCGCCCTGGAAATTTGGACAAACACAAAGATTCCCCTCCTCCCCCACCATGCAGGAGTAAGGAAGTTTGGTTTCCAAGCCTCTGGATTTGCCCTGGTGACAGGTCATTGGGTAGGCCCCAACTTATGGTGGATGGCTAAATTTCTACTTTGAGCTACCTCACTGGAATAAGTTTGAAATAAAAGCTCTCCCTTTAGGCTTGGGTTGAAAACCCCTCCTCCTTGGAGCTTGTGATTCTCTGGGAACTCCTCTCCCTGACAAGGCTTCTTATATATGGTATATGAGTATATATCATGAGATATATGAGTATCTCCCTGCAACTGAGCCCCAGCGGCCTTTGATCAGGGTCAGGTGCTCATTATTCAATTTAATGCCTAGATAGGCTAGTTTTCCTTAAATTAGCTCTTATAGGTAGCCTGCGCCTGGACTCCCCTTAAAGGGGCCAGCAACCCTGTGACAGTGCCCAAACCTGAGAATTTTCAGAGCAGCCTATTTCATGTTTTCCAAAGACTCCTCTCAGTAAGTCGCATTAACAAGAGGAAAATGAAGCAAAAAACAAAAGATGCCAAATCTGGAAGAAGCAAAAAGCAATTTTCATTATGGTGTCCCCAGTTGCCGGGTGGCCACCTGAAGAGTGGGCAACCCTCCAAGCCCTGTACCTGATGAGGGTGGCTCAAACTGCCTACTGGGGGCTTCCAAACGACAAGGCCTGGGACTTATGGACAGGTGCAGGCCACCATCCTCAATGCTTTGGACATTACTTTGGAGATATTCCAACAACGGTTTCAAGGAAAAGTCTACTCGGTGGGCGCCTGACCCTGGGTCGTAGCCCAGGAACTGAAGGACACCTGCTGGTGATGCCTGCAACCCAAGAGACGTTCCAGGAGTGACGTTGCCGAACAGATCACCATGGAGCAGTTCATGCATATCCTCCCACCCCGAGGGACAGCCTGGGTCCTTTGACACCGGCCTGCTATGCTCAGTGTGGCTGTTGGTTTGATGGAGGACTTCCTGGCTACTGAAGTTCCTGTTGAGCTGAGAGTCTGGACCCTGGCAACAGGACCGACCACCCCGGGCCCAGAGAAGAAGTCCAGGCCCAAGGCTGATGTACAACCTGGACCCTGGAGACATGATGGTTGGGTGAGCGACACTCCTTGCCGATCTTATCCTGCATTCCAGGGAGCCCCACGCTGCCCCAACTAGGGGCAGCAGGTTGTCTAACCCAAGTCAGCCCAGCCCCCTGGCTGAGGCGGCCACCCACTTGGCATGCCCAGAATTCGGGCCCTGCTTTGCTTGTGGCCAGTTTGGACACCTGCAACGAGACTGCCCAGACATGGATTGTAGCTTTGGCCAGGTCTACATGGAAGAATCCCATGCCTGCTGGCAACCCGCTCCAAAATTCATGACCCCTGTGGAGGTAGGATGGATACAGGTCACTGGCCTCATAGACTTGGGCTCTGGACAAACCCTTGTCCCCCAGAAGCTCACCCCTGACTCCGAGCAGGTGCTTGGAAAAATAAGACTCCAGTGTACTCACTGGGATGTGAGACTGTATCCCAGTGCCTGGGACCCCTGACCAGAAATGAAGTGACCTGGGTGATGATGGTGGAGTTGGTCCCCACGCTCGCCTATCCCATCATCCTCAGCCACAACTGGGTGGGATTTGAAGAACTACTTCGGGAGCTCCACCAATAGGAACAACTGATCCCACCTTTGCTGTTAGCTATTATGAAAGTGCCCCAAGCATCCACAAAGTTCTTGCCCTTCAAATTATTGTATGGCTGAAATTCCTGTGGGCTGTTGGACCTAATGAGGGTGGCTTTGGAGCGCACCCTGTCAAAGAGTCAGGGACTCTTGCAATATGTCATTCAGTTACAGGAGTGCATGGTCCAGCTGGGGGACCTTGCAAAGGAGAATCTGCAGGCGGCCCAAGAGGTGCAAGAATATACCTACTACTGGGGAGCCCGCGTTTGCACCTTTGAGCCCAGCGACTGGGTACTCCTTCTACTCCCCTCGAAGGAATCGAAGCTCCTAGCCTGCTGGCAGGGCCCCTACAAAGTAATCTGCCAGAAGAAGAAACAAATCTACCACGTGAACCTCCTGAAACCCTGGTAGGAATGCAAGGGGCTGCTGATCATCCCGTATCCCCCCGAACTAGCTCTAGGTCTACAGGTCTCTGAGGCCACCGACTCTGAGGAGCCACAGCTGGGTGACACCCTAATCACAAAGCAGTGGAAACAAATCCACAGAGTGTTATAAGCCTTCTCCAAGACCTTCACTGCGGTGCCCAGCCAGACATCCCTGGTCCAGCATGCTGTGCTGGAAAACACAGCCTCTCCCGCAGCAGATATAGGAAGCCATGGAGAAGGAAGTCCAGACAATTGTAGAACTAGGGGTTGTAGAATGGTCACAGAGCAAGTGGCACAGCGCCATTGTGCTGGTCCTGAAGCCTGGGGCCCTCTGGTTCTGCATCGACTTCTGGAGGGTGAATGTAATCTCAAAGTTTGATGCCTACCAAATTACCTGGATTGATGAACTCCTTGACCATCTCAGGGAATCTTGGTACATCACAACCCTTGATCTCACGAAGGGTACTGGCAAATCACCTGGGCCTGAGGTCCAGGGAGAAGACAGTGTTTGCCACCCCGACAGGACTCTATCACTTCACTCAAATGCCCTTCAACCTTCACTGAGCCCCAGCGACCTTCCAGCTGATGATGGCCCGTCTCCTATGACGTACACTGCAGCCTACTTGGATGATGTAGTACTGTACAGACAGGGCTGGTAGGACCTTTTAAACCGGGTGGTGGCCATCTTTTGGGCCCTATGAGCCACTGGGCTAACAGCAAACCCCCAAAATACCAAATCAGGTGGCAAGAAACCACCTACCTGGGATACACCCTGCAGGGGGTGGGGGCAAGTACACCCTCTCATGGGGAAGGTCCAACTGCTGCAGGCCTGTCCTGCCCCGACCATGAAGAGGCAGGTGCGGCAGTTCCTGTGGCTGGATGGGTATTACCAATGATTCATGCCCCTGTTTGCTTCAATTGCAGGCCCCCTGGCTGAGCTCCTCACCAAGGGCAGCCCCAGTCAAGTATGCTGGACAGTGGAGTGTAAAGACTTCCAGACCCTCAAGATCACCTCTAGTGATATAGTATAAATGGGTGGCATCTCATTTGAGCATCTTTGCTTTGAACCTCTTGCTGTCATAACACTTATGAGAGAACTCCGCTGTACCATAATGCAGATATTGATGACAGTTATTGATTTAGAAAAAAAATTAGGTCAGTTAACATCAATCTATTAGGTTCTGAGTATACTTTCATAGGCAGTTTCAGTATTACAGCTACTCACCTCATGATGGGCTGTAGTATGCCATTTAGAATTACGCCTAAATAAATACTTCTTACAGCATTCACATATTTATTCTGATCTCCACAGCTCAAATTCCATGTTCTTTACTTGACAATAAAATAACCACTGCAATTATGATTGGATTATGCTGTAACACAATAGAAACTACTGTGCATTTATGCATGCTCAGGCTAATTACATCTATAATAAATAACCAGCCACTGTGAATTACAGGGGTCTAATCCTATCAAGGAGTCTCAATAATGTCAGAAGCCAGGAGACCAAAGCTCAAGTGGTTTGTGCAGTTACCTGAGCTCCTAAATGGAATTACAGTTTCATAATTCAAAATAGGTTTTTTTTGTATGTTTCATAAAATGCATGGATCTGAGCCTGGATCCATGCTCTGCACCATCTGCCTGTCTTCCAGCCTCCACAGAGCATTTCCGTAGCTCCTCTCCCACCAAGCTCCTTGGGATGTCTCTTGCATCCCTCCCCTGCATCAACTCCCAGGGCTTCTCTATTCCTCTGTGTCTTCACAAAGTATTACTGCCTCACCCTCACCCACTGCTGCTTCTTCTCTACAAGCTCCTGCTACACCGTCTTCCCTAGCTTCTTCTCAGCCTGTCTTCTTCCCCCACAGCTGCTTCTCCATACCTAGAATAGCTCCACCTTCTGCTCTAGGGGTTCTCTATGTTCTCCTGCTCTATCACTCACTATTGCTAGTTCAGCAGACAGCTTCTGAATATACTACTGCCGTCCATGTCAAAGTAACCCCACCTTTTCAATGGGACTATTTTATTCAAGGATGTAAATGCCTTGGGTCAGATCCTCCACTGTTATACCAGTGCAAACTCATTGAAAAAAATAAGGTTGTACTGGTGCAATGAGGAGAATAGGGCTAGTGTGTTGAATTTATGTTTCCTCTGCATTTTAAGGATGGGCAACATGTGCACTTGCCTAGACAGATCTGAAGGGCTAGTCATCGTTGAACATGTCAAAAGACAGAAGTCACACTACATATTTGATCTTAAATATTTAATGCCATGAACCATGACTCACCATTAAAGTTTCATCACAGTGGGAAGCTTGAATCAGGAACTGTTTGTTCTTTCACTGCAGATCTTGATGTATCACAGGTGTTCCCAATAAACCAAGAGGAGGTGGCAAAGAAAGAACACTATTTTGCTACTCATTTATATAGTGAATTCTGTATCAGAGAGCTAACTGCAGATATTCAGAGGTGCTGATCACCCATATTTAAATCAATAGCTGCTGTGAGTGCTAAGCACCTTTGAAAATCAGACCCTATTGGCTTGTTCAGGTTCCCATTGTTGTTAATGACAAAAACTCCCATGGACTTCAATGGAGCAGGATCAAAACCTTTATAGGTGACCTTTATAGTTTCAAGTTCATGAATGTAAAGCTGTTTGAAGTTACAGATAAAACAAATGACAGTGTTTGGAACTTTGCCAATAAGAGCTCCGTTTATTAATCACATTATTCCCTCTTCAAGAAAACAAACATGTTATAACATCTTTGGTTTACTAATTGTGGTTGCTCAATGAGTCTTTTTTAGGAATTTTATGCAACACGCCCTGTTTCTTTCCATTAAAGGACCCACACTTTCAAAACCAAACTAAATGTGGGTTATAGATACACTAGATATTTGAATGCATTGACAAGTGGGATCCATGGAATGGCTGCACAGGACCCTTTGTGACTCATAGATTCACACATTTTAAGGCTAGAGGGGACTATTATGATCAGCTAGTCTGATCTCCTGCATAGCTCATAACTAGTCTTGGGAGATGATACAAGTAATTTATCAGGGCCGAACAACCATGTCACCTGCAGTATGAGGCAGCAGAGAAAGTCTGAGAGAACTGAGCACAGGCACAGCAACAGGAGGAAACTGAGGTGGTACTAGTGTGTGGAAGGAAGGTGGCAGTATTAGAATCTGGAAAGAAGAGTGGAGAAACAGAAGTAGAAAAAGTTCACTCTGGGTATGTCTACACTGCACACTTAGGCCAGGCTTTGATTTAGGTTTGAGCCCAAGTCCCCACACAAATCAGTCTGACTCAGTCAGCAAGCACTAGGAACACTAGGAACTAGGACCCTGCTAGAGGGGATGGGTCAGAGCCTGAGTCCTGCTGTGACTCAGGTGTGAAGCCTGTCATTTTGCAATGTGAATGCAGGTATTGAAGCTAAAAGAGGCAGCTGCTGCATGGCGTGGATGTAATATTTTTGGAATAGGTAGAATTTAAATTATAGGGCTAGAATTCCATTAAAGAGCTTTAGTGTCTAGATTCCAAGACATGGCTAGACAATTGGTGTGCTGTTACAGTTTATTATTGTTTCACTATTTACCTTGTCCTCCCTCCATTTATTTGTTTTATCTGTTGTGCCTCATCATATTTGTAGTCTATAAACTCTTCCTCTTATTACTGTATGTATGCACAGTGTCCAGCACAGTGGGGCCCATTCCCAATCAGGGTCCCTAGCTGTATCTGTAATATAAATAATCAATAATACTACTAATAATGGGATGTGTTCTTGGAGTAGAATGCAAGGAGTGAACATGTAAAAGTTAATGACAGGCAAACCTTCCAAAGTTCAGTTCAGCACCCAGAAATTTGGAAGCTTATCAAATTGAATTGTAGATACAGAAACAGAATTGAATGGATTCATAGATTTTAAAGCTAGAGGAGACCATTAGATTGTCTAGGCTGACCTCCTGTATAATATAAGCCATAGAATTCTATCCAGTTACTCCTGTAGTGAGCCCAATAACTTGAGTTTGACTAAACCATATCACTCAGAAAGGCAATCAATCTTGATTTGAAGAGATGGAGAATCCACAACTTCCCTTGCTAGTTAGTTCCATTGGTTAATCACCCTTGCTGTTCAGAATGTGTGCCTTATTTCTAAATTTAATTTGTCTGGATTTAGTTTCCAGCCACTGGTTCTTGTTATGCCTTTTTCTGCAAAAGAGCCCCTTAGTACCCAGTATTTTCTCTTTGTGAAGGTACTTATAGGCCATAATCATATCACCTCTTGATCTTCTTTTGGATAAGTTATATAGGTTGAACTGGTTACGTCTCTCAGTGTGAAGTATGAACGTATAAGAATTTCTGTTGCCTTCTAGGGAATTTTCTGATATGTGGTGACACATGCTATCTGCTTTGGTGTGTCCTCAGTAAATGAGGCTATCAGATGCTGTTAGTTACAGGGTAAGGACTACATTCTAGTACTCTATTTCATTTTAAGTAAAAACATTTCAGCAACAAACTACCATTGCAACGTATATCATGAACATAGTGTGACTGCAGAAATGCCATAGCAACAGACAAGGCCAGAGAAAAAATAACCAGCTAGCATTTGAAATACAGATAACCAAAAGGTTTCTCACAGCCATGGGATCTGTAAATGCAAACAAATCTCACAGCCAAAGTTCTAATAAATGCTGTGCAAAACAGCTTTTTGCAGCCTTATTTCTGGGAGGAGAGCCTGGACCTTAGTTCAGACCTGTCCAGAGTGAGAGACTCTCTAAAGCCTCACTTCTACTGGGAGGCTGTCATGCACCCTGCTTGAATCCAGCAACATTCCCTTTTGCAGCTGGGCTCCTAGACTATCCCAGCACTACGGACAAGCAGTTGTGCTGGTTTCTGAGAGAGTGTTAGTTAGTCCTATATTTGCCAACCACTGGATAGACTGGATGGAATCTATGCATGTCAGTTCAAATGAGCTTCCTTATGGGATCTGTAGATTTGTACAATCACTTAGGAAGAAAAAAAATGGAGATTTTTTCCTAAGAAACAACCAAACAGTAATGTGTACTGCCTTTGTCAGACTGTTTCTGTTACCATGGAGTTTGAAGGAATGTGGATATTTCTGCTGTCTTCCATGCTTTTTCCTAGAATTCAGAATTTCTGCCACATCCCTTGGTATTAAAAGAACAAAGGTAAATTACGTTGTATGTCAAGTTTGAATTGGTTGAGCATCCTTCTCTTGTATTGTTGTCCTTATTTTGATGCATCACCTTTACTTCCCTCCCTTCTTTCCACAAGATTCTATAGTGCATGTATACCTGTTATTTAAGCTTTTCATTATAGAAAATACCAGGTAGTTACACATATCTCAAAAGAAACCTAAACCACGCATCAACGAACAAGTGCCTCGCCTAGTCTTGTTGACTCATCCAGCTTTGCCCTTGCAGATTGTTTACTGAGTATTCCTTGTGCTTGCAAATTTCAGAGCTTGTATTTATTTGAACTTAGAAAATGAGCAATCAGTATGGGGTTCTCACAAATATCCAGATTTTATCTGTGTTTCTTACAGGTGAAAAACAAGTGATTAGTCGGGTACGGTAATCACCTCTGAGTTGGTTTCAGATTGAAAAGACCCTTCTGCCCAAATCTGGTCATTGACTAGAGTAAGGAAAAGAATGAGCAGAACTGGCTTCTGTGTCCCCAGCCAAAGAGATTCTGGCTATCACTGATTATATGGAATTTGCTCATTCCAGTTATTTTTTTCTTAGGGGCCCCTGCAGAAGTGACTTGCACACTATGCCAGTGGAACCCACTGGTCTCCAGCTCCCTTCTGTATGAAGCATTTTGGGTTCCTTCAGTTGTATAGCTTTTATGTTGGCTGCATCACCTATTAAAGAGTTTAGATGGTTGCCACAATTTATTCACAGCATATAGCTCTTCCACACAAAAAAGCAGTCATAGACCTCCACTAGCACATTGACTGGCACAGTATAAGAACCTAGGACAGATTAATAGATTTAAGACCAGAAAGGACCATTATGATTATCTCGTTGATGTAGGCGCCTAAGTCCCATTTTCAGAAGTGACTTAGAAACTTATAAACATAAGTCACATTGAGAGTCAATGGCTCCTAAGGCTCCTAAATTCCCAAGGCATTTGGGCCCCTAAGTCACTTAGACACTTTTAAAAATGTTAGCCCAGTCCAATTTCCTGCATGAAGTAGTCCATTGAATTTCACCCAGTAATTCCTGCATCAAGGCCATAACTTCTCATTGGATGGATGGACCTTCTATATGCACAAACCCAAAAGTGTCTGTTTTCCCACCTCTAGAAAATTTCCCTGCTATTCTCCTGGTTGCTTCTTTTCTTTTCAACTTATGTCAAGGTGCCTAGGTGCTTGGAGAGGCAGATGCCCTCTTTTTGTGTCTGTGTGTATAAATCCAGAGAAATAAATTTTAAAAAATTCAGTTTTGAAATGTCTGGATTCCTTGGAACTCCAGGCTTAAATCCCAGTCCTTCATTATCTAAGACAGGTAGACTGAAGACCATGCATTTTATTCTTTTCAACAAAACTTTTGAAAATCTAGGATTCAGTATGGTCATTAAAGATGATGGTGGTAGTTTGTTCTCTCATCCCCTCCTCCCCCCTGCATTCTTGTGCAATATACTGTATCTTGGCTGGTTTCTATCTCTATAGCCAAGAGGTGGCTACAGTTATGGTGCTCTGTCTAAATAATTATAAAGTGCTTTGGAATCCTTTCCGATCTTAATTGTAAATGTAAGACAGCAATAATAGTAAAGTAGGCTTAAAATGTAGGATAGAAAGGTAGAGAAATAGTTAAAATTTATCGCAATGTCTTTTTGAGTGGATCATATTCTAGACTAGAGCTCTCTTGACAAGCACACCAATCATGAATGTATGACCCAAACCTTAGCAGTGAATCACCGTTAGTCCCTGAAGGAAACAGTTGTCCCAGTTCATAAATAAATTGAAGTAAAGAAAGATTCAGTTCACAGAGCAGATCCATATACCCTGAACAAACATTTCTTCCCAAACCAAGCTGTCATCAGAATATGACTACACCCAAGTTAAATCTACAAATTATAGCCAACATCCTAGGGAAAGACACATTAGCTGGATGATCATCCTTACAAATCAACACATGGGCTATTAAATCATTCATTTGGGATACAGATCACTTCTCACCCACATGTTGAGGTATTACTGAATACACAGAGTTGCTTTCATGTTTGGAAACAAAACAAAGACTATGTCCAGGCATTTACTAGGTATTATAAACACAATGGGAGAAATTCTGTCCACAAACACATGCTCAAAGCTCACACCATGTTTTTACAGTGCCTAGTACAATGAGATCCTAGTCCATGACAAGGCCTCCTAGGTGCTATGGTAATATGTATAAATAATAACGATCCCAGTGATGTCCAGGGGAGCAAAGTCTCTTAGGGCAGAATTTGGCTCAAAGTGCTCTGGAAAGGCACAGAGAGCATAGTAACCTATTTAAAGCAGCCATTGGCATCATGTGTAGTGACTTAGCTTGATATTCTACAGCATTACATATTTGTTCTAAATATGTAACTGTTAACTTAGGAGTGAATGATATGGTTGTTACTGATCAAAGAGAAAGTACAGCAGAATTATTACTTTGATTGTAGGAATACTATATAGGTCAGGGTATAATGGACATAAAGACAAAGTTTTCACAAACAGGGTGAACTTTCCTATGGCACTAACTGCAAGAGGATACTCTGCATTAATAAAGAGTATACACTACTCTCATTACAGTACTTAATTGTTTTCAAACCACAGGTCTTGGATAACAAAAGCTTATGAATTCTTTATAGACACGTATTAAAGTTCTCAGTCAAATATGCTTGAAAGACATTGTGAGTTGTTACTCTTCAGGTAAATAAACATCACACAATCTATGAAAAATAAGGGTCTGTAGAATGCCATTTTCTCACTCCCCCAAACATTTCCATCCCACACTGCTTGCACTTCATTTTAATGTAACACAGCAGCTGTTGTTAACGACTTTTTCAATTAAGAAAAATTAAATTCAATACGTTAGGCCAACATTCTGCTCTTGGACGCAAATCCTAACTCTAGTGTCTAGTCTGCGGTGCTGGGCTGGATGTAGAAAAATGTGCAGGGAGAGCAAGGGAAGGCATGCTCTCATCCCAAATCCGAGGAATGGCTTCACAGTGGTACGTTGGGCCATTGGCTAAAAAAGTCTGGCCATGCTTAAGATGGCTATAGTGTGTAGAGGGTGTACTGTCTGTGCAGCAGTGGGCCCACTGGCCTTGCCCATCCCCCAATCTGTCCATGCTCCTATGTCACTCTTGCCTCCAAGGACTAATGTGCAGGGAGTTCCTGTGAACCTGAACTCCGCAGCATACAGTGAGAGCCACTTAAATCCAGCACTCTCCTTTGTGCAGCGAGTTGCACCACAGACCTGTTTCAAAGCCCACAGATTCACTGGGAGTCTTTCCATTGACTTCACAGGGCTTTGGAGGCAACTCTACAGTCACTGAGGGTATGTCTACATGGGGATAAAAGCCCCATGGCACAACCACCACTGGGCCAGGACAGCGGACTTGGGCTTTTGGGTCCCGGGCTGCGTGGCTAAATATTGCTGTGTAGATTCAGGCTCAGGCTAGAGCCCGAGCTATGGGAACCTCCACCCTCACAGTGTCCCAGAGCTCCAGCTCCAGCATGAACTCAAATGTCTACTTTAGCCCCACAGTCTGAGCCCCAGGACCCCGAGTCAGCTGACCTGCGCTCCATCTGTGGGTTAGATAAGGGCTGGATTTGCTCCTGAGTTGCTTTGGTAAAAGCCCATTTTGGTAAATGAAGTTGCATTGATATAAATGAGAAGCACTGTGACCCATTACAATAGGTAAAAGATTGCACATGTAAGCAGGGGAATAGTCCTGCTATTGTGAGGAACTTTCCTGGCTTATGCACTACCCCGGTGAAGTGGGCTAGTGAAAGGATCTGAGTCCTCGCTCCCACTTCCTTTACCCAGTGGCCTCCCTGCCCTTGAGGACTCCCCTTCCACTCTCCTGTCTGGCAGAGTCCTCGTAATCCCAATGAGGCTGGGCCCAGGATTCCTGAGGGGCTCGACCCCCTACCCTGCTGTGGTAACCTAGGACAGGGGCTAGGGTGTCCCCACTCCGAGGTACTCTCTCTGCACTGGGCACTTCTCTGACCCTCTGACCATTACATACAATTTAAAGCAAATGCAAGTTATTTAATCAACAATTAATTTTAAAAAGAATAAGGAATAATGTGAAAGGTTAAAGGAAACACATCACCCCGCTCTGTGGCAGGGAACATCACAAACAGTGTCTCTGGAATGTCAGGGCAGTTCACAGTCTGTTCCTTGTAAGTCCCAGGCCTTCTTCTCAGGCCCTGGCTGTGCTGCAGGGATGCTGCGGGTTGGACACTCGCTCCGGTGGTGGCCACATGCTCTCAGGCTCTAGGTGGCAGGGCCCTTCTTCCCAGCGTTGCCCCCGCCCTGTCGGGGTTACCAATCCCCCTCCGAGTCTGGACTGCAGAGCCTCCTGGCTGAGGTGTCTCCCTGTGTTGGGCCCACTGCCCAGGGTCCCCCCCTTGCCCTCCCCAGCTGCTCACGACACCTGGCTCTGGACTGCTCCCGCCCCAGCCCCAGCTCCACCACTCTGCCTCAGCACGGCTGCAGCTCTGCCTCCAGCTTCCTGGGCTGGTTTTCTGGCCCCTCTGGCTCTGGTTGCTGCAGCTCTGCTCCCAGGGCAAGTCTGCTCTCTCTGGGCTGTGCCTCTGGCTTTGGGGCTGCAGCTCTGCTCCCAGGACTGGGTCTGCTCTCTCTGGGCTGCTTTTCTGGTCCCTCTGGATCTGGCACTGTTCTTCTCCCCAGCTTAGCTTGGGCCCTTGCTTTCTCCTTAGCTCGGCCCCACTCTGTCTGATCCAGGCAATTCCAGCTCACACGGAGGATGGGACCTCCCTGGCCTCCTGGCTCCCTGATTAGCCTGCCCACCCTGTCATTCAGGCTGACCTGGAGTATTGGCATCTCCCCATTGTTCCTGGGGGCTGTCAGTCTCAGGGTCCTGATTCCCCATCGACCCTTCCCCCTTTCAGTACCGGGAGCTAGCAATTAAAACACCGCCACTGAATGTTAGTAAGGGGCAACAGTCCCCTTACACACAGTTGCACTCACTGTAAATATTTCACAATGCAGTTCAAATGAAAAGCATATGATAATTGAGATCTTATGCTCTCTCGCTCTCTCTCTCTCTCTCGCTCGCTTAACTCTTTTGATAGCTTCATGATTAGTTATGAGTTGAATATTTTTTAAAATTCTAAAAACCCTCCCAATCCCATCCAAGCCCCCTCCCTTCTTGTTCTTCTATAAAGAGTAAGTCTGACTTTGTGAAATGTTCTCATTTTTCTCATCCTGTGGAATTACAGTATGCTCTCTTTATAATGAGTATATGATGCAACTGGCAAGAGTTAAATAGATGGCCACCCACTATGTGATAATGGTGGACGGTAGCGAAAATGCAGTAAAAGTCCATCAAATAAAGGACCAGATTCCTTAGGCAACAGTAGAAATCCCAGGGATGAGGCAGTCGAGCATCATTTCCTGCTTAAGATAAAAAACGTTAGTATCCAATCAAAATAGTTTGGAATCACAGGGGGAAAAAATGTAGACGAGGTCCTGAGATCTAGATGTGAAGGAATCCTATTAGCTGCACTTGTTAACTGTCCACAAAACAATGCATAAATCTGTAGTGCAGGCTGTTTGGAAAAATAAAACTACTATATAAACCAGTTTATAATTTTTACAGTTCCTCATTGCAGCTGGCAATTGCTGAAATAGATGATCTCATAGTCTGCAGTGTGCCTGCCAGATAGCTTGCATGCAGTTAGATGCCTTTGTGCTGCAGACCATAGAAACCTGCATAAAATTGGCCTTCTTTCCTTAATAGAGCTGCATGAACAAAGATGAGTTTGTTGCTGACCAAGAACTGAAAGCTTTGTTTTGTAAGTCTCTCTGAATGTATCACACTTTGCCAAAGGAGAAAGTCCTCATGTAGAAAGAAAGAAAGAAAGAAAGAAAGAAAGAAAGAAAGAAAGAAAGAAAGAAAGAAAGAAAGAAAGAAAGAAAAAGAAAAGTAAGCGGAAACCAGACAACAAATCAAAGTGCATACCCTTCTGGTGGATATTTGTGTCTAAAGTGGGCTGAAACTTTTGTGAATACTGGTCACATTTCACAAGCTGAATAAAAATGAAAGGAAAAAGGAACTTTAATTAATGGGGTGCCTTTTGATTTGTAGAGCAAAACTGCCAGAGCAGATGTACCAGCAAAGAGGATTAGATTGTCCCTTCTCTGATGCACTGAAAATGTCTTTTCCCCCCTGTAGTAGCCCCCATTGAGGAGAGGCTGTCTTTAGTGTCTAAGTTTTAGCACTGCTAAAGAAACTGTTGTATTTGGGTACAATGGGCAGCTCTCACAAGACCAGACAGAATATGTGAGGAGAGAGCTAATATTCCTTTAAATCCAAGGTTGATTTCACTTTAGTATTTAAAAGAGATCCAAATAAAAGAGAATTTCTGAGTCTGAATACACTCAAAGCCTATCAAATATGTATTAAAGAGAATCCTGAAATAGTCATAAATAATGTTCATCTTTTTGGAAAAACTCACAGGGTATAAGTCAGTTAAAGAAATGTACACCTAATTTTGTTTTACTCATATATTTTAATTTAGTCTGTTCACTTTTTTCTGAGATCTTCATCTGCAGTTGTCCTTTAATTAGATTGTAATAATGAACTGCACATTTAACTGATTAATTCTGGTTAGAAAAATCAGAATGATTAACAAATCATGTTGCTATTTCAACTGCAAAACATTTAACAATATTTTTTTAAAAATTCTACTTTGACAGAAAATAATGATCCACTGTTATCACCTGTGAAATAAGGAGTATAGGAATGCTGTCTTTATTACCATTGCCTGGGTCAGCTTCATTTTGAATATTTTTAGTATTGAGAAGAAGCAAAAAAACACAGTTAGGACCTGATGTCACTGAAAACATCCGTGGCCATCTCACTGGTGCTCACTTGGAAGACTGCACATTTATACTAGCCAGACTTATCCAGGAGAAGACTGACCTGCTGCAGAAATTAAATAAAAAGCTCCATTTTCATGTCTATGAGCTGTTTCCACGGTAAGTGTGTCTGCATGAGGGGAGGAAAGCAAGAGATCATTTTCCTGACTTCCCTAAAGCATTAGATTTTGTTTTGAAGGAATGAGAAGAAATGGACCTTCAGGCCTCAATGGTTATTTCCTCCTTGCCCTGTCTGACGTCTAAAATGGAGCTGTCAGCTAAGGCTTCCCTTACAAGGAACAGAAACTTCGGACCACACTTCTTCCTTGCCTTAGTTAAATGTCAAATTCCCTGGTGACATTCTGAAGGGCCTGGCCATATGTGATGTTCAAGTTGGTAATGTCACAATGTTCATCCTGGTTAGCATTCTGCAGTTACTGGAGTGGGACTGTCCTTTTCTGAGAAGAGAAATGCCTTCATGGTTGCACAGCCCAGAAGTTTCTGTGGGCCCACAACCATGAAAGCTTTTTCCTTGAATGAGGGCTTGTATCCTAAAACTTACCCAAAATTGCTGAAACTACCTCAGCACACCACTAATGCATTTCTATAGATTTCAGCCACAGCTAAAAGGAGAAAGCATAGTCTCATTGTATAAAGATAGAAGTTCCACTTAAGAGATGCAACCACAAGTAAACAATTTGGGGCTCCAGTCATATACAATATCCTAAGTCTGCACAGATAACATTCTGAGAGGTGAAGGAGAATCATCTTACATATGGAAATATTACTTTATTCAGTTTTGCTTATATACAGATTTTGTCTTTTCTATTGGAGTGCCACAATGAAAAGATAGGGTATATCTCTGGAAGCAACAGAATCATTCACAACAATAGACATTTTTAAGTGCACCCACAGCAGGTGTTTTCATAGATTCATTGATACTAAGGTCAGAAGGGACCATTATGATCATCTAGTCCGACCTCCTGCACAACGCAGGCCACAGAATCTCACCCACCCACTCCTGCGAAAAACCTCTCACCTATGTCTGAGCTATTGAAGTCCTCAAATCGTGGTTTAAAGACTTCAAGGACCAGAGAATCCTCCAGCAAGTGACCCGTACCCCATGCTACAGAGGAAGGCGAAAAACCTCCAGAGCTTCTTCCAATCTGCCCTGGAGGAAAATTCCTTCCCGACCCCAAATATGGTGATCAGCTAAACCCTGAGCATATGGGCAAGATTCACCAGCCAGATACCCAGGAAAGAATTTTCTGTAGTAACTCAGATCCCACGCCATCTAACATCCCATCACAGGCCATTGGGCCTATTTACCATGAATATTTAAAGATCAATTAATTACCAAAATCATGTTATCCCATCATACCATCTCCTCCATAAACTTATCGAGTTTAATCTTAAAGCCAGATAGGTCTTTTTCCCCCACTGCTTCCCTTAGAAGGCTATTCCAAAACTTCACTTCTCTGATGGTTAGAAACCTTCATCTAATTTCAAGTCTAAACTTTCCAATGGCCAGTTTATATCCATTTGTTCTTGTGTCCACATTGGTACTGAACTTAAATAATTCCTCTCCCTCTCCAGCATTTATCCCTCTGATATATTTATAGAGAGCAATCATATCTCCCTTCAACCTTCTTTTAGTTAGGCTAAACAAGCCAAGCTCCTTGAGTCGCCTTTCATGACAGGTTTTCCATTCCTCGGATCATCCTAGTAGCCCTTCTCTGTAGCTGTTCCAGTTTGAATTCATCCTTCTTAAACATGGGAGACCAGAACTGCACACAGTATTCCAGGTGAGGTCTCAAAAGTGCCTTGTATAATGGTACTAAAACCTCCTTATCTCTACTGGAAATACCTCTCCTGATGCATCCCAAGACCGCATTAGTACCTAATATAAACTTTTAAAAAATTACCATGTTAATTACGTTCTATGTGGGGCCATGCAAAATGTAACAAAGATCCAGAGAAAAGCTACACTAAAAGTGATTTGGATCTCAAGAATTTTCTTTTATGTCTGATATTGGCCGTTTTCAATGGCCAGTGCAACATTTTATAAAGAATTTTTGTCAAAAACAGGGGGAATACTCAGTGATTTGTCTTATCAGTCCCTTTGCTATTAGAACAGATTTTCTTAGGCATGAAATCTTGCAGAAGAAATTAGCTGCCTTGTGTTTTGAGTTAGGAAAAGTAACTGGAATAGAGCTTCTGTCCATTCCCTTTTGCCAAGATAAGAATCATCACTCACAGGCATGGTGAAAGAGGTCTTGGGGAAACTCATCCAATGAGCCAGAGGGAGGGGAAGAGAAGATTTAAAACTAAGATGGAAATAGATAAGCAAAAAATAAAACACTAGCTTTTGAAGCCAGCGGTGTGTGATACTGGTTCTCCTTTGTTTCACTGATGGGATATTGTGATGGGATGCCTGCCCCACACAGATATAGAAAGGGTTAACCATGCCCTGTCCCAAAAGGAGCAGTGGAGGCGAGTCCTCTGAGTGGCCCAGAGAAACTGTGTAAGGCACAACCAATCAGGGATAGGATACAAGGAGCAACCAATCAGGGCCCAGTGGGCTCACATAAAAGGAGCTGCAGGGCCAGAGTGGGTCAGTGGATGCTGGGAGCTTAGGAAGTAAGCACTGTGTCCCTGGAGGGCTGAGAGAACTGTAAGCATCTTAGACCGAGCAGCTGCTAGCAGGGACTAGAAGAGCAAGGGGGAGCTCCTGACTGGCAGTGGGGCTGAGCAGCTGAGGGCCCTGAGGTGAGGGCAAAGCAGGTGCTGGGGCCATGTGGAAGTGACGCAAGGAAATGTAGCAGCATTGATGGAAATTAAAGAGGCGAAGCAGGAGACTGCTATTTACATGGTCTCTGGGTTGGGACCTGGAGTAGCGGGTGGGCCTGGGTCCCTGCCACTTGCCATGGGAGAAGTGGCTGGACAATAAGACTGTGATACATCCTGTCCCACCCCCCACCCCAGAAGGGGGAAACAGACAGTGACATGACTGGAGGGCTGAATTGCGAATAGGACGCTGCAGTTCCAGAAGCCAAGAGAAAGGCTCTAGGCAGAAGCAGAGACAGAGTGATGGTGTGCAGACTGTGGACAGGGGTGTCAGCCTCAAGCTAATCCCCAAAGCAACCAGGGGGAGGTGCCAGTCGGGCGGTGAGGGGTGCACCACATGACAGATACATAAAGGACATCAATGTCCTCTCTTGAGGGAACTGCAGCTAGGTATCTAGGAGGCCATAAATGCTTTTAAGTAGCAGAACAGTCATTTTGGGGTCAAATTTTACTCTCTCACTTTTGTAACCCTGTTGGGCTTGGATGAGAACTAGCTGGCTGAGGTTTAATTCACACAAGATGAAGAATGCTAGTGGCTTGAAAAAAAGCACTGGTGTAAGTGAGAGCAGAATTTAGCCCTACAAATATAAACCCAAAAATACCACTTCTCTCCCAAGTGTTATGATGTTCCACTGAATTCCCACAGCTTTCCCATAATTATTTTTTGTTTTCAAAAAATCAGATGGGGCAAAATGCAAACTAATGAACTGGGTTTTTGTTTTTTTTTTTTCAAACATCTTGGCCATCATTTACTTACTGCTGTACTTGGCCTTCTAATCAGTCATCTGCCAGATAGAATTGCTAAGTGTTGCTTGCTGTGATGTCAGGAGGTTCATGTTCACAGGATTCTTTTTCACTATTGTATCCTCTCAAGCCGAGCTGACATTATACTCCAGCTACTGCTATCGCTGTTGGAGGCTGTATATTGACATCTATAGCATCAGCAGCTTCAAGTTTGAAAAGATCTGTGTTTACTAGGAGTGTGCAGACTGTTGTCCAGAAGTCAGAGCTCTGCCTTAGTCAATCCTAGATCCAAGTCTCAAAATAGACTCAACATATTCAATCTACAGTGGTTACTCTTAAGAAGTAAAGTCACCAACAGTTGCTATATCAAGGTATTATGCAGTGACTGTAGAAGGCAAACGGCAAAAACCACCAATTTGTTTGACTTAATGTACCCCCCCTCTCTCTCCACACACACACACAAACACACACACCATACATCATTTGAAAGCTTATTATGTCTACTTTAAGATAAAGCATGAGGTGAAGCTATCAAGTGGTGCTATTACCATAGAAACGTGAATAATCAGTGACACCATCAAAACATTAAAGTGACCGCTTTGAAATATTTGCATTTGTTTCTGTTAGCTTAATGGTTCTATCTATTATTTCAGTCCATAAAATTGGATTTATTTGTGACTGCAAAGCATCACAACAACAGTATAATAATAAATTTGTACAGGTATTATTGCAATGTAGTAGCGCTGGTGACATTTCTAGTCAACATCATTATCATCTTGTTCATCATTATGATCTCTGTTTAAAGTGTGTGAGTTACCACAGTCTTCATTGCCTTTTCTTGTGAGGGTACATCTGACAAGGGTTGGCTTCTTTATGGTCAGTCCTACAATCCCTCTGCTGCCCTGTGAGTCTTTGATGACAGTTTTCTGTGTTCCCATGTCACTCCAAATTCTATTGAAAGAACCAAAAATCTGACGTATAGCAAATTGCCCAGATTCAAACCATTGTGTACTTCTTCAAAGAGATTTAACATATCAAGAATGAAGATTGGTATCCAGCTGGCATAATTGGATCTGTTTGCATTAAAGAAGTAGGGAAGCATGGCACACTGTGTGTGTCGGTGAAGTTTCCAATCAGCCTCTTGCACTGCATAGACATTTAGAAGTTAGTACCTGCATAACCTGGAGAAAATTACCCCAGAACTTAAAAGTAGGAGACTGGGCAGACCCCCATGTCTTAAAGTCCTCCAGTAGTGGTAGTATATGCTGAATTACAGCATCATCAAGCTCTTTTAATGTGTTGTAAGGACTCAGTGTCTTCAGACTCAAATACCTTTTGAATGTAGCCAACATTTACCAGACAAATGCTGGAACTACATGAGTACCTCCTCCCTGCTCACACCATTTAATAAACGGACAAAGTTTCATAGCACTCAGGGCCTCAAATGTTAGTCGAGCCACACAGGGCATGACTGAATTGCTTACCAGCAAGCATTTTATCTGCAGTACAAGCTACATACACAACAGAATCAACAAGAAAGTCTAGTAATCCTGCCTCTCCCCAAAATTTCCAAATACATGCAGTAAAACAGCACAGGGTGTGAAAAACATCCAGGCAAATCATATTGGTACCAAGTTCATTTGAGAGAGTCCATTTCTCTTGCTGAGCAGCAGCATACAGCTGCTGATCCATGGTTTGAATGGTATGCTGCTGTCCTAGACATTTCCTTACAATTCAGCACTGTGACATAGACTGAGACCATTATCAGCTGGTATGGCATCCACAATAGGTGCATATGCAACCATGGTGTAAGTGCTCTTCTTGTTGAAAGTTTATGGTTGAAATCAGTCCAAAATGGAATCAACTGAGTATGAACAATATCAGTGTCATTTGGTATTGATAGGACAGCATGAGGTAGTAGTCTTCAAAGACACCAGGAAAAATCTCGAACAGCATTCATTTGTAGTGACAAGAGTTTATTTTCTCAAGTACTTTTTCTTCGTGAGTCAGTTCTGGACATATTCTAGGTTTTTCAAATGTTGTACACTGCATAAGAGACTCTGATTACCCAGGGAGGGTAAGGGACTTTTCTTTCCCACACTTCAGTGATATTTCTTGTGATGCTGGACTATCTTCAGGCTGTTCTGAAATACCACTTTAGCCATTGAATGGAAGGTATTCTTCCTATGAGTGGTCTCTACATTGGTTTCTATATTATATTCTCTTTCATGGATGAGATTTCCACCAGCATGAAGTGGTACAATTCCATTTGGAATGAACAGACCGACCTGGAGTCTTACTACTTCAGTTTTTGCAGCACTAGTGATGAATGGCCTGAGCTCATTGTAATTAACACAGAATCCATGAAGGTGTAGTATGTCAAATTGAGAGACCCAAACTCATGGTGTAGCTGTGCAACAAGGCTTATGTGCAGTGGTGTGATAATTTTGGAACTGCTAAACACTATGCACTGCATGATACACTACATACACTGGCAGGAGGGGTTCTCCCATTGGTATAGGAAATCCACCTCCCTGAGAGGTGGTAGCTAGGTCAATAGAAGAATTCTTCTGTTAACCTAGCACTGTCTACACAGAGCTCTAGGTTGTCTTTACAACGCATCTCAGGGGTGCTAATTTTTTAATCTCTGACCGATGTATTTAAACCAACCTAGTTTTTTAGTGTAGACCAGGCCAAAGCTATGTAACCTCATGAAGTCATCAGGAAGAAGGGAAAATGCCAGTCCCCTTCCCTCTTGATTCTCTAGTCACATGTTAACAATATGAAGAAAATTAAGGACATTTTCCAAGACAAAGTAACTTTGTTAAGGTGAAGTTAAGGTTGAAGCATATATCAGTGATCTGAGTAAATATTACCTTTTGAGAACTTTAGAGTTAGAAAAAGAAATTAGAAACCAAGAAAATTCAGAATTACAGTTGCAGATCTCAGCCTCGGCATTGACTCACATGTACATAACAAGCACAATTGCAGCACTGCTCAGCAGAGTTGTAACTATGTGGTATTCTCCTAAGGGAGCAAAAAGTATTGCACAATTTTCTTTTGTCATAGATGGGCTTAAAGAAGTCTATTTTTTCATTAAGTATCTGTAAATTAGAATAGTGTGTTAATAGAGGGAAGATACAATCTGCCATTGTCAACTTAACTAATGTATCAACTGAATAACTCTCCTTGATTGTCTAGTCTTGACTTCTTTTTTTAATACAAGCTTAAAGAAGTACATAGCCATACTGCGGACATCTTTATTTTTTAAATGTAATGAGAAAAGGAATGCTGCCTTCATCCATTCTTTGCTGTATAACTTATCCATTTGTTTATAGGCACAAACCTTGTGGGAAAATGTCTTTAAAAATGAATGATGGCTATAAAATTGTGCTTTTGTTTGTCTGTTTAATTTTAAGGCTATCTGCTTTTTAATTGCAAAAAGTGTTGAAGGAACAACAGAACACATCTTTTTTAAAAATTAGTTTCCCAATATCTACAATGACAGAATCTAATCCTAGTATTTTGGATTTGTGATGGAAACTGAATTTCATGTGTTATAGTCCATGAAAGCTTTTGCCCAAATAAATTTGTTAGTCTCTAAGGTGCCACAAGGACTCCTAGTTGTTTTTGCTAATGGACTGTTGACTTTGAATGGCAGCCACGGCATGTTCCACTTGTTGGATCTTACTTCTAGTGATATCCTCTACTCTTGTTGGACTCTGTCTGTATAGGTGTAAGCAGAGTCAGGATGAGCTCCACCCTGACATCTGGTGGTGAGGTGTGGCAAGTTGTGGAAAAGAACTTCAGGGGCTGATCTCCTTTGCATAGGCACACCCACCCTGCCTAGAATGAGGCCATAGCTGCCCAAATGGTCACTTTGGCTGCTGTGGGATCCCCAGTGTCTCTGTTATTGGGACAGGAAGAATAAATTGTTATTACCCTGATTATGGGAATCAAGGACAGGGGAACTGTACTTGGCCTTTTGTTATGATGGAGGTACTCACGATCAACTAAGTAGCACTCGCTAGGCAAGGGACATGGGTTCCAAAACTCTGTGAATTGAGAGAGGCTTGAGACAGGCATTAGTACCTGGTGGTGTAGGTGCCTTTGTGAGGTCCTGAAACACCCGTTGCACCTCTGTCTCTCTCCACTGTGGAATGTCAGAGCTAATTTTGGGTCTATTAAGAGTCTTGCTACAGGTGCTGTGCTGAATTCACTTTGGCCTTATGATGCACCAGCACTAAGGCTCCCACTACTATGAGTTGAAATCACTAAAGAGCTAAGATCACTGAGAGCTGAAATCACTGTGTCAAGTAGTGGGGAGCCGGAAGATCTAGAGTGCAGTGGTGCTGTTCGTGGATAGGCTGGCGGAGTGTTTGTGAGACGGCGAGCCGAGCTGAGCAGAGCCGTTCGTGAGACAGTGGAGCGGAGCAGAGCCCTGTAAGGCAGTCAGCTTCAGGTCACGTAAGGTGCCCCGTATCTCTTTCTCCGCCCCCCCCCCCCCCCCACACACACACAGGTGCATTTTTAGCCAGACTGGGGAGTAACACTCTGAAGCTGAACTTTTGAACTCTGGGGCTGGACTTTTCGGACTTTGGGTGATTTTTTGGATTGCTGGACTCAAGAGACGTTTGGGTTGTGGGACTCAAGAACCCGAGGGAAAGGATGTGGCCCAATTTGCTGGAGTGGGTCTTTGCTCATGGTTTGGTTAATGAACCCTAGTTGTGGTGTTTTCCCAATTTAATGCTGATGTCATTTACCTCATGTTATTAAAGATTCTCTGCTACACCGAGACTCTGTGCTTGTGAGAGGGCAAGTATTGCCTCTTTGAGGCGCCCAGGGGATCAGTAGGATTTTCCCAGGTCACTGGGTGGGGGCTCGAGCCAGTTTTGCATTTGCTTTGATGAGAGGGAACCCCTGTGAACTGAACCCAGCCATTGCTGCTATCAACTTGGCCTGGCAGAAGGGTTACATAGGCACTATAATACCTCTTCCTCTTTGAACTTCTTCAGCAACCCACCTCTTTGCTGTCTTCCTATCCACAATATTCATTGAAGTCTTGCTGATATACTTTGGTTGACCCCACATTGTCACTGCAAATACATCTCTTCAACTCCTAACATCAGAGCTTTCAACTATGTACAAGACACTCAACACACAAAACAAACACTTGGCAGAATCTCTGTTTGTTTCTGTAAAACCTCAAAAGCAATTTTCTCTGAAACACACCCATTTGCCTCTACAATAGCTTTTCAGTTAATCATTCTGTTGTTTTTACCTCTCACTTCTGTTCAAGTGCAGCCTTGAAGGATTTGAACTGATGGCCTAAGACATTTGAAGAAGACACCTTATCCATTAGGGTACTCACTCTTTCCACAAGTAACATGTCCCTTGACAACATAAACATCACCTCAAGGGTTAGCACATGCTAGAGCCACACTTGCTAGCATTCTTGGTTCCTTATTTTCTTTAAAGCACTGATTCTCAAACTAGGGGTGCCACTTATTCAGGGAAAGCCCCCCGGCGGGCCAGGCCGGTTTGTTTACCTGCCGCGTCCGCAGGTTTAGCCAATCGCAGCTCCCACTGGCTGTGGTTTGCCATTCCAGGCCAATGGGGGCTGCAGAAAGCGGCGCGGGCCAAGGGACTTGCTGGCCGCCCTTCCCGCAGCCCCCATTGGCCTGGAGCGGTGAACTGTGGCCAGTGGGAGCCGTGATCGGCCGAACCTGTGGATGCAGCAGGTAAACAAACCGGCCCGGCCCACCAGGGGCTTTCCCTGAACAAGCGGCGCCACTAGTTTGAGAACCACTGCTTTAAAGGACAGTGAAAAGCAGCAAAATAGCCATACCAATGACTCATCCTGTTACTCAGGGTTTTCAGAACACACAGCAGGGGCAGCTTAACTATTTCACTCCAGGCAGTGTCAGGAATAAATCAATAGGAACACAGAAATTCTGTCTAATCAAGGATTAAATGCAAGTAATGCATGGTGGCTGAATGCACATAATATGGTTGCAATTAGCTTAATCACATTCTGGAGTATACACACCCCTCAAATCCAGGGCAACAATCCCACCCGTTATTAGTGGCATGCCCTCCCCAGGATCAATGGCAACTGAAGAGATGCTCAAAAAGACAGGGAAAAATGCCTCCATACTAGAAGCCTCTCCGCTGACCCAATGCTGTCCCCAATTCTTATCATTATCAGCTGTATAAAAACAACTGACTGTCACAAGGATAGGATATCAGGCATTTGTCACATCTGGACTAGTAACAGAGAAAAAGCCATACTTTCTCATGGTGTGCTGTTCAATGAAGGCAAGTCTCCATGGGAGAATGAAACAAGCAACAAGTGCAGTGTGAAGGAGGTGGAGGCTAATGGGCAATCTTCTGGCTGTATGGGTGAAAGCAGTGGTTGAAGTAATGAACAAGGGAATGAAAAGTTTTGCTGCAGGAAAGATAAGAGAAGCAGTTCCGAGTGGGCAACGTTAGAAATCTACCTCTGTTTTGGTTAATGCATGAAATATATTTAAGCAACAATATTTATTAAATTTGTTGTCTGGAACCTGTGTCCTGGAACTTTGTTTTTATTCATTTTCTAATTAAAGCCACAAGGAGAATATTTCCACTCTAGAAATAATTACATACAAATTCTTGATTTTGCAAACATGACATTTTTTCAGGCAGTGTGATTGGATGAAATGTTCCCTAGTAATAGGTGCATCAGCTCTCAAAACTAATTTACCTTCCTAATTTATCATAAGAAAAAAATGCATAATGTTCACAAGCCCTTTAAGTGAAGAAACAAACATACCACAGTATATTCACAAATATCACCCCCACCACGAATAACCCTCCAAGCTAAACCTATTCCACTTGCTCTGATGATCACGCCTCTGATGTGCATCTGTTTAAGAAAATCACATTCCAAAGAAAACCATGAGGTAGTCATTTCACCATGAGTGTTATTTTATGAGATCAGCTGCACAGTAATAGATCCCTTGATTCCCACAATAAAAGACGTTAGACTTTATTCCTGCACCACCACAGTCTCACTTGTGAGAGGGTTTCAAGTGTATGGTTCATAGGGAGGAATATATTTGAGTCCAAGAGCTATGGCAAGTGAGGTTGATGTCCAGCAGAATCTCTGCTCAGGGGTTATGTCTCTCACTAACAAACAAATATTTGTGCCGTAGCTTGTCCTGATTACAAACTGCATAGGTTAGCATAAGTCTGTGACAATATGTGCTTGGCATTAGACTGACTAACTGCTAAGCAGCTCAGTGACCTTTTTTGTTGAGAGGTATTATTTTGTAAACTGGCAATTTTGTATACTATCTCTTCTTTAATGAGAGATGCTTAGTAAATTCTATAGAGAAGCAGTTATACTGAAGAGAACATGGGCACCCTGAGACACTCCAATTGTTATGCAACATTATTCATTATTCATATAACAGCCCTATTTTCTGTAAGCACACTATAAGCAAGGGAGAAAACAAGGGAGATAACGATTGACATTTCCTGGCTGTGAATTGAACTCTTGTGAGACTGGCCATCCTTACAAAATATAAATATTGAGTAGTTTGTCCTACTGTCAACAGGCAAGGAATTCTAAACTTTAGAAGGAGTTTCCCAGCCTACCAACCGCAGGCTTAGCTCCTAAAAAAGCATCCAAATGAGTCCAGAAGTTCTATAGAACACATGTACTTCATTTTCCTGATCTGATTGACCATTTACACATTTTTAATTCCATTGCCAACATTTGTATCAAAGAGGTTTCAGGATAAGATAGTGTCTGCCCCTGGCAAAGAGAGTAAGGGCATGGAAGCTGGAAGGTTGGGAACAAAATTGCTCACTACAGTCTTTGTTATATCTGTAATTTCAGATATAAATTTCAGAGCACAAGAGTTTGCTTAAATTAGTGACTGAAACAATTGTGTCCTTATAGACTCATAGATTTTAAGGCCAGAAGAGACCATTATGATCATCCAGTCTGACCTGTAAATCACAGGCCACAGAACCTCACCCACCCACTCCTGCAATAGGTCCATAATCCCTGGCTGAGTTACTGAAGTTCTCAAATCTTGATTTAAAGACATAAAGTTACAGAAAATCCACCATTTACTCAAACCAGCAAGTGACCATTACCCTATGCGGCCAAGGAAAGTGAAAACCCCCCAGGGTCTCTGCCAATCTAACCTGGGGGGGAATTCCTTCTTGACCCCAAATATGGCAATCAGTTGGACCCTTAGCATGTGGGTGAGACCCACCAGCCAGACACCCGGGAAAGAATTCTCTGTACTAAATCAGAGCCCTCTGTCACATTCTGGGGTGCAAACCAGAACAGTGGGGTTCTGTGTCGCCATCTGTTCTGCCACTTGGGTGTCTCACAATGCTTTGCTATTGTAGCTCCCAACCTGGGCCACTTACAAACAGTCAAACAGCATGCAGGTCACATCCTGAGTGTCTGTGTATAGCTGCAGCCCTGGTCCGACAACTCTGACCACAGCAGCCTGTCAGAAACATACCAGCCACCCTCTGGCTTCCAGCAGCCTTGATTACTAATTGCAGGGTGACGCTAACACACTTCCAGTCCTGAATTTTCCCCAAAATGTGTGTTCTGCATTGTCCATCCCTCTCTTGGACAGTTCAGATATTATAAGTCTGTTGCCCCTGTAATGGCTCAATAGTCAACAGTTTGCTACTTTAACTCGAGTTACCCAAACAGTTCAATTTAAACACAACACTGGATTAGTTTTAATTAAAAAATAAAACAAGTTTATTTAACTAAAAAGAGGTAGATTTTAAGTGAGTACAAGTATAAGGCATTAAAGTCAGAAATGGTTACAAGAGAAATAAAGATAAAACACTGTCTAGTAGCTAAGACCTAACAAACTAGACTTGGTTCATGATATAATCCTTACCACATGTTCCCAGCAACATTGCTGACCAAAATCTCAAGGAAGGATCCCCTCCCCCACAAAGTCAAAGAGTTAGTTCCTTTGTTGTCTTAGATGAAAGAGAATGAGAGAGAGAGAGATAGGGAGAGAAAGAACAAGAGAATAACTGGGGGAGTTTTGCTCTTGACTTTTATAGTCCAGTCACACTTTGAAATGTATTTTCCCAAGTTACCCCTAGATAAAGTTCCTTCCCATTATGAGGATGGAGCCATGAAGTCTCCTGGTGAGAGAGATTCCATGTTGTTGTTTGCTAAAATGCAGATCAATCTGTTCCTGCCCCTCCCCTTCATTGCCAAAGAATGGCCACTTGACCGATGATTGCCAATCAACTCTGATGACACCTGGCAAGAGGTGTCAGTTTGTCCTTTGTCTTTGAGCAACAGGTTTACCCTGCTCCCCAGACTTATCTGGTAAACATATTTGAGTTATAATTTCAGTTTATGTTCATACCTCTTAGTACGCATTTCATACATACATTACGCAAGAGTGTTGATGATCAATGAGTCATTAATTTTTAAATGATGCCCCACAAGGCATATTTTGCACAAAGGTTATTACAATAGTGTGTAGGGTGTGAATACAGCGGTGCTTTCAGTCACACTTTCACAATTTACAGTCACTGGAGATACTTGCTAATAGCAAATATGGATGAGCCATATGCCATTATAGGCAACTGCATCATACCATCCCCTCCACATACTTAACAAGCTTAGTTTTGAAACAAGTTGGGTTTTTTGCCCCCACTATTTCCTTTGGAAGGCTGTTCCAGACCTTCATTCCTCTGATGGTATAAACCTTTGTCTAATTTCAAGACTAAACTTGTTGATAGCCAGTTTATATCCATTTGTTATTGTGCCAACATTTGCCCTTAACATAAATAAGTTCTCTCCCTCCCTAGTATTTATCCCTCTGATGTATTTATAGCAAGCAATCCTATCTCCCCTCAGCCTTCATTTTGTTAAGATAAATTTCCCTTGCCCAAAGTAAGCAAACAGAAAATAACAAACTGGTAACCACTTTGGCTGTTCTCTAGCCAACACACTTAAAATTCACCACCAGTGTCTCAGATCAACAAGCTTCGGGTTACCTTGCTCGCTGCACCACTGTGATGGGTAACCCCCCACTCTGGGTGCCACCTGATGTAGTGGGGTCCCACTGAGCCTGCCCGTTCCACCAGCCTGGGCTCCCTCACCCTGTCCTGCTGAGCCAGATCCTCAAGCCTCCTCTAGCACATGCGCAGGTAGGGACACGCCCAGCTGCAGAAAGACACAGACACTGAAATCAGCTCTGTGTGGGAAGAATCAGCCTGGAGATTGCCCAGCACTCCAGTGCACACTCCCTCTGGGGTGCAAACCCCAAACTGTATTGCCTGTAAACCAAATAAGAAACTTGATGGATAAGTGGGTAAGGGGAAAAGGTATTTCAAGCTTTGAAGAAATGTGTGATCTTGTTGCTCAGGAGCATTTCCTGAATATGTGTTGTGATGATGTAAAACAGTATTTATGAGATAAAAGGGTAAAAACTGTCGAAGAGCTTGCTACTTTTGTGGATGATTTGAACAGTCCCAAACAGCTATTAGAAATAAATCACAGGCAGAGGGATTTAAGTTTGGTGGGAAGCAAGGTTACCGCTTTACCCCTGGGAAGAGGGAGCGTGGCTGGGAGATGTGGCACTCACCCTCCCAGAACTCTACCTCCCATACCCATCCCAAACCACCCTTAAAAACAGGAGACCCTAGAAGTTGCTTCCATTGTAATTCTGCGGAGTATCTGAGATATAACTCCCCCCAAATTGAAGGAAAGCAAGTCTCCCCGACTCATATTGCCTCAATGGTACCCCAGTACATCAGGTGGCACCCCAGAGTGGGGGGAGGGTAACCCATCGCAGTATTCATTTAGGTGTTGGGCCATACCTAGATTATCTTTAATCTCTACCCCATCCTCAGCGCTAAATAGTCCCACTTCTTCATTCCTTATTTTCTTTTTATTTATATGACTAAAGAGACTTTTACTATTGGTTTTAATTTCCTTTGCAAGATCCAGCTTTGCTTGGCTTTTGGCAGTTTTAACTTTTCCCCTACACCTTCTGCCTCAAAGAGGTAGCTTTCCTTGCTGATCCATCCCTTCTTCCATTCCTTGTAGGCTTTCTGCTTTCTCCTAATAACCTGTTTCAGATACTTGTTCATCCATTTGGTCTGCAACCCTTCCCTACAAGTTTTTTCCCCTTGCTTGAGAGAAAATGTTGGTCATTACAGCACTTTAGTTTCTAAATATTTAAACACATTTATAAAGCATTGTTGGGAGATGCTGCATAAAAAGGTGGCGAGAGAATGAGAGAAAAGCCTAGTGAATATAACTGGATAGTAAACAGTTTTCCTGTCAGGTGAGATCTCAAAAAAATCTTCTCATCCCAAATTGGACAAAAAAGTCAAAATCTGAAATGGTTTAACAACCCAAAATAATAAATAAATAAATAGCTCAATAAATCAGTTTGGGTCAATCAAAATGTTTTACTTCAATTTAGGCCATTTTTATTTTATTTTTACTACCATTAGTTTAAACTTATAAACAAAATGTTGTATCCAATCAGAAAACTGGCATTTTTCATTTATAAAATGTTGAAATAAAACAGACAATTATGAAATGTTTAAAAAAAAATGGAGTCAAGAAATTCATCAAAATCAACCCTTTACCATGAAACATTTATTTAGATGAATCAGCAGTTTCCAATGAAAAAACATTTGTCAAAAAATTCCCAACCTGCCCTACTAGACAAACTTCCATTCCTTTTATTTATTTATTTATTTTTGGCTCAGTTCTATGATGGTGGTTGTAGTGCAGAATGAAAATTTCAATACTTAGATATAGACCAGTCCATCTGCCACTGACGTCTAGACATCTCAAATTTCAAACAGGAGGGCAAACATGTACCAATGAATTTTGAAAGACCAACCTAGTATTGTGCTGTACTTTAACGATGAAATGTTATCTTGTTGTATAGAAAGAGAAATAAACACCAGCTGTCTTGTTTCCCCACCTCTGAATAAATCAGTTCTGATATTTCTCTGGTGTATGTTTTTTTTAAAGTATGCGTTGGGAGTTGTCATCTCTGCAAAAGGTTGTTTCCTTGTGTCAGCCTAGCTGAACTTTGTAGAACAGATAAGGATGGATGTGGAAAGAGAGGAGACAAAAATTTCCCAAATAGTGCAGAAAAACAGTGAGGACTTGGAATTAGGGAATTCAATCCCAGACAATCCTGACATCACATTATGTAAATCTTTAGGGTTTCTGTATAAAAATACCAATATTTGGATTCATGATTAATAAATGAAATGAATAACATGCCCTGGGTATATTCCTGATTGGGGAGAAGGGGGCTTAGATTTGGCATACAGCCCCTTTGTACTATCCTAGTTAGCACAAAGGAGCCATAGAGCAACTATGAATCTGACTTTCAAGCCTCAAAGTGCACTCAGTTTCCATGCAATATGAATTTGTGTAGTATCCCAAGAGAAAGTGAGACACACATACAGATTAAAGAGTAATTTTTTACCAGCACCTACTGCCCTACAATATCTGGGTTTCTGTATTATAACTATAGCAAAAGCTGCAGTATCTCCAACATCACAGATTATAAAGCCAGAAGGGATATATTGAGATCCTCTAGTCTGACCACCTGCATAGTATAATCCAGGGCACATTCCTGAATTTAGTCCTGTTTGAATTAGAATGCATCGTTTAGAAAAAACATCCAATCTTGATTTCAAAATTGCCAGTGATGGAGAATCCACCACAAGCCTGAGTAAATTGTTCTAGTTGTCAATTACAGTCACCAGGATGTAGTAACCACTGGTAAATAATTGCCTTTTAATAGCAATCATTCTACACAGCTTTTAATTATCCACTGATTTCCACTAAGTCACCAACCTTAAAGTAGTACACACATCAGTAACACTAATGCTCAGTAAACCTGCTTATTGATTTGTTTGTCCCATCCTAGCAGCTCTGTCCTGTCCTGTCCCTTCTAAGAGACAGGCCCTTAGGCCAGTTTAACTCTTTAGCCAAACTGAATAATCTCTGGGACATCATTAAGGGAAATAGTTTCTGGGAACGGGGGCATTTATAGGAGACCAACTTGTAAGCAAGGAAGAGAGCCAGCTTTGCTGGCCATTACGGAAGGGGAAGGAGGCTGTAATGTAGCTGTTTCTCTTTCATATCTATAGGTGCCTCATTCACACTGAAAAAGCTAATGTCCCCATTTTATTTTGTACATAGGGGAAAGGCTTCCATGTGGCAGCATTGATCTTGACAGATGTTCTCTTTTGGGCAACCATGGGCCCTTAATGGAAAAAATACTGAGAGGTGCCAGGTGCCTGATTTCAATGGAGCAAATTAATTTTGGAATCGAATGTTTAGTATTAAGGCTTTATTTTGCATTGGTATGTTACTTATTAGATACTCGTATCCCTTATAAAACAGGGAATTTGAACCTGAATCAGTTAACACGCACGATTTGTGAAGCTGCCAAAAAGACACATGAAAAGGGAGATTGTAATTATAGCTTATTCTTTAACTGTCATTCATTTCTCTTAATTTCTCATTTCTCATTGCTTTTACACACGGCACATAATCATTAGTCAGGCTCATGGGTGCCCAATGAACTGCGATAAAATGCACATAGGAAATATAAACAGTCAAGTCATTCAGCAGTCAGCCTTGAGCGCAACATGGTAGACAAGGTGCAAGCTGCAGAAAAATCCCTTTCTGCTTCCACGCTAGTGATTGTAATAAAGCTTTTTATTCAGTGATAGGCTATGATTTACTCACTTTCCGACACTAATACTAGTGTCAGCTGGCACTGTGCCATGTACACTAACTATGGCTCATGGATTTGTCATCTTGCGCCAAATATCGTGTAATGAAAAAAACAGAAGTAAGACCTTGGGATATAAATCATATATTTATTTGGTCTATGATCTAATAAAGGGAAGGAAGGATAGGGAGCTAATAAAGGGGAGGAAGGATGGATCTGTGGCTAAAACACAAGCCAGGGAGTCAGAAGATCCTCTTCTACAAATGTAATGTGTGACCATACTCTAGCACTCTGTGCCTTGGAACAGCACCCTGGAACCCCCATATTCACCGCTGTCATATAATTATGATATGTTTTGTACAAAGTATGCCTTGTGAGGTATCATTTAAAAAGTCTTGATCTGTTGAACATTAATATCCTGATGGATTGTATGTGCTATCATTATACGTGAAGTTTTGCTATATGTGTATTACTGAAATAGGATGTGAGGTTGGGAACACCCAGAACCAGCCTTTCAGGCATAATAATGGAGCAGCCAGATGTGCTGATGGCCCATTAAAGAGAATTCACTATTCCAGGAACTGTATACAATGGAGACTTCTCAGAGATAGCATGTAGAAAATGGAGAATGCTTGCTCAATGGGGATGGATCCCAATCTCACAAGCAAAGATCTTTTCAGCAAGAAACTATAAAAGAGGGGAACTGACATCATCACTTGGCCCCACTCCACAACTCCTCACCTGGAAACACATCTGGAGGACAAAGGAACTGGAGAGGGTGGTCCTGGGCTGAAGGAGAGTTCCAACTTGTGTACTGAAGATCTGTAACCTGCTTATGCTATCTATCAGGGTGAGACACTGCTTGAGTCAAATCCTGTTTAGTTTTTAGAACTTAGACTGAGAATTTATTTTATTTCTTAGGTAACCAACTTTGATCTCTATGTTTACTACTTATAATCACTCAAAATCTCTTTCTGTAGTTAATAAATCTGTTTTATATTTTACCTAAAACAGTTTGTACTGGTTGAAGTGCTTGGGAAATCAGCTTAGGAGACAAAGGCTGGGGCATGTCCACTTTCCTTTGAAGAAGTGGTGAACTTTAGGGCTTGTCTTCACTGCCGGCTAAATCAGTGCTGCTGCAATCAATGCAGTGTTGATTTAGTGGATCTGGTGAAGACACGATAAGTTGATGGTAGAGAGCTCTCCCATTGATTTCAGTATTCTACCTCAATGAGAGGCGGAAGCTATGTCAATGGGACAGTGTCTCCTGCCGACATAGCGTGGTGTAGACACTGTGTTAAGTTGATGTAAACTGCGTTGACTTAAGTTACGTAAGTTACATAACTTACATTGACTTACCCTCTAGTGTAGACAAGGCCTTAATGAATTTTACACTTGCCAGGCTTCTGACTAGTGCAAGATGGTAGAGTTCTGGGGTGCAAGGCTGGGGAGTTGTGGGGGAATTGGCTGCAGCCTTTCTATTGTTGGTTCATGAGTGGCTGGGAGAACATTCATGTATCTGATATGGGTGTGTCCCTGCCTGTGGATGTCTGTGTAAGTGCAGGACTTGACAGAGGTTTGTGGCTTAGCAACAGCATCACAGTGTGAGAGGGAGCTCAGGTGGGTGGAACAGAGGGTTCAGCAGTCACACATACACTACCTTCTCTGTGTTTCAGTTTCCCCTCTGTAAAATGGGGATGGTACTTTCCCTAGTTTGCAGGGATGTTGTGAAACACTCAGATGGTATGGTAATGAGTGCCATGGAAATGCCTATAAATAAAATAGCCTAAATGCTTAAAATAGCAGACTGGAATTATAAGCATTAATGTTCCCTGCACCAACGTTGCTGAATTAGGCCCACTCCCTGATGCTATGGGGATGGGATGGACCATATAAGGACACAGACATACATAGGTAGATTATATCTATTTGATCCTCATTCTTGTGAGGTAAGTAAGGGTGATTATTCTCAGTTCACAGATGAGAAACAGAGGCAGTGATGTCAGATGCCTTTATGGCTTTCCCAAAGCCATAAAGGGAGTCAGCATCAGACACAGAATTACACAGAATGTAGGATTTCCTTTACATAGCGCATTAGATCGGTTTCTCTCCTTTGTAGTCTGTAATCCTCTGCCCTTCTCCCTTTCCCCATCCTTTTAAAAAACCTTTGGACTTCTGATTCTTGAAAAGCTGATGATATTTATTCATTCTGTGAAAAACGCCATAAAATGAATGCTGTTTGGTTTTCGTATGTGCAAAGTCCTCTAGGAGACCTGCAGCCATGTCCTGGCTGGATGATTGGGCAACCAGGTGTTTGCCCGGTTAGCTGGCCCCTTAAAGGCTCACAGAGCCAAACTGGTGGTGCAGAGTGGAGCTTTGACCTGATCTCCAATCACTCTGGCACTTCAGTCTCAGGACAGGGAGAATAAGTGGAACTAAGACCAGAGCTCCTGCCTCAAGCTGGACACTCTTCCCACCTACTTCTAAGTCGGCAGGGCAGTCAAGTGATGGCTGTGGCAGCCCGTCCAGCCAAGTATCGGGAGGTGCCCTCCTCCCTGCTTAAGGTGTACGAGTTGGTGAAAAGACTCCTGTGATGCCCCCTCCAGATCTGGGCATGAGGAGCCTCCTTCGTTCACCCCACCCCCTCACACCCACTCCAGCTCTGAAGAAAGTGAGTGAAGATGGCAGGCACCAGAGAGAGAAGTGAGACACAGGATTAATGCAGCCATCCCAGAGTCTTGCAAATAAGAACATTATACTACATCATCAGGCATTATATATGTCACACACACAGAGTATTATTTGGGGGGCTGCTCAACCTATTTACCCAGGCTGCCAGAGTCCGTCTCCCACCATCTTTAGATATTAAAAATACAGTGTACAGACTGACTGCAATTTTCTCTTTAAAAATGATTTCCAAATAGAATAATGTGATTTCATAGGGGCTGATGCTACAGATGCTCTTCTGCTCGTGGAACTCCATTTAAAGTCAATGGGAGTTCTGTGCATGGAGCAACTACAGCGTTGGACCTATACACCATATATTTACTTGTGGCTGCCATTCCTCTTCCTGGTATAATTTTTTTTGCTTTCACAGTTTACTGCTTAGAGCAAGAGACACATGTGAGCTTCTAATTATACCGAAAGGCTTTCAATCATTCTCCAGAGACCAAGTACAAGCAATGGCACTTGGTTTCATCTCATTCTCAAGAGTCATCCCTTGCTCTGTCTGCTTTTGCATTTTTTTACAAATTTTCAGACTAATATTTTTGCCCAAATTCTTCCTTAAAACCCCAGGATTAGCAATTATAATTCCAATGATTTCAGGATTTAATATATAAATACATCTGGGACCTGAGAGCCATATTTCCCAGACCACTGGGATTGCACTCCTTACATGTGTGCTCTGGCCAGTCTTAACCATGTGCTTGTGAATATAAGATACATGTGACGAATAACTGACTAATTACCTTTTATTCAATACTCAGACAAGTACATTCACCTGAAAAAACAAAACAAAAAACCCCAACAACAACAACAACAAAAGAAAAGCACACCTGTCCAATTAGTTTGAATATTAACATTTAAGAGACATACCTGGTCCGTTAAATATCAGAGATTTCACTCAGTTTAATAAAATCACTAGAAACGATAGGTCATAGGTATAAGAATGATGTTCACGCTGTAATATGGTGACACCCTGTTAACTAGAGAGATCTGGTTAACTATATTGCTGTATATAATGTCTCTCTAAACAAAAGCTCACTTCTGTATTGATACAAGGCAAGGATTTATAAATCTGTTAATACTTCCTAAATAAATAGTTTTTTTTAAAAAAAGGAACTGCCTAAAGACTTGTGTAACTTTACTTTACTCACATAAGTATTCCCATTAAATTCACTTATTCATAGGCATAAATATTTGTAGGATCAAGACGTTAGAATGTACAATATGCAAGGTAGAAATATAATCTTCGGCATCCCATAAATGCTGGTAGCAAGCTTACTAGTAGTAAAAACACTACTTCAACCTAATCATCTCATATTCCTGATGCTAAAGCCCCAACATTTGCAGCCTCCATAGCTCTAACTGATATTAGAGCACAGGAAAAGATGGAGAAAGGGACAGATCTCAATTTCTATATTCTACTATTTAGAACAATCAGGTTGTTTACTTTGATAAACCTTCCTACAACACCACGTATTATGTCACCACTTATAGAATAATAACACCAGATAGCATTTTTGGTACAGAAGGTCTCTGAACACAACTATTGCTCTGTGACACTGGAATTTTGAAGGGAAATGCTACAAGAATGGCATGGTTGTGGAATAGTATTTACATTACATGTAAGGCTAAGATTTTATAACGGGTATTTTTAGTAGAAGTCACGGATGGGACATGGGCAATAAACAATAAATCATGGGAGTCCAAGCCCCACTGTGTGGGGCTGAAACAGGAGCCCGGCCACCCGGGGCTGAAGCTGGAGCCTGCCACCCAGGGCTGACAGCCTGAACCCTGCCGCGTGGGTCTGAAGTCGCGGAGGTCACGTAAAATCACACAATCTGTGACCTCCATGACCGACTCATAGCCTTAATTATATGCAATCTATAATCATCTGGAACACAATATGAAGAATACAAGGAAACCCAAACATTTTCCCTTGCAGCTGAAGAAAATGCTGTTTTTCAACTGGACTAAAGGTGGGAAAAAATGCTTGATTTTTAAAAAGTATTTTGGTGCCATAAATATTGGAGACATTGTTAAAGAACAGCCCCCTACCACACACGCACATAGAGGTTATCCCTGTAATGCTGCCAAGGTCAGTGCCTGAATGGGTGATTTGCCAAGTAAGTGCCAGTTGTGTAATGTATACTGTAGCAGGCATGGAAGCAGATTTCACGTTCACACCAGCATTCTGAATTGGCATTCTTTGCCTCTTTTGTGCCAGTATTGACACTCTTTCCCATTCTGTGCTCTCTCTTTTCACTTGCATGCCCTCACTCGTCACATATAAGCTGAATGTTTCATTGTTTGCTAGAAACTAGAGTTGCTGAATATGGATTTCATGGAAGTTGCACAAGAGACAAACTACAAAATTTCTATGTCCAAAGGAATATTACCAAGGGATATTGGTAATATTCCTTTGGACATATTATTATTTCTATATTTCATAATATTTCTATATTTCTATGTCCAAAGGAATATTACCAATATTATTTCTATATTTCATAATATTTCTATATTTCTATGTCCAAAGGAATATTACCAATATTACCTAGATCAGTGCACTTGCATATCTTATAAAAAGGAGTAAAACATCTCTTTACTCATGAGGTACTTTCCTCCTTTTTCTTCAACTACTTCTGTCTTTTTCTTCTTGCGTCTAATTTTTTCTTCACCCTTTCCCCCCTCCCCTGACTCTTTAATTCATGATTTTTTTCCCTTTAGTGTCTCAAACTTCCATGCTATTTTTTGTCAATATTTTCATACTTTCCTGATCTTTGCATATACTTTTCAGCTAGGCCTCTCTCTGGTCTTGACACAGGCATACACAAACTTACCTGCATTTTGCAAACATCTGTCTCCATGTTACAACAGAAGACTCTTAAAAGGGTGCAAACAAGTGTTAGTAGGTGCTCAGGTTTTTGCAACTGTGTAGTTCAAATGCAGATGTGTGTTATCCCACTGCAGAGGGCTAGAAATATCGGAAGGCTCCGAGAGTAAAACTGTACCTTTGTCCTATTTGACTGAGCTGGGGAGTAAGGTTCCTGTTATGTTCACAGCTTACACACAGAAAAATTAGGTAAAAACATAAATACTCCTGCTGGAATGTTGGAACATAACACAGCTGTATCTCTTAGAAATCAGAATGATAACACACACGAACTCAAAAACACAGAGAGACAAAGCAGGCTGTTCCCTAAGGCAGAGGCATGCCCGGATTGAGGGATTCACCCTCAAATGAACTGTACTCGCTAAACAGTGGGTAGGATTGCCAAGGCCCAGTGGAGATGGGAGTGGAGAGGTGGAGGGAGGAGATATTTGTGCCTGGTGGTGTGGGCTTTGCCAAAGGGTCCTAGACACCATTTGACCCTCTCCTCTGTGTAATGAAAGAGCTGAGAACGACTCAATTGAGAGTCTTTTATTGTGGCTCGCTAGAGCAGAAATCACTGATAACCAGGTCTAAGCATTAGACCTGTGATGAGACAGTGTCTCTGGGGAAAGAAACTGCCTAGCCTGCATTAGCAGTGAGGCTCCCCTACTCACAGGTGCCGACTTTTAATTGTGCTGGAGGGTGCTCGACCCCTGGCTCCACCCCAGCCTCTGCCCCCACTCCACCCCTTCCCCCAAGGCCCCACCCCAACTCTTCATGCCCCAGCTCCACCCTCACCCCAGCTCTTCCTGCCCAGTTCTGCCCCCTCCCCAGAGCCCGCTGTGTCCTCGCTCCTCCCCCCTCCCTCCCAGCCTCCTGCATGCCACGAAACAGCTGTTCGGGCAGGCGGGAGGCATGGGGAGGGGGGGGGAAGTGCTGATCCATGGGGCCTGTTGGTGGGCAGGAGGTGCTGGGGGGAGGGGAGGAGCTCAGCACCCACCATTTTTTCCCCGTGGGTGCTCCAGCCCCAGAGCATCCACAGAGTCGGTGCCTGTGCCCCCACTAACAGCTGAAATCACTTAGAGCTGTGTTAAGTGGCAGGGCCTCAAGACATCCTCAAGAGAGAGCAGCCCCCGGTGGAGTGAATGATGGCAGATGGGCAGCGATGCAGCGTAAATGGTGCAGCGGCAGCAGCTGAGGCATTGCTCAACGTCTTCTTCGCCCCGGGGTGGGAGGTAAACTCATGTGAATGCAACTCTGAGCTGGCACTGACAAAGGACAACTGTGAGCGTTGTGGAGGGAGATGCGAGTGGTGTGTTAAAGGGACAGTTGTTTGTCAGACTTTCACACCACAAGGTGAGAGACTGAGCAAAAGGACACTGCCCAATGTACTCCGAGGTGGGTATTTTGCTCATGGTCATATGTTTTTGAATCATGCTTGTGGTGTTTTCCCAGTTTAATGCCAGGTTCCTTTCCCCTTTTATTAGAAGTATTCTTTTCCATACACAGACCCAGTGCTTGCGAGAGGAGAAGAATTGGCTCTTAGAGGTGCCCAGAGGTGGCGGTGTTCCTGGGTGGTGGCTTGAGCCAGTGCTGTGTTGTATTGTCATAAGGAACCCCCTGATGTTGAACCTGGCCCCTGGTTGCTGCAACTCCACCTGGCAGAAGAGCTACACAGATATCATACAGTCCACATTTAACCACAGACTTCATTTTATCTTATTATTTCCAAAACTTAGATTACTCCATGTAATTTTCATGCTTCTCTAACCTTCCTAGTGCCTAGTTTCACATAACAAGTAGTTTAAAAAAATAAAAATAAAAGTAAATTATAGTAATTTTCCTGTTCGTAATTTTTTTAAACAACATGAGGTAATAAAACCCAACCAATAAAGTGTCTGGAAATGAAGAGTTAAGTAAATCAAACAGTTACCCACGGCCATACAATCCTTCGTCTTGCCACTCTTGACTTGTCTGGACTCCACTGAAACACACTCCTATCTTTTAAGGACATACTTAAATGCATTGCCTAAATGAGGGACTGGTGATAGAGCAATTTGGCAAACAATTTGACCACTGCTTAATGGGGAACTGGACCTTATTTTATAAATTCATGGCCCTGCCAGTGGCCAATTAAAAATAATAATAAATTGATTTAATATCCATCTATAAGTCCTGCTTTTTTAGATTCCATGCCATCATTTTCTTGGAGCTGAGGTGAAATACGTTCTGAGTAATTCCCATCTTATCCATGCTTCCTTTCCCCTAACTACATCACTGTGCACATGCAGTCTCTGGACCAGATTCTTACATGCTGTTTGTCTCTTTGTGCAACTCTTCCATTGGAATCTGATTGCATAATCTGGCCTCATCTCATCTCAGTGTAGGAAGTTTCTGCAATGATATAAATTCCATGTTCCTGCACCACCTCTCCTCCCTGGTAGCAGCACACAGGGCATGGCCAGGACCTAGAAAGAATGGGTTCCCTATGCTGCCATTTTGGCTTTCAGGGACAGTTAACATCTGGCATGTATCGCAGCAGTTTGAAGTCTGCTCTAATTTATGATGAAAGACCCTCAGAGCATGCAGCTGGCTCTAGATCAGGATGTAGTAACCTGCATGAAACTTGGACGGAGAGAGACTGTCCCCTTCAGGGTAGCAAGGACTAGTGGTCAGCCAGCACCTGTTCCATGGTGTGTCCCTTTAGGCTCTGGGAGTTTGTGAGCAGATGAAGTTCTAGGGGAGGCAGAGCTAGGTGTTGCGAGAGAGGAAGATAGTCCCAGAGGAACACTCAAGGCTTGGTGAAAATCCAAGCTACTGTTGCTCTAAAGGCCTGGGACCAGGGGCCCTAGAAAGAGCTCTACCATTCTACCAACCATATAGCACAAGCTCCGGGAATAAGGCTGTATATATTCTTTCTCTTCCCTCAGTGCAAGACAGACAGTTGCAGGGTAAGGACTGCTGTGGAGCTCTCTCAGGCCATGATGGAAAGGGAAAGAATGACAGTAACTCCTCACTTAACGTTGTAGTTATGTTCCCGAAAAATGCAACTTTAAGTGAAACGATGGGGGCAGTACAGCTGTGCCATAAGAGCTGCCGGCATGGGGCCACCCAGCGGCCCCACATTCTGCTCCTCCTATGTCTTTCTGGTACACCGTATCAGCTATAAAAATCTTGCTGGTAGGGCGTACCGGACCATACCGCCCTACTTGCACTGCTGCAAAGGCCCTAAGGAAGGAGGGCTGGGCAACCCCCTGAATCCAAGGGGATTAACTACAGGTCAGAGAACCTTTATTTCAAGTTTATTTTGACTTAATAAAGTAGAGCTCCAGCAGAGGATTTTTGTCTTTATCTTTACCTCTCTCAGGTGCTTGGCTGGCTGGTTCTTGCTCACATGCTCAGGATCTAACTGGTTGCTATCCGTGGGGCTAGGAAGGAATTTTTGCCCAGATCAGATTAGCGGTGACCTTAGGTATTTTTTGCCTTCCTCTGCAGTGTGTGGATGTGGGTCATTTGCCACAATTCTCATCTAATCATTTCCCTGCCATTATCGGGGCTTTGAGCACTGGTGCACCTCCTATTCCTTCCTATTCTCTGCCTGTGGCAAATAGTCTAGTCTTCTGCGAATCTCATTTACTTTGGTCTCATTTGGGGTGTTGGGTTTAGGGTGTGGGTGCTGGGTGTGGTTGGTGGCCTGTGATATGCTGGAGGTCAGACTAGATGATCTAGTGGTCCCTTCTGGCCTTCAACTCTATGACTGTGTGGAGTTCTTGAGGGGCCCTGTGTCAGGAGTAAGGCCCTGCAGCTGTGCCTGGGCAGTCTCCTGACAGCCTAATGAGTCAATGAGGCTGCCTAATGGACTGCCCGGCCTGATTGGCTGAGGAAGCTAGTAGGCCAGTTCTTAAACCCAGCAGCAGCAATAGCTCAGTAGCTGTTCAGTGCACAGTTCTGTGGATTCTCTGTCTCCTTGTGCCTGCCTCACTCCAACCCCTGCTCCTGCTTTGCTCCCCTGCTACTCCAGCCTAGATCCTGCCCTGCACCCAGCCTCACTCCAGCCTATACCATGCCCTGCACCCACGCTTATTCCAGTCCTGTACTAACCTTGTTCCTGCCTTCCATGACTCCAGGTAATCCAGTTCTGACCCTTGGCCCTAGTTCCTGGTTCTGACTCTGCTTTGACCTTGGCCTGTGGCATTTGGATTCTGGCCACTAGGCATGACCACCTATGACCTGGACCCCTGACACCCTGCAGGAAAGTAAACTGAGGCAAGGCACTACAGAGCCATGCTTGGCCAGCAGGGAGTGCTACAGGGCAGGCATGCCCTTTTACAGAGAAGTACAAGTTGAAGAAGGGATTTGTAACATTTAAAGGAAGCACCAGGAAGTTAGTCTGTGTGCACATGGCTTGAATGCTGGCTGCAGTTGCAGCATCTCCGTAAATAACTCTCTCAATAAGAAGCCAGTTTAGTTTTACAAGCCTGGACTCTTTTTGTGTTATTGCCTATAACATGGCACATAGAACACTAGGGAGTGCAAAATGTGAGGTGAGGCACTCCTATATTTGTTGCTTGAATAAATTGTAGTAGAACTGGATGTGGTGTGTCATGGCCTTCTGAAACTTTACCTGCCATTCAACAGTATGGCCAACTCCTTATAGCAGATGCAGAAATCGTTACTTGAATTAAATTAGAGCCCTATGAAAGAGAATTATTTAGCTGTGTTTTAGCATCACAGAATTCATCATAAAATACCCCAGACAACCATTATAGTCTGACAGGGATCAACTTTTCATCTCTGCTTCATTTACTAGACTGTGCCTCTCACTGCTCTCTTCTCCCTCATTCAAGCCCTAGGCTTTCCTCTCCTCCCTTCCTTTTCATCTTCTCTTACCAGTCTTTCCTGCTTCTCATTCAGGCCTTGGCCTCTCCATTCAGTTTCTGCTTCTCATTCCCCTTTGGCCGTTCCTCACCCTGTCTGCTACTTTTTAGGTTCAATACATCTTACTCTCTGCTTTTATTTCGCTGTGTGATTTGAATAATTACTCCTGCTTTTTTGATCTCATAGGCATCTCAATAGGCCTTGCTACCACCTCCCACCCCCTTTAGTCAAAAGGTGAGATTTCCCAAAGAGCATAGCCACTCTAGAATGGAGGAAAGTGCCCTGTGAAGTTCGGTGACCCCTTCTAAATTAGGGGCCTCATTGTGTATACTGGCACTATGCATTTGTCTATTGTATGAGAATATTAAACTTGTGAGTGAACATTTTATTTGATAAGCCCATTACATTCTGTGTTGTACTTAAATTTACTTCACTCGGTCTGTTCTGCCGTAGTGATTAATTCTGGGCACTCATTCATTGATTCTTAAGTAATATTAGAATTGCTACAAGGAACCATATGGTAGGCTTTAATGTAAAGTGTAATGCAGCGTAATGGCTAAATATATGCATTTAACATACAACCCAGGAATGCGAGCAAAAGCAGACATACAATTTACAGGTGGGCCAAATTTTCAAAAAGACTCCTCTCGTTTTGTGTCCACAATATCTGAATGTACAACTTCTGCATGCAATAATTAGACTTCCAATTGCCCAGTTTGTGTGGATATATATTTCTCATCTGTTTGTCCCATTATGAATGGGACAATCAATGGGTAATGGGTAAAATCAAAACCCTAGACCTGATCAGTCCCAAATGTTGAGAGGGCTCAATATAGATGTTAAGGGTGTCATTCAAATCCATTTTTAGTGGGAATAAACAGGACAATATGTGGAAAATTACACAAAGGAATAGCTTTGTAGCTTTGTGGTAAAAGATGGCTTCCTTCTTTTCACAATATGTGAAACCAGGCAATAGAAAATGGGCAGACTTTTACTTTGTATTAAGTAGCATTGAATCTGCTCCACAAATACAGACGATTCAGATCTGAATGTCCTCAAAGTTAAATAGGATGTAGAATATTCCATTGGCCTAGCTCTTATGGTAAGCTCATGCTTCATGATGTACAGGGTGGTAATTGCAATTTCAGTTGAGATGGCTTTGTAATTCACACCACGGAATGTTCTAGCATTCTCCAATCCCCAGCATTGTACTGTCCAATGTCACCGGGGTACAGATAAACATTAACAAAATTAATCTAATGAGGAATCAAACAGTTAATTCCAACTGCCATACTGCAAAAACCAGTTAATGCTTTTGATCAATACTAGAGATTTCTCTGAGGGTCAGTCTCTTGCAGAGCTATGTCTATTTCTGTTAGGGTGTGGGGGGATGTTAAGTCAATACTGAATCTATTTTTGGTGCATAATACTTCCATATGATACCAATACAGATCACTGGAGAGTACCTTTATAGAGCTACAAGTCATATTCTATTCCTTACATGTGGCCTGATCGTGCATCCACCAAAATAGACGGCAAAAATTCCTTTGACTAAAAAGGCGCAGGATCAGCCCCATAAAGTCAGCCTGTTTTTCTTCGTCACTTTACTTTTCCTTCCCCACCTTCTCATGCTTCTTTTTCTCCTGCCTGTAGCTGTACTAATGATAAATTCTGCTGAGATCATTTGTAGCCTAGTGAAGGCTATTAGGAGAGAGGGAGCTTTGGGGGCAATTTTTTGTGTACCAGACACCCCCATCCCATGGTTTTTCTAGGCCCATATAATTTAAGCTATCCAGTTACTCAAAGTAACTTTGGTTCCTAATAGGTGAATAAGATCTGACTCATGGCCCTACTTTCCTGGGTGCTTGACCAGCCAAAATCAGGCCAAACTCTTTTCTCATTTACACCAGTGAATCCTATCAACTTCAGTAACTATTTCTAAGAAAGATATTAACACATGGGTAGCTTCTTCCACAGAATAGACTTTTATTTGAAGTTTTCTTTCAAAACAGTATGGAAATGTCCAAAATATTGAAACTCTAAAGAGTAAAAAATACTGTACAATAATCAGTGCAAATACTTATCCTTGAGTCCAAATGTCTTAAAGCATTTTCATTAGAAACGTGAATCTTTTTTTTTTTTAATGACACAGAAATTGTGGTTGTATTTAATCTGCCTGTGACCCCATGACAGTTTTGACTCTGTTCCCATTGACTTCAGTGGAAGCAAGATCAGGCCCATTTCCTTCCCCCACTCCCCTCCCAAGCATTTAAATGACTTCCATATCTAGTTGTACCACACACATTGTTTCACAAATAAGCTATTTTGTGTAAATGCAAATAGCAGAGGTTCACAGCCCTTTCCATTTTGCATTTGGTTTCTACTAGTCTGCATAATTTTCTCTTTAGGGATTCTTACGAAAAGTGACAGTGGGCTGGAAGCCTCTTGCACTCCACCCTCCCCAGCCAAGCATGAATTCCATCTGTTGTCATGGCACTGAACCTAGTGGTGAATAGCAGCAAGCTTTGCTTTTGATGTTCAGTCGGACCAGTAGAAATGTCTGATGCTACTTTGAAGTACTTATTCATATGAATAAATCTACCTGAGCTTTATGCAAATAAACAGTTGAGGCATGTTTAATTGGCAAAATAATAGCATGCCACATACGTATATAAATGTCACATAAATGGAAAGGGTGGAGGGAGCGAATTCTCCTGGACTCTTAAACCTTTTCTATTTCTGTAATGACTTGAATAGAATGTGTGCAATTAATTTAAATTGTACAGAGCCAGACCAAGTCTCTGCAGTGTTTAATTCGATACAGTTACAAAACTGAAAGTAACATAGTGGCTGAAATACAGTTCAGAGTCTATAATAGTTTTCATAAGCTTATGTTTCTCTGAAACATGATTACGACAACCTTATTTATAATGGCTTCTAATCAGAACACTTCAAAATTAAAAATATAATTCCATGGGTCAAATTCTGAAGTTTTAACTGAGACCTCAATCTGGCATAATTCACATTGGTCCTAATTTTGAGAGGTGCCGAGTACATAGTAATTACAGGTACTTACCAATGCTGAGCACATATAAAGACTTAAAGCAAACATTAATTAAGCTTCACAACAACCCTATTAGTAGAGTGGATACTGTTGCCAATAAAGATATATGTAACCTTTAAAAGGAGTTGAACAAGGGCCTGACAACAGAAACTTAAGTAGATAACAAATATTAATATTCTGGCTTAACGTTTTCTGGTTGCTTCATCTTTCTAATCTGAACCCCCTCCGATTTATACAGGCCTCTTTTTATTATAAAGTTCATTATTTTTTTCTTCTCCTAGAAGAATCACTGTACATTTTCTTCTCCTAGAAGAATCACTGTACATTTCTCCTAGGAAATCACTGTACGGTCAACACATCTCTAAGGAATAGTGTTGTGACATGACACTTGCTTAAAATTGGTGCTCTGTTATCCCACCTGGGCAGTGTCTTCAAGCCAAGAAATTCTGCAGTCAGTTTTAGTGGTGTTAAATTGGAGTAACCCCATCACTTTTGGTGGCATTATTCTGGATTTCCATTGGTGTAAATGAATTCTTTTTTTCTGTGTTTACCTGCAGCATTCCATTTTGTAGCTGAATTAATATATGTGATTCAATTAATTAATCAATCTCTGTTTGGAAATGCAAACATGAAAATATGCTTTAGGTTGGCGGGTTGTCTGACGGTCACGGTTAACACCATCCTATACCGAAAACCCACCGACGGCTATGCCTACCTTCATGCCTCCAGCTTCCATCCTGGACACACCATACGATCCATTGTCTACAGCCAAGTGCTGAGGTACAGCCACGTTTTCTCCAACCCCTCAGACAGAGACCAACACCTACAAGATCTTCACCAAGCATTCTCAAAACTATGATACGCACATGAGGAAATAAGGAAACAGATCAACAGAGCCAGACATGTACCCAGAAGCCTCCTGCTGCAAGACAATCCCAAGAAAGAAACCAAACGAACTCCACTGGCCATCACATACAGTCCTCAGCTAAAACCTCTCCAACGCATCATCAGTGATCTACAACCCATCCTGGACAACGATCCCTCACTTTCACAGGCCTTGGGAGGCAGGCCAGTCCTCACCCACAGACAACCCGCCAATCTGAAGCATATTCTCACCGGCAACTACACACCACACCATAGTAACTCTAACTCAGGAACCAATCCATGCGACAAACCTCGATGCCAACTCTGCCCACATATCTACACTAGCGACACTATCACAGGACCTAACCAGGTCAGCCACACCATCACTGGTTCATTCACCTGCACGTCCACCAATGTAATCTACACCATAATGTGCCAGCAATGCCCCTCTGCTATGTACATCGGCCAAACTGGACAGTCCCTATGTAAAAGAATAAATGGACACAAATCAGATATTAGGAATGGCAATATACAAAAACCTGTAGGAGAACACTTCAACCTCCCTGGACACACACTAGCAGATTTAAAGGTAGCCATCCTGCTGCAAAAAAACTTCAGGACCAGACTTCAAAGAGAAACTGCTGAGCTTCAGTTCATTTGCAAATTTGACACCATCAGCTCAGGATTAAACAAAGACTGTGAATGGCTCGCCAACTACAAAAGCAGTTTTTCCTCCCTTGGTGTTCACACCTCAACTGCTAGAAGAGGGCCTCACCCTCCCTGATTGAACTAACCTCCTTATCCCTAGCCTGATTCTTGCTTGCATATTTATACCTGCCTCTGGAAATTTCCACTACATGCATCCGACAAAGTGGGTATTCACCCACGAAAGCTTATGCTCCAATACATCTGTTAGTCGATAAGATGCCACAGGACTCTTTGCCCCTGAAAAGGGAGTGAGGACACTGAAGCTCATTGGATATGGAATGGACTGGGGGAGGAGGATATCTTGCTGTGGGTTGGTGGGGCTTCTTTTAGTGGGTCTTTTTTTATCATTTTGGCTGGTGAGCTAGAATATTTATAATATTTACCACTGTGCTACTTTAGGTATAACTCTGTTGATTTCAGTTTAATTACACTGGTGTAACTCTGGAGTAATACAGTGGTGAATCAGGACCTCTTATAGAAGTTTTTTAGGGTTTATTTTATCCAAATAATATAAATTAGATGACATTCTTTGTCTGGGGCAGCCTATCAAAAGCTAAAAGTTTGTGTTTTTAAAAAAGTTACCATGGACAGATCACTGTTCTTTTGCGTCTGCCTGAATTCTTCCCCCAAACATTCAGCTCATACTATTGAATGTACGTTTCCTCTGTAATAAATCTATCGCGGGGTGTGCATTTAGTGCCTAACCTCTTGCAAGCATTACTGAAATGGTGCTGGGTAAAATCATCAGGCTTTGAACTGGCACAACTTTGCCAGGATACTCAGTTCATAATAAAACTGCACAAGGTCAGGAAAAGGAATTAGCTGTGCTCTTTGCCTCTGACCTCAGATTCAGGAGGCATTCCAACCGAAAGACCAGGGGTTTGCATAAGGGGGGGTGGACGGCCCCCCCCCAATAATTGGCAGGGGCAGAGAGCTCCTCTGGTCCTGTGGCCATCGTGGGAGCACAGAACATGCCCCTCTAAAAGTGGTCAAATTGAAATTCCTGCACATGTCCCTGTCAAAGGCAGGTTAATTTTGGTGGCTCTGACTATTCTTAGTGGTGTAGAAACCACCCTGGTACTTCATATCACTCCTCAAAACTCAGTTCTAAGTTAGACTTCAGGTTCCATTGCAGGACTGTGTGAGCACAGGGATCACTCTGCCCGGTTGGGGTGTTAGCTTGTAATGTCCTTAGGTCGGCAACTGTGGCATGGGTCTTCTCTCGCTAATCTTTCACTGGTGTAACTCTATGGAATTCAGGGCTGCTCTAATTTGGACAGAGCAGCTCCAATCCATGTTCTAGCAACGAGGGACCAGCAGAGTGTAGTGCCACTTCTGCTATGGCTCTTTTCCACTTTTCACCAGCCTTTTTCTGGTGCTCAGGGTTGTGAAAGGGTGGCATAGGGGCAATATGATAAAGGTCTACAAAATAATGATTGGTGTGGAGAAAATTAAGAAGGAAGTGTTATTTACTCCTTCACATAACACAAGAAGCAGGGGTCACCCAATGAAATTGATAGGCAGCAGGTTTAAAACAAACAAAAGGAAGTACTTCTTCACACAATGCACAGTCAACCTGTGGAACTCATTGCCAGGGGATGTTATGAAGGCCAAAAGTATAATGGAGTTCAAACAAGAATTAGTTAAGTTCATGGAGGATAGATCCATCAATGGCTATTAACCAAGATAGCTAAGCCTCTGACTGCCAGATGCTAGGACTTGATGACAGGGGACAGGTCAGTCAATAACTACCCTGTTCTGTTCATTCCTTCTAAAGCATCTGGCATGATGTCAGAAGACAGGATACTGGATTAGATGGACCATTGGTCTGACCCAGCATGGCCATTCTTACGTTATGTAGAACTGGCTGCAACAGCTGTATACCACCAGTGATTGTCTCACACTGGGTTGATCCTTAGCTGGATCAATAATACAGCTTGATTGTCTCTTTGTACCTCAGGAGTGGTGCAAAGAGGCCAGGCCAGGCACCCCGCAGAGAGCTGAATCTCACCTGTTGTGTAGACTGAATCTGATGGTGGGGAAAGGAAATTTTCACTGAGACTATGGAATCCTTCACCCTCTGTACTAAATATTCAATCCAGAATTTACAAATGCAGATGTGAATCATGCGTATTTTATAAAATCAGACAATGCTCTTATGTTTTGCTGTATAGAATACATTCAACACAAACACTTATTGCACGGGTACATTATTATCTGAGAACAAACCCAAGAGCTGCTTGTTAAGCAGGAATGTGTATGTATCATCACTTTACATAAGCTATTACCAGCAGGAGAGTGGAGTGGGGGGAGAGAAAACCTTTTGTAGTGATAAACACGCATTTTTTCATGATTTGTGTGTATAAAAACAAACATCTTCTGTATTTTCCACAGTATGCATCCGATGAAGTGAGCTGTAGCTCACGAAAGCTTATGCTCAAATAAATTGGTTAGTCTCTAAGGTGCCACAAGTACTCCTTTTCTTTTTGTGAATACAGACTAACACAGCTGTTACTCTGGTACCAGAAGTAGGCTCCATCAGTGAAATTACATTCATTTTTCATTGTCTTGGTTCTGAGGGCCAGATTGTTTCCATTCGTTGCACAGAGCAGTTCCTTCCCCCTGAGTAATTCCATTGCTTTCAATGGGGCATCTCATAGAATAAGGTGCTATATAAAGTGTGGGCAGGGGGAGGGGAAAGGAGAAAGGGCAAGATATCAGTGTCTTATTGTCATTCACGTTCTATGGTAATTACAAGCTGAGTCACTCTATATCCTACACCAGTGTTTCCCAAACTTGGGACACCGCTTGTTCAGGGAAAGCCCCTGGCGGGCCCAACCAGTTTGTTTACCTGCCGCGTCCGCAGGTTTGGCCCATCGCGGCTCCCACTGGCCGCGGTTCACTGTGCCCGGCCAATGGGGGCTGCAGGAAGTGGCGGCCGGTATGTCCCTCGGCCCATGCCTTTTGTGTTGACATGTGTCATTCATGTTGCTAGATCCTGTAGATATCTTGATATAATGGCTCTCTGTACTATTTTAGAAGAAGCTTTGCTAATCAGCATAAAATAAAATGTAACGAAGTAAGACGTAAATAGCAATTAATATATGCCACTAAAAAGTTCTTCTATAACTGCCAGGAAACCTGATTTTCTCTCTACTGGTAATATTTTGCCTATCAATAGCTGTGTAGCTAATGGAGATATTTTTTTAATAGGATTTATCAAAACAAATGGGTTTAGGTCCAGATTATGGAGCCAGTACTCATGTTGGTGAGCGCTTACATGACAAATTCCATTGACTTCAACTACTCATCAGCATGAGAAAGGGGATCACAGTCTGATCCTGTAGTGAGATGGTAAATTTTTCCCCCCCAAAATTGTAACTTTCAGCTGACACATCCCAGTGACACATATTCCATTCAGGCTACCAGTCTAAAAACAAATTGATGTACTTGCATTGCTGTGGTTTTTGTCTGCACTTCCCATTCACCTTAGAGACTGGAATCGCTGAAAGGATTGAACCTCAGTTCTGATGCATCTTCTTCTGGATATATTGAAATAATAATCTGTGCAGCTCCATTTGGGAAAGATTTGGCCAGCTGCACTTATTATTTATTTATTTGTTAATAATAACATGACTATTATCTGTATTAACATAGCACTGAGAAGCCCTTGTCATAGAGCAGGATCCTATTGTGCTAGGCATTGTACAAAAACATAGTCCCTGCTTTTAAAGAGCTTATAGTTTAATATGAATGCCAATTTCAAATATGAGCAGAAATCTTTCACCTTTTTTAGCTCATAAAGAAACAATCCAAGGCTTAGTGTAACCTACACATCTTCTGGGTGTGGTGTTCTGTCCCATCTAGTGGTGATGAGGGAGCAAGACCAACTGACAGAGAGACTGCTCTACAGCCTTAGCTAACAGCCAATTGGCTTATAACTCATGCACTAAACTCCAGAGGCCCCAAGTTCGATCCCGCCCCTACGATGACTGGGGTCTGTTGGTGTTACATTAGTGCTAGCTGAATACTTTCGGAAAATTTGCCATTGATGAGGTTGCACTGGATATAACTGAGAGTGAAAGTGGGCCCTTTGCATAATAATAAACTACAGCTAGAAAGTTTCCTTCACTGAATCTTACACAGAAATGGGATGGTTTCCGAGTTTAGAGCAGTTTTTAATACAGAAATTCTTCAGTAGTGTTTGTTTACCATGAGGGTCCCAATGCTGTCACAATGTCTGACGAAGAGAAGGAAAAGTTGCAGCCTCAAAATCATCTTTGTGCTTAGGGCTGTGCTTACATTCTGCCCTTGGAGGTTTAAAAAATAGGGCTCTGAATGAGGATAATGGCAAACACATTTTAGGGCAAAATTTGGCCCTTAACTCTTAGGTGATTTTCGATCTTAATCTGTCAACATGAGTCAAAACAAGTCTGTATATTGAGAATTAAGTAATTGTTTTGGAAGGTCACGGCACAGTTCCACTTGTTCTTTGGTAATTCTGCCCTGAAGGAAAATCAAATAACAGTCACAGCTTTACATCAAAATCTGCTATGGCTGTCCTGAAGCATATTAAGGGACACTGGAGAAAAGAAACATAAATAATGAATGTAGGGGGCACCCTTTTTTTGATGTGAGTGTAATGGGAAGGGAATCATAGAAGATTAAGGTCGGAAGGGACCTCAGGAGGTCATCTAGCTCAACCCCCTGCTCAAAGCAGGACCAATCCCAACTAAATCATCCCAGCCAGGGATTTGTCAAGCCGGACCTTAAAAACCTCTAAGGATGGAGATTCCACCACCTCCCTAGGTAACCCATTCCAGTGCTTCACCACCTTCCTAGTGAAATAGTTTTTCCTAATATCCAACCTAGACCTCCCCCACTGCAACTCGACACCATTGCTCCTTGTTCTGTCATCTGCCATCACTGAGAACAGCCTAGCTCCTTCCTCTTTGGAACCCCCTTCAGGTAGTTGAAGGCTGCTATCAAATCCCCCCTCACTTCTTTTCTGCAGACTAAATAAGCCTAGTTCCTTCAGCCTCTCCTCATAAGTCATTTGCTCCAGCCCCCCTCCCCCCCATCATTTTCGTTGCCCTCCGCAGGACTCTCTCCAATTTGTCCACTTACTTTCTGTAGTGGGGGGCCCAAAACTGGATGCAACACTCCAGATGTGGCCTCACCAGTGCAGAATAGAGGGGAATAATCACTTCCCTCAATCTGCTGGCAATGTTCCTACTAATGCAGCCCAATATGCCGTTAGCCTTCTTGGAGACAAGGGCACACTGCTGACTCATATCCAGCTTCTTGTCCACTGTAATCTCCAGGACCTTTTCTGCAGAACTGCCACTTAGCCAGTCGGTCCCCAGCCTGTAGCAGTGCATGGGATTCTGCACTTGTCCTTGCTGAATCTAATCAGATTTCTTTTGGACCCAATCCTCCAATTTATCTATGTCACTCTGGACCCTATCCCTACCCTCCAGCCTATCTACCGCTCTTCCCAGTTTAGTGTCATCCACGAACTTGCTGAGGATGCAATCCATCCCACCATCCAGATCATTAATAAAGATGTTGAACAAAACTGGCCCCAGGACTGACCCTGGGGCACTCCGCTTGCTATCAGCTGGCAACTAGATATCGAGCCATTGATCACTACCTGTTGAGCCCGATGATCTAGCCAGCTTTCTATCCACCGTATAGTCCATTCATCCAATCCATAATTTTTTAACTTGCTGGCAAGAATACTGTGGGAGACTGTATCAAAAGTTTTGATACATATCAAAAGTTTTGATTTGAAATGACATTTCAACATGATGTTCAATGCGTTTCATTTGGCCTGATTTGAGGGGGTGGGGGAGCTGGGTGTTTCTATTTCAGCAGGAAACTAAATTCAGTTTCAGTTCAAAATGAGCAGGTCTTTTTTTTGATTTTTCAGTTCTGCCACCAAGCCAAAATATCAGCTCCACCTCATAACACACATTCTGTATTAGGTGAAATCCTGGCCCCATTGAAGCCAATTGGAGTTTTGCCATTGACTTCAGTGGAGCCAGGATTTCACCCATTATGTCTACTATACCTCATAATACACAAATTATTATGTACCACAGGTCAGCATCAGACTGAATTATCCTCCTACATGTGAACTATGTACCATGTTCAGTAAGGCCCCAATACTCTTCCTGCTTTACTGTTGAAAGGGAATACGGCAGATTTGGGGTGCAGAAATGTAGGGCTGCAGCATGCTCAATGCCTTCCCTGCAGTGTTCCAGAAACACCCTTATAGATACACGCCAGGACTAGGCTCTGTGGTTTGGTAGGGGATTATCTGCATGGGGGAGGAACAAGCACCACAATATAGCTGCTTCCCATGCCATTGCTCCCCTCAAACCACTGAGGATAAAATAAATGATAAATAATGTTATATGATAACATAAGAAATGTCAGGAACGGAAAAGACCATCCAGATTTTTGAGAGCGATAATAGCTCCTTCCTACTGCAGGGCGGATCTCCGTACAGAGTCTGGGTTAATGCAATCCAACCCAGTATAACAGTTGTTTTAGAAGCCTTCATCCCATGTTTGTGCTTGTGCATGTTGCGGGGGTGGGGGAGAAAGAGGACAGAGGTGTTTGAATCCCACCTTCATTGTTCACCTTGTTCCTCAATTCCCTCCTCCTTGAACTCATGTATAGCTAGTCCTGCTATCATCTGTTACCTGCTACTGCTTTCCACTCTACCCAAAGAATTAATATCTTTCTTGGGGTAAAATGAGTAGTACAGAACACAGCACCCCAAATATCCGCTAGCAAGTGATGTATCAAAATCACTCCATTTGCTTTACACTCTTTCCACTGGTCAAAGTTTGAGGCCCTGATGATGTTTCAGTTGGAAACAGAAACTGGTGGAGTCTGTATTTTCTCTGATGGAATCTTCTGTGTTACAAGAAATGCACAAAGTCCTGTGGCTCTGAATACAGACTGAACCAAGAACAAAAGGAGCAGTTTCTTAATTTACAGCCTCTTCAACTCAAGGCTCTTCAGCCAACACCAAACCCAAAAGCTTTCATTCTCTAGCTTTTCCAGTGTCATACTGTCCTTACAAGAATGGCGGATTACTGCACGGGCCCATGGGGCTTGTTTCTAAGGGCCCCAGCCAATTTGGGGCCCCTGGAAAAATCTCCCCCCGCCGCAGGCCCAGGGCTGAAAGAGCTCTCGCTCCATGCCATGGCCCCAGGACTAGAGCGACGGGAGCACAGAGCTTCTCTGGGTCTCGAGGCTGCAGCAGGAGGGGTGGGGGCAGAAAGGAGTGAGCAGGGGTGGGGCAGCAGAAGAAGAGGCAAAAAGGGGTGGGGCCATAAGCAGCATGGGGGAAGGGGAGGAACAAGGCATAGCCATGGCGGAAGGGGTGGAATGGGGTGGGGCTGTGGGCGTGACTGCAGGCAGAAAGGGTGGAATGGGGGCAGGACCACAGGCAGAGGGGGTGAGCCTGCCCACTTGCTCTGGCCCAGGGCCCCAGGAGACCTTAATCCACCTCTGCTTACAGGTTCCTGCTTGCCTGACACTGCACACATACCCATCTCTCGACCCAAAATAATATTCAGCTCCTAGGCAAGTTGTCAAGTTTTGTCTTTGGTGGGGGCTTACGCTTACAGTTATGTTAATTGAAGGGTGAGTTCACACCTATCAACCTCAATGGAGTTTTAACGCAACCAGTAACAAGGTTTCACTCTGCTTATAGTAATAAAGTATCCTTTTTGCCACTTTGCATTGCTGCTGTGCAATGAACTTCATTTTTTTGTCCAAAATAAACCTTTCCTAGATCAACATGCTGCATGATTGTTATATTAAGCAAAAATCTCTTACTTTGATAATCGCTCCCAGGCTAATTATTTTTCAACATATACTCGTATAATGCAATATAACTGATCAAGCAAAGCAAAATATGCCTTTCTACATACTTTGCAACTAAATAAACAGCTATTTTAAAAAATGCTTTTTTAAATTTGTTTTCTAAAGGCAGGCTATTAAAGCTTTAAAACCAACCAACCAGTATCCATTTGGGTACTTGCATTCCAAAACATTTCTGCATGTTAGTGCTCACTGGACCAGATTCTTCATTGCCTTGCTGTTGTATAGTCATTTGCACATGTGCTAAGTGGTATAAAATATTATCCTCCTGATCTAGTAGTGTTGGGCACTCACATTGCACTGGTGTACTATAAATGACTACATGAAGTACAAAGAATCAAGGCCTAAATATTTCAGACAAATATTTCCTGCATTTACCATATTTAACAAGAAACTTCACAAGTGTTTTTACAGAAACAAGTACAAGACATTTTATGGCTACTGCATAGTTCTTTTTCCTGACAATTGGAATTAATCCAGTCCTATAACAAGATTTGTGTTATGAAAATTATTACTCTCAAGATAAGCATGCTTGCCAGCACTTCAATGCCATAAAATTGCTTATGAAGTTTAGCTTCATTTTAATTAAACACTGAAGGTGTGAAACTGTTCTCCGACACGTGGGAGCACATTACTGTATATTCTGGCAAATTTAGCTACTCTGACTGGTAGGTAGCTATGCATGACTACATTTCCAACTATCGGATTTACTCCGACATTTTTAATTGAAAACTTTTATTGTGTGATCTAGACATGTGGCTAAGGAGCCTTTTTTGTAAACTCCTTTTCTACCAGTTCTTGTAACGGGAGCTGCCTCACCTTTGGACATGACAATTTCCTCTAGGCTACTGTCATCTTTAGACCTGTAAACCAGAGAGGGAGGCCTCAAGGTCTGACTTCCCAGGTCACAACCCTTCTGGATGAGCTGAAGCCGAAGAACAATTCATGCTAGCCAATGTGGCAATCACCGGTTACAGAGGTGAGAAGAACTCTTTACAATTCTGTCTTCATCTTGGTTTTTTTATGCTTTTGCCATAATCCAGAATATTTTCAAAACCTGCAAATGACCTGATGGGAGATTAAAAGGTGAACACAGAATGCAGCGGTTACTGCTAAAGTGCACTAAGCCAAAGGACTAGAGAGAGAAATTTCCTGGTTAGTAACAACTATCTTGGAGGTGCCAAATGTTGGAGCCTGGAACCATCTACCAACTGAGGGAAGAAACAACCCATTTGTTCCAAATTATGAAAGCACAGAGCATTACATCCATGAACTGTTCACATAAATGTAATCTTTCCTCTGTGGTAATACCTCTTAGCAAGTATTCCTGCCTCTCATTAGTAACAGTTTAGCTAAATGTATTATGTCACAACCAGCTAATGCATAAAATTATACACAATCATATACTAGCTGCAGGTATATGCAACTTGTTGAAAATTTTGATAATGATATTGCATCTTAAAGGGTCTTTCATCTAAATAATTCTCAGTGCTTTACAAACTTTACTAGCTACTTCACAAACTATAGCAATCTTAGGTACTTATAAGGCCTCTATTACTGTAGTATCTGAGCACCTCAGTTTTTAATGTATTTATCCTCACAACATTTTTGTGTGATAGAGAAGTGCTATCATCTCCATTTTGCAGATGAACAATGAGCCAAAAAATGACTTGCCCAAGATGACCCAGGAAGTCTGTGATGGACCAGGGAATTGAATGTGGATTTTCCAAGTCTTAGGCTAGTACATAAGCCACTGGACCATGCTTCCTCCACTAAAGAGAGAGAAATCACTTTCCTATCAATAAGGTTAGCCTCCAGTACTTGTTTCAATTGTTCACATGTACATTAGCTCTACACAGGAGTTTAGAAAGAAAAGGAAGAGAAGGTAATTACTCACAGTGTTGTCTGCAGCTCAGTGAAATAGAGGACTGGCATGAACACGTTCATCTTGGTAGAAAGAATTCTGCGCGTGTGTCAGAAGGGGGCTTTAAGAGGGTGGTATAAATTTAGCACTTTCCCACATTTATTTTGGATTTGTTTGCCTCCAAAAGTCAGTAATGTTCACGAGAGTCATAACATTATCATGCTGGGTAGAGCTGACTGAAAATTTGCCGATGGACCAGTTTTCCATCAGAAAATGCAGATTCAACAGAATGGTAACATCATGAGAAAACCATCATGGTAACATCATGATTCTGCCAAAAAGTTCAGTGGAAATCGGGCAAGCTGACTGACTCCCTGACTACCCACCTTGCAGGCTCCACAGCTTCTAGCTCCCCACCTGGCAGGTGGGTGAAGTTTCCACCTCCCCAGGCTTTTTGGCTTACTGGCTGCCAGCCTGGTGGACTAAGCAGACTCTCTGGTGAAGGGTTCCCTAGCTGCCCTGGATTTTGAGGAAAAAATCAATTTCAATTCCCCTGAAATGGAATTCTTTTGAAAATTCTGTTTCATGGAAAATTTCATACTTCTGACTTATTCCAATTTGAAAATTGTGAATGTTTCTACAGAACAGAAATTCCAGTTCCTTCCCAGCTCTAATAATGAAATAGATACATTTGACTGAAGCCTAATTTAAAGCCAACTCAGTAAACTGAAGAGGGAACCCAATATTCAGAGACGCTTTAGCGAGGAATTATTGATGTTGCTAATGTTAAAGGGGCTCTGTTAGCTTCTAGCTTATCTATTTTAGTGATCACTGCGCTAAGTATCATTTCCATTAAGCAAGTCCATGCCTTACAGGATTTTTTTAAATCTCTCTGTGGGCCAAAGGGCAACTCTATTGCTTAAATGACCATGTTAAGAGCTGCCAAAGTTTTCCAGTACAATTTTGTCCAACCATTAAAAAAAGATCACCTCTTGTTGGCAACTGATCTTCGCTAGCCCTATGAGTCATTGCCTAGGATAGGTTGGCCTGACTATTTTTGGATGCTAGAGAAGAATATTTTTGTACCAGATTTGTCCTTTTCCCTATTTGAAAACATTGCCATTATTTTTTATTTCAAATGCAACAGAAGCTAGCATGGTTCCATTTGTTTATTTTCCTATCTGTGTACAAGCATCACTGGTGGTATTGGCAGAAATGGGCACAGCTGTGAATATTCTAATAGGAGTATATCCTGAATGCATGTAATGGTGGCTATTTTTAAGGGCAGTTCCTTAAAATCCGGAGGTCCTTATTGTTTGCTTTTTTTCCAACGGCTGAATGGTGGATTTCAGGAAAAATAAACATTTCAGATCAATGGGATTTCCTTCTGAAATGACTGCAGTTAAATAGATTTCAGAGTGGTAGCCGTGTTAGTCTGTATCAGCAAAAAGAACGAGGAGTACTTGTGGCACCTTAGAGACTAACAAATTTATTTGGGTATAAGCTTGAAGTGGGTTTTAGCCCACAAAAGTTTATGCCCAAATAAATCTGTTACTCTCTAAGGTGCCACAAGTACTCCTCTTTCTTTTTGTAGTTAAATAGTAGGTCAGATTTATGGCCTAGGGTGGTTGATTTAGATGCTATATGTCAATTTTAAAATTGAAAATTCCATCTCATAGTGGTACATTTTGATTTATATACAATTGTAGAAGAAAACTTAAAAAAAAAATTCATTTCGCAACAGTAAACTGTACTTAAAAGTTCAATAGCTTTACCTGAAAACTCCTCTGTGAAGAATAATCAACAGTGTTACCCAAGCATGATTATGATAAATTATTCCAGGGACTTCACATCTATTGTGTTTTGTAGAATTGCGATCCTTGTAATAAGAAGGTCACAGCATTTACAAATGAAAGAGATAAAAATTTGGAAAATATGGAGTCAATCAGGAAATATTTGATTAGATTTGTGACTCAGCCAAAACAATTTGCTCTTGACTGGAACTTGACCTATTAGATCTCATTTTGAGAGCTGTTGTTTTGTTTCTCTAAATGAAAAAAAAATATGGACACTGTTAAAGAGGGTGGTATTTTTTTGTTTGTTTATTTTATCTGCAAGATCAAATTTTTGAAGTGTGTATATGTGGTTTTAATATATATTTTAAGAAGGTACTTAAGTTTTCCATCCTGGTTTTCTACCTTTGTAAATATATATGTTGTGTTGAATTGCATTGATTTTATGCATTGATGTGTATTATCTTTAAAAAAATAATAGAAGACTTTAATAATATTAGGACTTTTGTTTTTGTAGTTGCATAACTCAAACATTCCATACATTACATTTTGAAAAAAAAGGTAACAAGCTGTTAGCCAACAAATAGCTAACTACATGCTAGCAGTTCTCTATTATGTAGTGTCACTGAATACATTGTCTAATTACACAGATCCAAGTTCTGACATTACCCCTTCTTGGAAGTTCATATATATATTCTCTTCTGATACGCCTGCATAAATCCAGAGTAACCCCACTGACTTTAATGAGTTTTGTCTGTGGCGAGGACTGAGTGAAATATGAGTGGTTTAACTGTGGGTTGGTCCCCATTGCCCTGTGTGACTTGTCTGCTCCATTGTTCACTGCCTAGGGAAGGCAGCATGGTGGTTGCACTCTCTCTTTGTGCTCTTTGAAGTATTATGTGCCCCCAGAGAAGTAGGGTGAGGGTATTCTCTGCACTACAGCGAGTCTGAGGGCTCTAACTCTTCCTGGCATTTATCCTGGAGTGTGCTCCTTTCCCACCTAAAGACAGGTGAGTCAGAATCTGACCCTTAGTAAGGACTCCAGGATTTGGCCCATGTTGTTTCGGTCTCTTAAGTAAAATAATGCGCCCTTCACATACACACACCCATTAATTCAATGTTTGGAGGTTGCTCGTATCTTTACTAGTAAGGGAGGTATCTTGTTGCTAACCTGTGAGTAAATAGGCAATTGAAACATGGTGGCAGTAACTATGCCAATCCCCATGTTTAGACTAGCCTACTGGGTGAATTTGGACAAGTTACTTCACCTTTCTGTGCCTCAGTTTTCCCATCTGTAAAGCAGGGATAATGAATGATACTGACCTCCTTTGTAAAGTGGTTTGTGTTCTACTGATGAAAAGTGCTATGTATAAAGAAAAGGCGTACTAGTGGCACCTTAGAGACTAACCAATTTATTTGTTATTTATGCTCAGATAAATTGGTTAGTCTCTAAGGTGCCACTAGTACTCCTTTTCTTTTTGCGAATACAAACTAACACAGCTGCTACTCTGAAACCTGAGTGCTATGTATGTAATTCTCCATTTGATAAACAACCAAAGCATAACTGAATATCAATTACAAATAGAAAGGTGAAATATTTTTCATTTTTTTAACAATTGCAGGACATGCAACTACAACTCAATCTCCCCATTCTCCCCCCGGCCCCAATACATATGAATTTGCTGATAGAAAGTGTGAGAAGGGGGTTACAGGAGCATTTTGTAACATGGCAAGTCTCTCAATTATCTGAAAGACAGAGCTTAGCTGGTTAAGTCACAGTGGGAAAGCAATCAGATGGTATGTCGTTAATCTCACAGATATTCTTGATGTGGCAAAATCTAAGTGGAGGATGTTGCAGCTTGGTAAGGCATGCTGCAATATTGTAGGGTTATATATAAATTGTGATTGGAACAGTCACAAATAGATATGAAAGATATTAGGGCATATATACATAGTTCTTGTTCATATACATAAGTCTGAGCTGTTCAGAGTCTGCAGTTTCAGCCAAAGATTGTTTATTCCTTAATGTAGTAAAAGTTGCCACCAAATGTTGATACCTCTGAAAAGACATTATGGTATTATAACCAAATATATTAGACTTAAATGTGGGGCATGGTGAATCTGGATTTGATTATTTTATTATGTTGCTGGATGATATTCCTATTAAACGTAAGTTTAATTATTGGGACATAAAAGCTTGTGCACAGACATTTTTATATATTAAATAATATTTTTTCTGCACATTAGAAACTAAAAATTAATTTTCATCTAGGTTTCTTATCCTATAGCCGGACTGGAAGAGATGCTGAAGAGGAGCGTTCTTCACACAGAAAAGAAAAGAAAAGTAAAGCCTTATATAACCAGCAAGAATCAGGGACAGTGCTGAAAATAAAAGGGTTCACTACAAGAGAAGCAAAAGATTAGCACAACACAACATTTGATTTTATTCTGAAAAATATAAGCCCTCAAAGCAAGCTCAAGGAAAGGTGAACCCAAAAATGACTCACTCTGAGGAAAAAAATAGGATTGCAACCATAAAAAAAAGAACTGTATCAACACTGGAAAAGGAGTCATTTAGACTAAGAACTAACATAACATTGGATAAAAAAAGAGAGATTAGAAAGAAAACATTCAATATCAAACCAAGAGGGTAAAAAAGGGCTCAAAATTAGACAAAGCAAATACAACAATGAAAAAGGATGCTACGGGGGGAAATATTAACACAGAACAAAAAGGACATGTTTCTTCACCAAAAATATACTAATGCAGACAAAAGAGGACAAATGGAGGAAAAAACTCTGACACAAAAGGGGTTCAACACAAACACAATATTTTTACTGTAAATGAAAGTTGATAAAAGATATGTCTCGAAAAAGGAATCTGAGAAATGCTAACCATAAGTTCAGTCTCCTCATGTCTTACTCCTTCTGTCTCAAGCTGTGGTGGCTTATATTTTATATAGAAGAAGACAGCAACAATTGAAACTGAGGTAATTATAATTATTGTAGCAGTTTGATTGGCAAACTTCCCTACCAAATATTTTAGCCAGTTCAGGCTGCCACTATGCGTAGACACAAACTAAAAACTGATGGCCTTTGCCAAATGCTGGTGCAGAATTGGACCCTCCTTTATTCTGACCTCTCCTAAACATTACAGAAAGCTACTTCACTCATAACTGTTAAATACTAGGAACCAGGAGGGGTGTTAAGGAGTGTGGCCTATCGTCTGGTGCCTTGTCTAATCATGTACACCTGTGCAAAGTGAGTATAAAACTATCAGGATGGCGGCATTTTATATATTCTCTTACCAGGTGTGTACATTAATCAATTTTTTTTAAAGCTAGAAGGGACAATTATGATCTTGTCTGACCTTTTGCATAACACAGGCTGCAGAACTTCACCCAGTAAGTCCTGGATCAGTTGCCACAGGCTGACACAAAGCCCAATAATTTGTGGTTGAACTAGAGTACATCTCTTAGGGAGACTTTAAATTTAATGTAAAGACTTCAAAGGGTGAAATATCTGCTACATCAGCTGTTAGTTTTTTCTAATGCTTAATTAGCTGCACTGATAAAAGTTTGTACCTTATTATCAATTGGAAGTTAAAGATAGCAAAATTTTAACTGTTGAACTAAAGAGCCTTCCAGTACCAGATGTTGTCTCCATGTAGGTACATATTGTAGACACTGGGTAATATTTGTATTATTTTTTTTAATATTGTACATGACTCTTTGTTTATGATGCTGTGATGGGTTAGACCCTGCCCCCTTTCCGGGGTGCACGCTGATGTGCTGGGGTCCCACTGTGCCTGCCTGTCCCACCAGCCTGGGTCCCCCCGCCCCTTGCTGCTGTGTCAGGCTCTCAAGCCCCCTTTCAACACACACACAGGTAGGGACATGCTCAGCTGTAGAGTCACACAGAGTCTGCAATCAGCTCTGTATGGGAGGGCTCAGCTCAGGGAATTGCCCAGCACTCTGGTGCACACACCCTCTGGAGTGTAAACCCAAAATGATATTGTCTTGCGCTGTATAGAGATTTATACAGTGTCAACTCATGAAATTTGCCTCCTCCCTCAATGTGAAGGAAGATATGCACAGTTTCCTTCCCCCGCTGTTATGAATTGCACAGACTGGGTTTTCGAATAAACAAAAAACAATTTTATTAATTACAAAAGGTAAATTTAAAGTGATTATAAGGGATAGCAAACAGAACAAAGCAGATTACCGAGCAAATAAAACAAAACACGCAAACTAAGCTTAATACACGAAAGAATACTAGCTACAAATAATAATTTCCCACCCTAAATGTTGTTTCAAGCAGGTTGTAGAGTTTCTTGAAGGTAAACTGCACTGGTTTTAGCTTAAATCTCCAGGGATTCCTTTTACAGATTCATCTGTCCTGCCTGGACTCAACCCCCACCTCCCCCAGCTTAGTTCCTTTGTTTCTTCATGTGTTTTCAGCAGTCTTCCTTCTTGGACAGGGAGGCAGTCGAGAAGAGCCAAGATTAAGTCACTCCCCAGCCTTAAATAGGATTTACATATGGCAGGAATCTTTTGTTTCTAGCCCACACCCTTCCAGTGGAAAAATATCAGCTCAAGATGGGACCTTGTAGTGTCAAAGCAGCATCCCAGGAAGCTTCACAGGAAGGAGAGAGATTAGTATCTTCAGAGACCTATTGTCCTTCCTAATGGCCCATCCAGGCTGATTGCCTACTGTCTGGTGGGCATTCCCCAAGTACACACACAGTTGTAATTGTTATATAGTCTATATGCTTAACTTCAGATACAGGAATGATACATGCATACAGATTGGATAATCACATTCAGTAAATCATAACCTTTCCAATGATACCTCACATGACCCATCTTAAATAAAGCATATCATAATTATGCCATATTCATATCATAACAATATTTATATGAAGAATATGGGGCGTAATGTCACAGATGGGTTACTTGCTGTGGAGTTAGTTCAAAAGTGGACTGTTAGGGGAACCAAGCAGGAAAGACAACACTATGACCTAGATAAGGAGTGTCCTAACAAAGGCAGGTTTCAGTCCTTGCCTACAGACAGCCCCCCAACTTGAAGCAAATACTCACCAGCAACCACACACCACACAACAGAACCACTAACCCAGGAACCTATCCTTGCAACAAAGCCCGTTGCCAACTGTGCTCACATATCTATTCAGGGGACACCATCATAGGGCCTAATCACATCATCCACACTATCAGAGGCTCGTTCACCTGCACATCTACCAATGTGATATATGCCATCATGTGCCAGCAATGCCCCTCTGCCATGTACATTGGTCAAACTGGACAGTCTCTACGTAAAAGAATAAATGGACACAAATCAGATGTCAAGAATTATAACATTCATAAACCAGTCGGAGAACACTTCAATCTCTCTGGTCACTCGACTTCTGATCTAAAAGTGACTATTCTTCAACAAAAAAACTTTGAAAACAGACTCCAACAAGAGACTGCTGAATTGGAATTAATTTGCAAATTGGATACAATTAACTTAGGCTTGAATAGAGACTGGGAGTGGTTGAGTCATTATACAAAGTAAAACTATTTCCCCTTGTTTATCCCCCCCCCACCGTTCCTCAGATGTTCTTGTTAACTCCTGGAAATGTGCTGGAAATGGCCCACCTTGATTATTACTTCAAAAGGTTTTCTCTCCCCCCACCCCACTCTCCTGCTGGTAACAGCTCATCTTGAGTTATCACTCTCCTTACAATGTGTATGATAAACACCCATTTTTTCATGGTCTGTGTGTATATAAATCTCCTCACTGTATTTTCCACTTTATGCATCCGATGAAGTGAGCTGTAGCTCACGAAAGCTTATGCTCAAATAAATTGGTTAGTCTCTAAGGTGCCACAAGTACTCCTTTTCTTCTAACAAAGGCAGAAACACAGTATCAGGTAAATAACAGTTCTGAGCAGACTCCTCAGCCTCAAGCCTGGTTCCATAGCTGTTTTTCTAAGTCTGAGAACCTGGAGATCAAAATATATCGGTTTATTAAAAGCTCTGCCCTACAGAAAGTGTGTGTGTTGGGGGGTGGGGGGGGCGGGATGTTAGTTATGGCGGGCTGACACCGATGGATGGAATCAGGATCTGCAACAAGCAGGCTATAACTTGGTCCTAAAGAGAACTGGGGCACCAAGGCTAATCATGTCTTCCTAGGGGCTGGAGGGGAATGCCAACCATCGGTAAAACACTATGTGTATAGGCCTCTTTGTTTTAAATTCACTTCTCTGAGTGCTGTGAACCTTTTGGCAAATAAACCATACTTTATTTTGAAGAAGCTGTCTCTGTGCCAGTGTATACTGCTACTGTTCCACAGGAAACTCCTGCAGGTGCCAGGCTCATTGGGCCTGCTGGGTAGCATGGTTGACCACCTGGGGTGTAAACCAGAGGCTCTGTTGAAGTGTTGGCCCATGGGATCCCAACACAAAGAAGGGTGGAGGCACAGGCCTGTCACTTGAAAGGAATGCACTCAAGGGCTTGGATAAGTGTCTTGGAAGGGGCAGTTTATCCAGGGACAGTGACACTTACATACTCTGATCAAGTAATCTCTTAATCTTCTCTTTGATAAACTACATAGATTGAGTTCCTTATTGTATCTCTCATTGTAAGACATATTTTCTGGATTCTTGTATATCTGTTTTGTGAACCCTCTGTAATTTTTCAATATCTCTTTTTAAAGTGTACAGTTTTCCAGTAGTGGGGACCCCAGTTGCTGTATACAAGGGTAAAACCGCTTCTCTCCTCTTCATTGATATTCCCCTATCTATATCTCCAAAGACTCTACTAAGAGCTCATGGGCTGTTGGTCACATGATCCTTAAGTTCCTTACTGAGAGCCTGCTTTCCAAGCTGCAGTTCCCCATTCTATAGGTACAGGCTACGTTCTTTTTTCTTAGATATATGACCTTGCTTTTGGCTGAATTAAAATTACTAGACAAGGTGTAAGCCAATGAAGAATGTGATCTGGAGTGATGGAGTATATGCTCTCTGACCCTGCAGTGGCTTTTAAGCACAGACCTCTTCACAGATTATTCCTGAACATGTTAATATAAGTGCTTGTGAAGATGTAAAGTATTGTATAAGTGCTTATTATTCCTTCTCTGAGTATGACTTGTGCAGTGATGTTGTGTGTGGAAGGTGAGGCTGATCTTGGCCACAATACACATTAACATTAACACTTATTTTGCAGCATGTATGCATGCACATCTGGGGGCCATTATACCTGGCACCTGTTGGGATATGAGCCTCAATGAGTAACATGGAAATCAGCTGACTGAAAATCTTCAACAACATTTCCCCCTAGGAATATCTTGAAATAGCATCATTTGATGGGAAAGCTTAATACATAAAACTTTATTGTTCATGTGATAAATTGTGTTCTGTTAACAAGACTGGGTGGGTGTGGAAATATCTTTTATTGGACTAGCCCACCTTGTGTCTCTAATATCCTGGCTACAACAACACTTCGTTAACAAGACTGTCATTCAAAGCAAATCCTTCTACTAATGAACCAGCTTCCATTCCTATGTACATCATATAGCATAGTGGAAGATACTGAACTTGCATAATAAGACACGCAATTTGCCACTTAACACAATCAACTTCCTGCATTCCTAAATATTAATGACAATTCCTTGTATAGCTTTTGTTTTCTCAGAACTCTCCAATTTGCTTTGTGTCAAGATAGCTCATAACTGCCCAAACAGTCAGGCACTTGAATTGTCAGCAGCCAGAAATGTTAAATGAAAAGCTGACGCAAGAGTTTTTTCTTTCTTTTTTTGTGAGGTAGAAGCATATGCTACCAGTACATGAGGAATAACAAAGCTCCAACAGAATAGCGTAACTATAAAGCATGAAGTGAAATTACACTTCAGTATCTCCAGCCGTTAAAAATCACGTCACATACAAACGGAGTGGATGGTTTAGCTCAGATGGGAATAGCATTGGAAACACAAAACTGTATTAAAAATAATTCAGACTGTTATTACCTTCCACTCCTTGGGATTTGGTATAAAGTGGGATATCATGTGGACTCTTTAATAATATTAAGCACAGGATTATTATTCCATCTTCTAAGCAGGATATGTTCAGCACTTTATTACAAAATACCGTGTTTGCAAACCAAGGCATCAGAGATGCAACAGTCTAAGCTCTTTAAACCTATTTTTGTTGTGTGGCTAATTGATGGATATAGGCATTCAAAATCCCAGAATTGTCCTTTCATCCTAAAATCAGTGCTATTTATATATACCTACTTCATGATAGACTTTCAATATATGATGTTGATTTCATATAAATGCTGAAACACAGAATGTTAACATTTTTGTTCCAGGGTCTTAATCCCTTGCTCCTAATGTCAGTGAAGTTGCTGAATCAGAAGATCATCTTTCAGGCAGTCCAGAAAACTGGTCTAAGAGAGTCCATCACCCCTTTGCTGAGGAGAAACTGACACATACTGGTTGACTTATTCATACAGCACCATAATCACATACTGTGTAGCCTCCTTCAATTTCCTTACCAAACATTGAAACAAGTGGTCACTAAAGAGTCTGTGGTTCATTTTACATGAGAAATAATGCTAATTTTTATATTCTGATCATGTTATCATGGTTCATTATATGCTGTTACTTCCGTCCCTTCATCTCCCCCCCAGCAGTTTCAAATGAATCCAGTATTCTTCTATGCTTCCTGTCACAGAGCAGAGAGGAAGGATGATGGCTTAGGACATGGAAGATGGGGTTCATGGCCTTCCTGTGTGACCTTGGGCAAGTCATTTAGCCTTTCGATGCCCCAGTTCCCTATGTGGAAAATGGGAATACCAACATTTCCCTGCTTCAGAGGGGTGGAGTGGAGGATAAACACCTTAAAGATTGGGAAGTGCTTTGGAATCTGCTGATGGAAAGGGCTATATAAGTAATAGGCAGTAGTACACAGCACTATAGGGCTTCCATTGAAACCACTGGGCTTAGTCACACTATTATACATACAGGGAATGCCTGCAGGATCCCTACAAGTGTGGGTGATAGGCAGACTTAATTTGTAACGAAAGAGGTGCTGGGCTCAAACAACTATTTTACTTTCATAACTGATGCAGCAAGCCCAGAAGTGCTGGGACTATGAACTGCCAAGCCCAGAGGTGCTGGGGCTCAGCCCTAGCAAGCCCCAGAGCAAATTAAGCAGGGGTGGCAGGGTTTGAGCGTTGTTAAAAAAGCTGCTGGGCAGGTGGCTGCAGCGCAGGGGTGGCCTAGGCGCTCCCTTTCTTGGGTGTGCAGCCCAGCTGAAGTCAGCAGGGCTTGCAAGGCTCTGTAGGGTGCATATTTAGAATGGAGCCTTGCTGGCTCCTGCCAAGTCAGACACCCCGCCGTCGCTCGGGCTCGCGACGAACTTCTCCCCGGCCTGAAGGGGCACATCCCCAGCCCGCAGACATGCAGCAGGAGAGAGCGAGGCACACGCTGGGGTCCGCCCCTCTGCCGGGCGCGCACCCCCACCCTCACGCGCAGGCTCGCGCAGTCTCCCGCACGCACATCAGGCACCTCCGCCGCCGCCGCCGGGTGAATGGGAGCAGCAGGCTGGAGAGCACGAGCGAAAGTCCCAGAGATGCAGCACCAAGTCTGGCCCTGCTAGGTTCCCCCACCCCCTCCTTCTCCTCCTCCTCCTCCTCCTCGATTGGGAAGCGTTTAAAAGGCGAGGCTGGAGGCTCACAAGCCATTCCCCCCAGTGAGGAGAGGTGCAGCTGCCTGGGGACAGAGAGCCACAGAGAGAAGGGGGAACAGGACGATTTGGAAATGCTAATTCTAGGGCGCTTGCTTGCTTGCATCCAGCTCCTCTGCGTCCTCCGAGTGGGTGAGTGAGATTTGCATGCTTTAATAATAGCGGGGTTTAAAACCAACTTTGCGCCTCTGTGAGCCCTGGCTAGTGCCATTCCCGACCGGAGCCTCTTTTACTTTCACTCCACGGAAATATGCTGTCAGCATCATGGACGGGAATGTTTCTTCTCTCCTTCCTCACCGTAGCCTCCAGCTGCTGCTGCTGGGCTCCATGGAGGCAAGCTCGAGTCCTGCCCCCACCAGCAGAGACAGGCTGCTCTGGCTGGGATCGCTCACAATCCCACCCACGCCCTGGCCTGAAAAGTGGTATTTAACACCAAAAGCACTAGGTAAAGGGCTATTTGCATTGCCATTAGCCAAGGAGCCAGGATCAGCCTCTTCTGAGGAGACACTGTTCCAGCCATTCACTTCCACAGCCCGACTGGATGCACTCACATGAAAATTTATCACATATGAAATGAGAGAGAGAGAGAGAGAAATCTACAATTCAAGGCAATATAGGCAACAAGCATCAACTTGTCTGTACAGTACATTAGATGTTCGATTTTATTTTAGCCAGCAGCCTGTTTAGGCAATTAACATTTTTAAGAGTATCAATGAATGGTGCCAAACCTCAGTCTAAAAAGAAGACAGTTATCCAATAGCTGATTAATTCAGTCATTGCTCTAAAATGAGTAGGATACTGATGTCTTTAAAAGCAAAAATACATTAGTCTGTATATTAACATTTCACCCTTACTTACACAGTATTGGTATTCTGATTTTAGCAGGACCACTTACATAACCAAATTAATTTTAAACACATTCAGATTTATGCAGAGTGCATCATGAGAATCCTGCAATTTCCTTTCTATCATTCGAAAGCAGATATTAAAGGAATAGTTAACTTATTATTGGAAGTGTTGTCTTAAATACTTTGTCATATATATTAAAATAAAAATGTTTTTAAATCATGAAATTTTATCTTGTATATTATGTTGTGATGCTGTTAGCTCCTGCCAAAACACTGGAAAATATTGGTTAAGTTTCACATACTTATGTGAAAACAAGATTTTCAGTCATTGTCATCTGTCCACAACCAGTTTTATAGTAGAGCTCTCGTGTTAAAGTAGATATTAACCTACATTTTTCATCCAATAGGTGGTGCTGCTTCTGGCACAGTAAATCTTTATAAACAAAGATCAGTGTCATGCGCAAACAGTGCAATCAATTTCACTGTAGTTGAACTCCTCATACGGTAATTCTTTTGATTTGACATAGGAAGAAACTAATTTGAATTCCCTTTCCAAAAAGCGTATTGGAAGTGGTTGAATTGTAAATTTGATGGGTGCAAATGACCTTTAATTAAAAATATTTCAGTTGTTATAACGACATTCTTAACTTTTGATAGGCGCTATTCAAATTTTAATTCTAAAATATTAATTCTAAAAATCTTTTTCTGAAATAAAATATAAATGAATAGACCAATACACTTTTCCAGTAGTAAGGTATGGCAAAGTATGAACTAGCAAAATATACTCAATGAGGTTTTAATAACATCTTTCATATATTCCTTACTTATTTCCTAATAGTAATGAAAATTCCTATTTTAAAAGTCAAAATTAAAATCTATTTATATGTATGTTGTCAAAGTCAGATTCAGGACTCACATAATTTGTCCGATCACTCTGTTTATTAGCAAAGCGCTTTGTCAATGCACCCAGATATGTGAGCCCCTCTCTGAGGCTCAAGCTAACTTATTTATACAGATAAGCCAAAGCCAATTTAAAGTAAGAGACAAAAGGAAGCAGAAACTGACAAATATACATACATATCTTATTTGCATACTAACGTTTGCCAATCTCCTAGCTCAGTAGGAGCTCTAAGTTAATTAGTTTGAGGACCCATTGTCTCACACTCCTTAGTGTTTCTCTTCCTGACAACTATATTTCAACAAACCCTTCAAGTAGCATTTCTTTAATGAATTATAATTTCAATATAATTCATTCTACTTTCACAACTTGTAAATATGGGTGTATGCTGTTATGACACAATGTATATGATATAAAGTCATAATTACATTTCTGACAGAAGTGCAATGTTACTGGAGTTTACCTCTTCCTTGTAGGTTAATGTGGTCATGCCATATTATAAAAAATGGAAAGGCATTAAGTAGAACTTGAACTCTCTAGGGAAATAGAGATTCTTGTATGTTAAACATTTGTTCTACTTCCTTTTGTGTCTTGGTAGAAATAAGATGTTTGTTTATAATGTAACTTTCTAACACTCAGTGTACTTGTGTGAGTATACTGTACACGTAAATACAAAAGATCTGCCAATACTAGAAACCATTTTTTTTTCAATCCCACATCAGGTATAACACCAGCTGCTACTTCATTTTTCTCCCTTGACAGATTCACCATTGTTTTCAAAACTGACCTGGAGGGGTCACCCTTCTTAGAGGTGATGGATGATTTGGTCTCAATGGTAGCTCATTCTGAGGACTGATGAGCCAGACTGCATAGCTTGTTGAATGATGTGATTGTTCGCATGAATGAATACACTGGACAGGTTATTAGACTAATTTTAATCAGATTTCATTTGAATATCTTCTTCCCTCTGCCTACAACCCAGAATACTTCTAATCTATAGCTCTTTGCCTGTAAGATTAAAGTTTATTTATTTTTTTTTTAGATTTTGATATAATTTAGTTTTGCTTTCTCACAATAAAGAATTGAATCATTGGGTTTAGTGAATTTTATAGGTCCTAGAGTTTTTTGTACTGGGCTAGTGGTTACCATTCATTCTGGTATCCAGAACCAGCGTCAGCTTATTTTATGAATGGAATGTTGCTGAAGTGCCTGATAGACTGTAGCTTCTTTGTGAAGGCTGTGCCTGTTTCAAGAGTCTATCATTTTATCCTCAGGGAGATACAGAGAACTCTCCTGAAAACCTACTGTGTTCTACAGATCCAATCTGATGTGTGTGTAATTTCAGAAAAATACAGTTAAGTTCCCAGTTTGCCACTGTCTTACAGTGATATCCTCTCGTGCTTCAAGGGAAGTCTGCTCTGGGGTCCAGTTCTACTTTGGAGTTTTGCCTTGGACTTCAGTGGGAGCAGTATGAGGCACTTAATCTGTGAAAAGAAAAGGAGGACTTGTGGCACCTTGGAGACTAACAAATTTATTTGAGCATACGCTTTTGTGAGCTACAGCTCACTTCATCGGATGCATCTGTAGCTCACGAAAGCGTATGCTCAAGTAAATTTGTTAGTCTCTAAGGTGCCACAAGTCCTCCTTTTCTTTTTGCGAATACAGACTAACACGGCTGCTACTCTGAAACCTGTCATTAATCTTTGAAAAATAAGTAAAGCCTGGCTCTCCCCACCCTATGAAAAACTCCTAGGAGGGAAACAGGAGGGGAGAATACTCACTCCCAAAGGAAAAATTTAGAGTTTGAGTTGAGGGCAGGGGTTTCATCTGCTGTATTACTGGGCAAATTATAATGGCCTTAATTTGATGCTCTTACTTAGGGATGAATAATACCCTATTCCACAGGTCGTCCCACTGAAGTCAGTTAAAGAACTGAAATCACTGGGACTCCTTATGCGATAAGGTTTTATTCAAATAGTACCAATTACTTCAGTTCTTCAATGATGCTATTCATTTGGGATCCTTACGGGTAGTAGAATCTGGCACTATATGATTATATGCAAACATTATTCTATAGTCAGAATAAAGATTTCCTAGTAAATTTTTGTTTTTATTATAAAAAAATAAAAAAGCACTGCACGTCATTGTGCATTGGTTGTGGCATTTTTACCATGAACAAAAAATCATTGACACAGTTTGTAATTGCATTTATTCAGCTAATTCACTCTCATTTCAAGTCTGCTCTGACTTAAACACATTCTAAGTAACCCAAATCCATGAGCTGTAAGAGCTTGCAGGATTTGTCCCATTCTGTTTCCAGTGTGCAGCTTTAGCTATAAATAATTGAAGAGGAGAAAATGTTTTAAAAACCAGAAACGCATTTTAACAAATTGTATTCTGAAGAGTGATTCATTTTGAGTTAGTGACTTAAATATTCAGATGAACTTAACATGTTGCAGGTTGCTTTGTGATTCTCTGTACCCTCCTCTTACTCGTGAAAATTTACAGATGATTTCCCCAAAGTATATAAAAAAAATCACTTGGAATGTAGCTCATCTATACTTTGCCATTATTAAATTCCACTCTCCACCCAACCCAGTAAGGAAATCTTCCCGTTAGTAAATTGTCCTTTGGTTTCATTATGTGCAATGCATTGCTCCGTTTTTAGTTCAGTCCGTAGCATCAGAGTAACAAGCCATTATCAACACAGAAAATAGCACTTTTTTTCTAAATAATTCATTTTGTGTTATTCTACTGACTTCAAGGGGTTTATTTCCAAAGCTGAGTGGTGGAGGTACAGTACAAGCAATTATCTCATTACAAATAAGAGCTTTGTGAATGCACCTGCTGTGCTGTACTTTGATATGTACCCCTAATAATTAACAATTAATGGATATGCAAACATGAAAGCCTTGGATCAAGTATGCTTTTATGATCTTTATGGACTCAATCATACATTATGTGCATATTTACAACCTCATTTGGATTCAGTATGATATGTAAAGAATACAGAATGAGGCCCTATTGCCCAGCTTAAATTTCTTTTCTGATATTTGTTGTGTATCAGATATTAATTTTGATGTATTTTATACTAGATGATATCACAGTGGAGATTTTATTATTAACTCTGCTTTACACTTAAGATGATGCACGTTTCCTATTACATGCTCTCTATGGATACATTTAGGTAAGCAGAATAAAAAAAGGCAAAACATAAACATGAATTTAAAGGGAATTTTCTTTTCTTAACCATCATTTGATTTTATATATCTGTGTACCAAAAAGACTTTATACAGACATTCACATTTCAAAGTGTGTATGTGTATCTACATATACAGTATTATATTGATTATACATATAAATATTAGTAGATCTGAAAAGTTATGCAGAAGTTACTGAGACTGTTTTTAATGAAACTTGAAATAGCTTAAGTGCAAACCAATATTTATGCTGCACACTGTTTGTGGGTGTGATATGTAACGTAGGTGGCACAGTAATTTTTCCCACTTTTAATGCAATGTAAAAGCAAAGTTTTCAAAGCTATGCTAGGCAGCACTACTTAAGCTTGTTTAAATGTATTTTTGTTAATTTTTAAATTACGTTTTTCTTCAGGAAATAAGTATGTGGAGATAATTTGATTATATTCTGAATATTTCAACTATGAATTAGTAAATTAACATGCAACTATATGTATTGCCTATTCTTTATATGTATTGCCTATTCTCCAATTAAAGCTATTTTCCTCATTTCCTGCATGCATTATTTAAGTGGTCACTTCCCAGTATGATTCCTCTAATTAGTGATTTAAGGGAGAGCAGATTCTGTTCTTTTGCTGACCATTTCAATTGCCTGAGGAGGCTGTGAAGGCTAGGACTATAACAGGGTTTAAAAGAGAACCTCCATGAATTTATCCAGTTAAGTCCATTAATGGCTATTAGCCAGGATGGGTAAGGAATGGTGTTCCTAGCCTCTGTTTGTCAGAGGGTGAAGATGGATGGCAGGAGAGAGATCACTAGATCATTACCTGTTAGGTTCACTCCCTCTGGGCCACCTGGCATCGACCACTGTCGGCAGACAAGATACTGGGCTGGATGGACCTTTGGTCTGACCCAGTATGGCCATTCTTATGTTATGTTCTTAATTCCTCATCAAATGGGCAGTGCTTCTCAATATTCCCCCTGGGGATTGGAAGTCTGAGATAGTTCTGGAACCCGTGTCTCCCAGTTAATAGCTTGATTCTTACAGCTTCATGCACCATTTTATCTTGCTTTTCAGTATGAGGCATCCCAGAGCTTGCACCCCAAGCCCAGAGCCTGCACCCCCAGCCTCAACCCTCAGCCCCACCCCCCAGCCTGGAGCCCCCTCCTGCACATCAAACCCCTCACCCCCAGAGCCTGCACCCCCAGCTGGAGCCGTCACCCCCTCCTGCACTCCGAATCCCTCAGCCACAGTGCGGAGTACCCTCCTGCACCTCAAATCCCTCATCCCTGGCCCCACACCAGAGGGTGTGGGAGGGGGCTCTGGGCTGAGGCTGTGGGTTGGGATGTAGGAGTGGGTGAGGGTTCCAGCTGGGGGTGTAGGCTCTGGGGTGGGGCCAGGGATGAGGGGTTTGGGGTGTAGGAGGGGGCTCCAGGTTTGGAGGGGGCTCTGGGCTGGGACAGGGGGTTGGGGTTCAGGGTTGGGATGCAAGCTTACCTCGGGCAGCTCCCGGGCAGCTGTGCAGTGGGGCTAAGGCAGGCTCCCTGCCTGTCATGGCTCCGCGCTGCGCCCCGGAAGCAGCCAGTAGCAGGTCCGGCACCTAGGTGAGGGAGACAGGAGCCTCCATGCACTGCTTTTGCCCACAGGCACTGTCCCCCTCCCCCCATATCCCATTGGCCATGGTTTCCAGACAATGGGAGTGTGGAGCCAGTGCTCAGGGCAGGGGCAGTGCGCGGAGTCCCATGGGCCCCCCCACATAGGAGCCGGACCCGCTGGCCACTTCTGGAGCGCAGCGTGGTGCCAGGACGTAGGGACGAGTCTGCCTTAGACACACGGCACCACTGACCGGACTTTTAATGGCCCGGTCGGCGGTGCTGACCGGAGCCACCAGGGTCCCTTTTCGACCGGGTGTTCCGGTCGAAAACCAGACACCTGGCTCCCCTACTGGTCATACACATGACTTCGTGTAAATATCAAGGTTTATTAATGTTGTGTTTACCACGGATCCTTTCAATTTTGCTTTTGAAAATTACTTACTACTTTGGAAGAATGCTAAAGAACCAGGTATTTCTTGACATTTATGGATGTCAATCATACCTGAAAAATTCCCTATATAAAATCGAAATATTACATTTGGGAATCTTAAGTTAGGATTAGAATCTAGGGGTACAATCATCCAACTGATCTGCATTCCAAATTCCCATTTCAGGTTCAACCCCATAAAGATAAAGAAATTATTTGGCATTCCTACAAACTAGTTTGGAGTTAGAAAACAGTCCTCTTCAATCAAGTGGATGATTCTAATGTAAAAAAATCTCTGCATTTATATATGTCATTGTGAGGGGCATACTGATTTCTGTTGCTCCATACCCAGTCATCAGACTCTCAGTTTATATCTTTGTAAAATCTTTAAGGATACCTTCAAAACAAAAAACACTACAACAAAATTCAATGGTATTTTTATTTTTGCTCTTGCAACTGTTGCATCATGTTGAAATGACAAGCGTTCTGCAGAATAAAGGACCAATCCTGCAAAGCCATAATCATGAGTAAAATTGCTCAGGTAAGTAGTCCCATTGAAGTTATTGGGAGTACTCACCTGCGTACAAATTACTCATTTGATTAAGGATTTACAGGACAGGTGCTGGACCCTTAATTTTCATATTCTGTGTCCAGGGAATTCTGTTTAGTTTTAGATTGCTTGACAATTGAATAAAACAGTTACAATTAAGAACGACATCTGTTCTCACTGACTTAAGTATCTTTTGCTAAGGCTTGTTAAAGATAAAAGAAGTGAAGAGTTGATGAAATATTAGTGTTACAAAGGGAGAAATGAGACAGCTGGAGTGCTGTATTGAAATACTTTTACAAGGTACTTTGAAATACAGTGAATAAAGGCTGCTGTACACAAACACATTAAATCAAGTTTCTTAATGAATAAAGACTTATGTTTCTGTACATGCACTAATTGAATTTCATAGAGAACTGCTAACTCATTTAAACTTTCCTGACAAATTATCGGGTGTTCCTTTAATATGTCTGGTTTTCAGTTGATTTAGATGCTATATGGTCCCAATCCAACTCCCACTGAAGTCATGGAAAGATTTATTGACTTCAGTGGATTCTCCCTGCATTGTAACTCATGTTAAAAAAATCCTTTAGTTTTTTTTTTTTTTTTAAATCCGTCAAAGCCTAGGGAAAGAATACCTTGTAATATTCCAATAGGGGCAGCCTGCACTAAGGTACCTGAAAGTTCCTTTTGAAGGCAAGAGCCAATACATTTAAGGGAAATTGTAGTCCATAAAATCATTTCTTAGAGATGCCTGATTCTGTGCCTATACCACATGCAAAACTCCCATGATTTCAATGGATGTTTCACGTGAAAAGCAATATTGGACTGGATACTAAATAATTAGTTGGCGGAAAAACAGCTGATTTTATAGGTTCTCCTAATATTAATAAAGGCAGTTTGTCTTTTAAAAATACAAGATACCTTTTTCAGTTCCAGATGCATTTCCAAATTAATCACGTTTCATTCAATTCCGGCCATTTTGAAAACTTTTGTTCTATGCATTTTCTCCCCATATCGGTTACGTTGATAGGTGCTTTGTAAATAACATAGAAGTGTCATGGTGTACCTTGTTATGTGTAATTTACTTAGAAGTTTGGACAATAATTGCATTTTCTTTTAGTACTATAGTGTTTGTGTTGCACAAGAAAACCCAGGGAGACTGATTCTTTTCTTACTTACCCCACGTTTGTATCGCTTGTTACCTTTGACTTCACTGAAGTTACTAGCGATTTTACAACAAGATAACTGAAGGGAGAATCAGGCCCAGAATGAGCATTTGTAATTGACTAATCAGAAACTTGAGTACCAAATTAGTAGTAATATATTCAGCATGTCAAGGGGAAAATAATACTACTCCATTCATGTATCTACAACTACATGTCCAGAAAAGCCATCCTTCACCCTGGAGGGGAAATGCACACTGGATCATGGTCACACTCAGTGGTTGTATAGCAACTCCACTGCTATTCGCTATTGGCAAACCCAAATATTCAAAAATCAGGAGTCATGGCCCAAAAGCTCCATTAGATTATCTTAAAAACCATGAGATTTTAAAATATAGATTTTGGGTTCTTTTTATTTGCTTTCTGGTTTTTTGAACCCTTTAGCATCTACTATTTCAAGCAAGGTTTCTCCACAACCAGGAGTGCTAGAAACGTCTTAATGGTTTTAAAAAGTTAGTTTGTAACAAATGATCAAATTAAGCGTGTCATTGCAGGAGCTGGGGCTGTAAATAAAACACTAAATATTACAAGACCTGTAATAACATCATGAGAGTTGGCAACAGTAGCTGCTCACGCTGGGGGAAGGATTCCTCACTTCCTTCCCCCAGCCATTCTGTAGACCCTTCCCATGTCACCCAAGCTGTTCACATGGATGCAGAGTTGCCCTGGATGGAGGAAAGAGGCTCTTGTAGATAAGACTCTAGACTAGGACTCAGTCGATCATACATGGTTCTGCCACAGACTTCCACTCTGTGCTTAGATTTGTCACTTGCTCTCTCTCTCTCTGCCTTAAAATTCCCTTTTGTAAATTGGGGCAAGAACATCTGCTTTAGAGGCATGTTTTGCGGCTAAATTAATAAATGTTTTGAGATGGAAGGCATGATACATGTGTGAAATATTATTCTGGGGGGAGGGAGGGACGAATGACTAGTGTCATGGGGAAAAAATAGAATGTGTTCTTGTAATTAAATATTTCTCATAATGCATACATACAAAGGGCCAAAGTGCACAGGCAACCTCAATTCTGGTATTTCCTAACTTTTGAGTGCTTGACTTTAAAAGCTTAATAATGTACTTTTTGTGTGTGTGTGTGTGTGTGTAATTATAAAATAATGCCAACAGGTCTGACACTGGCTTGCTTCATCTCAGTTTTATCAAGTGAAAGGCTGTCTGTCTGAGTAGAATTGTCCTGTGGGGCATGAAAGATGAGGGGCTGCCATTTCTGTTGTGCTGTACTCTCTCACTCTCTCTCTCCCCACCCCCCTCTTCAATCCATACAAAATGCAACTACTAAAATAATCTCCTTTGCCCATCCATTTGATCATGTTTCCTCCCTCTTTGCACTTTTCTCTTGGCTCCCCATCTGCTATTGCATGAAATGAAAGACTCTTGTTACCACTTTCAAAGTTCTTCATAATGCTGCCCCTTCCAGTTTGTCTTAGCTTGTCAACGCTAAGCATAGCATTGGCCCATCCCTTCCACTCTGACAGTGTTTCAAGCCTTATCCGCTGGTTTGTCAGCTTTTCACACAATCCCTTACATGCCTTGTTCCAGGCAGCTCCTTATAAATGGTGTGACCTCTCTGACCTCATCCACATACAAGTCCTTCCTAAAGACCCACTTCTGCTGTGTTGATTATAGTGAATTAAGTGCAGGATGATTCCAGAATCTGCAGATCCTTATCAGGAAGCTTTGCAATGTACCTCCTCCAGCATTTTCAGACCCACTCCCATATGTATTTCCACAGGAGGGGACAATCTTCCCCACTCTTTCTAACCACTCTCTTTATTTCTTTAATATTATTCTCCATGTTTTTGGCATTTGGATTTATTCCACTCTGTATTCTTTATTTCATTTTTTATTCTTATTTTAGTTTTGCTTAATACTGACTTTATCTGTATACAGTAGTAACTTAAGGTCGGTATGAATCACAATCAATAGTAATTTTCATTACAAAGAGTGGGTAAAAGAAAAATATGTAAATTTCTTTTTTTATTTACTGTTTTATTTTCTGTACCATGTCTTATCATTTTGCATGGAGGTTTACAGTGTTCGGCATCTGTGGATTAGAGGAAGAAAGCAGATTTCTGTAGTTAGCAAAATAGGCATTTGAACACAGATTAGTCAGTATTATACTCAATAGCATTCATTCAAGTGCAGACAGGAATACATTTAGCCAAGGAATCATTCTCCTCATCCATTAGTGATAAATAGACCTGTACAAAAAAGATTTTGGGAGACTACCCAGCCCTTTAGCTCTGAGTAGTTTTGTGTCTTTTCTGAATTGTGCTGTCAGCTGTGGGATTTGTATTGTGTGAACTGGCAGAGAAAATGTACCTCCATCTAACAGTATTCTTCACTGTCTACGTGGGGAGCTCTGACTTTTTTGCATGAGGTGATGTGACTGTGACACACAATCTACTAGAGATTTGTCTGAGTGGTTGAACTGCTAAGCAGAAAACTTACTAGAAATATGCAGCCAGGAAAGATGGATATATACTTCCCCTTGGGAATATGTGCACGTATTAAATGACGTGACTTACATTCTCAACTGTTTAAATGTTTACTGTAGGGAAAGAGATTCCTAATGTGAAAAAATTACTAGGGCAATTTAATGTACATTAGGCTTAGTCTAGTTGTCTTGCTGAATAAAAGAAGATCAGTTCAGATAAATCAGATGGAGATAATAATGCAGTGGTGCATAATGGAAAGTTTCAGGTTACATAGAGTTTCAAAGAAATAGAAACAAAATACAAGAGGACCCGAAAATGTGTGTGTGTTTTGTTTGTGGTAAATAAGTTGTAAGTTAATCAGCTGATAGGGATAAAATTTGTAGATCATATTCCAAATGAAGATACTGTGTGTGGATAAAACTTTATCACAGACTATGTCATGAAAAAGCTGTAATTGTAGACACTATTTGTACAGAGTTTATAGAACACCCTGGGTATGCATGAAGTTTTGCTGACAAATTAATGGGATCTCTGTCATTGATATTAATGGGGACAGGAAAGGCTCTACCCAGAGGAATTTGCAGTCTTTGGGCCAGGCTATGGCTTTTTCCTCCATAAATGTATAAGGAAGGGAATGGCTACAAGAAGTATCCCAACTTCTGTCCCACATGCAGCTGGAGTAAATCCTATGGAAATGTCTGATGAGGGAGGAAAGATCAAAGTGAATAAGAACAGCAGAAGAGGCTTCATTCAGGATATACTTGCCTTGCAGGCCATTTAGCACCCTGTGAATATAGTAGAAGGAGGAAATAGCCCAGAGCACAGGATCTTCAGTCTAGTTGCGAACAGGTAGAATTTATGATCTGCTGGGCTTCACATTCATCAATGATCTAGAATCCCAGTGGAATCTTCCACTTGCATATGTGTGGTGGGTTCCACCATTTGCTTGCTTACATGCATTTTTGGTGCATATGAAGTCAGTCTGACTCCTGCTGAAATCACTGGAAAGATTTCTGCTGATTGTGGTGGAACTTGGATCAGGCCTTCATTAGCAAGAATATGGCCCAAAGATTCTATATAGGAACGCAAAATTATATTTTGTTCTTGTCATTAGATATTAAAAGCGGTATATTTTGTGGATAATATCCCTCTTAGTGGTGGTGTTGGGGGAATAACTCTAAACTGGAGTGCTAGTTAAAAAGGAAATAAAAGGTTAAATGAATAAAAATTACCCTGGCTAATAACATTTTCATATAAAATGGTCCTATCCAGGCCAAAGAGGTCTTTTGTGGATCCACCACAAGTATCCCAGGAAATATTGCCTCAAGGCAGCACAACCTACGGAAGCAGCCACGTGATGGCAAACTCAGCTTTGTGTGGTCACCCAGCCATGCTCTTTCTCAGAGCTGGAGATAAAGATTCTGCTCAACAGATATGCCACGAAGAAGATTTAAATGGGCTATGGAACGAAAAAAGTGATAATTCCCCACAGTATGACAACTGCCAGGGTTGTAGAAAGGAGTCTATTATGATAGTTTTCAGAGTAGCAGCCGTGTTAGTCTGTATCCGCAAAAAGAAAAGGAGGACTTGTGGCACCTTAGAGACGAACCAATTTATTTGAGGATAAGCTTTCGTGATGCATCCAATGAAGTGAGCTGTAGCTCACGAAAGCTTATGCTCAAATAAATTTGTTAGTCTCTGAGGTGCCACAAGTCCTCCTTTTCTTATTATGATAGTGTTTTCTAGGTTGGGGGTCACCACTAGTAACAGTGATTTCCAGGATTCCTTTCCAGACAAGCTCTTTGCAGTAGGATCCATGTTGTTTTATGTACTTGTGTGGTACAGTGTGACCATGCTCTTGATTGGTGCTACTGTAATATAAATAAAAGTAGAAATATTTAGGGTGGGAAAGTCCTTTGGTTCCTAGCACAAAGTTAGGTATTCTTTTGAACTAATAATAATAGCTTAGGCCTGGAACCAGTCTTCCCTTTTGAATGGGGGGGCGGGGTGTAGGGGTAGGGAGCATTGTTAAAGAAGATGAGAAATTATCCTCTCAAGCAGTATCGCATCTCCCTGCTGCCAAGCTGCTTGAAAGGAGAGTCTCTCATTCTTGGTTATTTGTAATTTTGTAGCCTGTCCCACAGTGCAGAGTTTACTTCTGGATAAGTCGGGCTGCTGTACATCTGGGGCTTTGTGGAAATTGGGCAGCCTCCGAGGGATTGCATATCCCAGAAGACCATGCACATTTCAGTCTTGGCAGATCCCTATTTCTATGTATCAGAAACAGAACTGGTCTGGCAGAAAAGTTCATGCTGCACCCTTAAAGGGTGCAGTTGTATAACTGTCGTTAATCTGCATCCCTGTGTTGGAAACTGTGTAATTGCACCATCCCAGCTGGAGCTCCAAGATGCATTTTGCTTCAGGCAGATATAATACCTCCCAGATTCACAGAGCATGCAGCAGCTGCACCATCCTTAAGGAGGGTAGAACATGTGCTCCTTTTCACAGTAAGCCAGCTCCATTGGATGGAGTGGAGAGAATACAACCATTTCCCCACTGAGTCACTCAGCTTCTCTGAAGCACAATACCGCCCTGAGTTTCCATTGACTTAGTACATCTCAGACCGCCCTCAATGCAGGGCAAAGCCTTAAAGGCTCAACCAAGCCCCTTAATTAGTTAGTTTTGTGCAATGTTTGGCAGATATAACACATTAGATAAGTCCTAAGTATTATGATTATTATTATTATTTTAGATTTACAAAGCATTTCTCAATAATCCTTTAAAATGGGCAGTTATAACTTGTTGGAGATTGAAAAGCTTTCGATCAGTCCAGAACAGGAAGTAAATGTTCAGCTTGCACTGGTGAGATATATTTACAGAACAACTACAAATTTTAGATATCCAGTGCATGACAAAAGACCAAAACACAGATTTATTATTGCTACTTCCAAAACTAGATGTGCAACCACTTAAGCATTTATGTGTTGCAGAAATGACTGGCCAGGTCTTAGGCTATCTGCAGTTACATGTATTTATGATCTGAAGAGAACATGAAGAATTTTCCTTTCACGTCCTCTTACAGAAATTCTTTAACTCTCATGTACATAAATGTAAGGCTACATTCAAACAGGCTGCTGGAAAGGAATAGGGGGCACACCTACGGTGTCCAGATAGTAAGTGTGAATCAGGACAGGGTGAGGGATAATAGGTGCTGATATAAGACAAAGCCCCGAATATTGGGACTGACCCTATAAAATTGGGATATCTAGTCACCGTAGGCACACTCTTCCTTGCCTCACCTTCGAGAGTGACTGCATCAATAGGTCAAAAAAGCAGCATTAATGTGTGCCCATAGCCTGGCTGAGACCAGAACTGTCTTCCTTTCAAGAGAAGGAAAATTTTGCATGGAGACTGTGCATAGAGGCCTGAGGTCAGTCAGGCTTGAGTGAATACAGTATGTTTTAAAACTGCACACTGCAGCCCAGATCCCTAGTTTGTGCCCTGTCATGCCCCTGAAGGTTGGTGTTGCTGTGGCTTTTTCCAAGAGGCAAAATCTTTGAGGCCATCTTTTGCTCTGCATGACTTGTGGTGGATGTGTGTTTGCTGGTTGTAGGCTCAGAAACAGAATCTGCCAAAATGTATCCCCATACTATTAATTTTTCATGAGATCAAAATTAAGGAGAGAGGTACTAAAGGCTCTGTGGTCTAAATTAGTGCAGAATTTGCTTGTAGTCTCTCTACACTTAAGAGTTATTTATGAATATATATATTCAAGTATATAGAATAAAGTCATTACAGAAAAGCTTTAATTTTAAGGTTGCATGGATATCTTTTAGCTATTGTACTCATATATTACATGCAAAACAAAGTGTTCCCAGGCAAAGAATATTCAAAAACATTTTGTTTACTTTGATAAATTGCTTAATAAATGCTTCTTAATTATGTTCAAATAAGTGAAAAATATTCTTCAACATTGCTCCCTAGGGAAACAAATATTCTGGTAATGTTTCTACATCAAAATAATTTATTAGCAATTTTTTCCCCATTTTGCTTGTGGACACACCTCTCAAGAGGCAGTGTATGAACACTAGTTGGTTTTGAAACTTCATTTACCAAACAAAGTGATCTACAAATACAGGTCAAAATAATCTCTATAGATATAAAGACCTGCAGGATTTTAATTTAAAGAGGAAATGTTATTACTATGCTTACTGATGTAATACCTCTGTACTTTACAATTACTCCTGTGTTTGGGAAATATAGCCATTTACATTATAGAAGGAGGTTTTCATTCTATAGACTTAAGCATTCTGTGGACCTTAGTTCAAGAGTGGGCTCTGGGAACACCTGAGTTCTCATCCTGGCCTCTGTAGCCGTGGGCAAGTCATTTAAATACTCTGCCTTAGCTGCCCATCTGTAAAATGGGCTTACCAATATTTACCTTCTTCCCAGGCATGTTGTGAGAATTTATAAGTTAACTTTTGTATTGTACTTTCAAGAGGAAAATGCTATGTTAGTGTTATGTAGCATGATGATGGGCAAAATCCTACTGTCAGGAAATGATATAGGTAGACTCCTTCATAGTCTATGGAGATCTACAGTATATGTACAGGGAAGCAGACTTCCATTCAGATGGCAGGGAGAGTAGTTCCTATATTTGTATGCCCCTTATCTGTGGTCAGTATTTTAACCAATAACTAGAATTACATTTGTGGCTAAATTTACATATGGGGATGCAGTTTAATCTAGTGATTAAAGCATGGGACTGGGAGTCATGAGACCTGGTGACTGGTTCTGACTGCCACTGGCATGCTGTGCAATCTTGGGCGTGTCACTTATCATATAATCTGTAAAATGGAGGTAACTCCCCAACCTTTTTAAAAGCACTTTGGGATGAAAAAAGCACTTTTGCATGTAAATGCAAAAAAGTGGGGTTACTATTACAAATATTCTTGGACTAAGGTACCCTGCTTCTGCTGACAAATAGCCCTGACTCCTTTGTTCTCATCATCTGTATGTAGCGGTCTTAAATGTACTCAGATAAATTAAGTCATAGTTATGTTTATTCTAGAAGACTTGGGTCAAACTAGCTGGTCTGAAATTTTATTCCCAATACGTTATCTTTAACCATGTTTTCTATGAATATTAGATACAACATCTAGGCCAAATATTTTTAACTGCTATGTTGTTCATTCCATCAAGTACTATTTACTTTTATCGAGTAATCCGATTCTGAATGGAAGCAGTAGGTGAGCATTTTGTGGCATGTTGCATCCAAGTCAGTGAAGTGAAAAGAATGTGACACATTTGATGTGCATTTGTGATGTCAGCCATGCCACAGCATAGCTATAGCATGGCAAAGGGAATACTTACGTTGAATGGGACATCCATAAAACAGGTGTGTCTTTCTCGTTTCATTTAATGACTATGCATGCCCCAAAAGTGTGGTAGGGCACTTTCAAGGTTTAGAAAACTCAGATCTTCTAGCATTCAACAATGGCTAACAGACCACTGTCATTGTTTGGCTCCTCGTAAGGGTCACATTTGTAAGAAATAATAGCATCCTGTTTAATTTTGATAGTTTCCTCATGCTAAAAGGTGAGGCTTTTAACATTCACTGCCGGAACATGTGAAAACAAGGTTACATCTTTCATTTGCTGCCATCTCAGTTCTTTGTGGTCTTGGCACACATGTTCCAAAGTAGCATCTAGTTCCTACTTGGTGATCTGGCTTGCTAATGTAGAGGTCACAAAACAAACATTAGAGATCAGAATCAGAAGATACATTGGTCACCATTCAAAATTCTACATTTTAACAACAGTTACCACATGGTAGTGTCCCAAGATACCACCATTATTTCCTGTTCTAACTATAGGAAAATATTACAGTGTGTCAGATACCAATAGTTAAAACACCGTGGTAAATGTTGACTTTTTGACACTGACCATTGCCACTGTACTCGGTATATTATATATGCCTCCCTATTTATGTCAATCCTGCACAGCAACCAGAGAAAGTTGCAATCCCAGCACTCCCTCAAGTGCCAGAGACTGGTCCTTCCTGTAGCCCATGTAAATACAGTAAAGGGATTCAACTGCGCACATTTCTCTATGGAGAGGAGGTGATCTCTCCCCTCTGCGGGAGGGAAACTGACAATTTTGAGGAGAAGAGGGGGATGGTGGAGGGACAGAGGCAGGCAGTGGGGAGGCTAAAAGAAAGAAACATAAAAAAAATCGAGAATCTGTGAGTAAAGTGAGAGAAGCAGGAGGCGAGGGCAACCAGAGGGATGGAGGGAAACCGAGACTGAGCGAGAAGGAGAGTAAATGGAGAGGCTGAGACTGGGCAGGACAGACAGACATGCAGGAGAGGGTCCCTTCGGTTGGAAGCTGGCTGGTCAAGTGAGTCCGTGTTGGATGGTGTGTTCCTGAACATCTGTTCCTGTATGTTCCTGATCATTGGTTCCAGTCATAGAATATCATCTCCTGTCATTGATTCATGTTGTCCCAGAGATTTGGAACAGGAAAACCAAAGGTCCTTCAGATCCCATGGTCTGGTCTAATGTGCACCCCTGCAAGCATGAATCACTGCAGTCCAGTCCATCTTTTCAGGAAGTTATGAGAGGCACTTGAGGGTCAGAGACGGAGTTGGGCATTAGACAGTACTAAGAGATTTGGGAAAGGGGAACCTTGAACTATAATAACCTAAAAGAGGCCTATGCATGCAAAGATAGATATAGATACATTTTATTTATTTATTTAGAAGGTTACATTTCGTTAAGTACACTTAGTAGTAAGCTATAGTGTGTGTGTGTGTGTGTGTGTGTGTGTGTGTGTGTGTATAATTAATAATCAAATGGTTCTAATTTTGTTTATTATCTGTATTCTTCATCTATTTAATGTTGTTGTAGGTAGGTCAAATCCAGTTCCATTTGTTCTGGTTTAAATAAAATCCCTGTTGTTTTTTTGATTAACCATTTATATTATCTTTGCTTCCATTAAATAACCTTTTTGTCATGGTGTAACACCTTCCCCCACCTCTCCCCCCCAGCTCTCACTTGCTGAGTAAATTATACCCCCAGTGTGATGGACCTTTGCTAAATCTTGGTCGGTGGTTTAGGGATGTGGTGACCCCCGGATATATTTTGAATGATAACACAATAACCCTATTCTGAGAGGTCTGCTTACACCTGCGTGGGCACTGGCCACCCGAAAAGTAGCAGGGAAGAGCCATAACTGTGGCCCTGAACTTTCCAGGGAGGTCAGTGGAGCTGGCTGGGAAAGCAAACAGGGTGCTGTAGCAGAGAAGGTTCACTCTCCCTGGACACCGGGAAGCTCCAACAGTGATACTCTCTGAGGTACAGTGCCTCCCACTGCACCTGCTGGGGTTGTGTCTTCAACAACCCTTACTCAGCACAATTGATCCCAAATTTGTTACAACAATACACATTGCAAGTAAAGGTTCAAAACAGGCCATGAAAACCAGCATTCACGTGCCCAAAGGGTTTAAATTAGGCAAGCAAGTGCTGAATGAAAACCTACCTACCTTTATTTTTTCTGAACTAAAGAAACCTTCTTTAAAAAACAAACAAAAATACCTAGTAAAAAGACAGGTTTCAGAGTAACAGCTGTGTTAGTCTGTATTCGCAAAAAGAAAAGGAGTACTTGTGGCACCTTAGAGACTAACCAATTTATTTGAGCATGAGCTTTCGTGAGCTACAGCTCACTTCATCGGATTTTCCAGTATTTTTAATTACTTCTGATAAATGACAAATTTTATAGTGAAATTCTGGACAGCTGGGCAAAGATAAAGGGTGACAGTTTGTTAAGCAAAGGGATATGAACAGTACTTCCTAGAATCCTTTATCATTGTTACTAGAAAATTTAAGAAAAATGTACTGACTGTTGTTCCAAATGAGGGCAACAATTCTACATTCCTGCAAAACTCCAAACATCCCACTGAGCTAAATGGGAGGAGCTGTAAAGAGGTTTGCTCACCAAAGTCCCTTAAGGAGTTGACAAGGATTTCAGAAATGGGCCCAATGGACTTTAATTGTGGTTAAAACTGTACACGCTGCTGTTAAAGAGGAGAGCTCTCATCTGAAAAGAAAGAGTAACCTAAGAAAGGGACAAATCCTGCTACTGTACTCTGGCAAAACACCAATTGTCTTTTATGATAAGCAGTTGAGGAAGCTGTTGTCCTTCTGTTTGTATTTACATAAGGCCAACAGACCCCAGTCGTCGGCAGGCGGGATCAAACCTGGGACCCGGAGCTAAATGCATGAGCCTCTACTCCAGTGGTGGGCAACCTGCGGCCCCTCTGGGTAGTCCGCTGGTGGGCCGTGAGACAGTTTCTTTACATTGACCATCCGTAGGCATGGCTGCCTGCAGCTCCCAGTGGGTGCTGAGGGAGTTGGCTGATTTGATTGCAGAGCTATTGGTCATTATCTTTGAAAACTCATTGCAATCGGGGGAGGTCCCAGACAATTGGAAAAAGGCAAATATAGTGCTCATCTTCATTAATGATCTGGATGATGAGATGGATTGCACTCTCAGCAAGTTCACGGATGACACTAAGCTGCAGGGAGAGATAGATGTGCTGGAGGGTAGGGATAGGGTCCAGAGTGACTTAAACAAATTGAAGGATTGGGCCAAAAGAAATCTGATGAGGTTCAACAAAGACAAGTGCAGAGTCCTGCACTTAGGATGGAAGAATCCCATGCACTGCTACAGGCTGAGGACTGACTGGCTAAGCAGCAGTTCTGCAGAAAAGAACCTGGGTATTTACAGTGGACAAGAAGTTGGATATGAGTCAACAGTTTGTCCTTGTTGCCAAGGAGGCTAACAGCATATTGGGCTGCATTAGTAGGAGCATTGCCAGCAGATCGAGGGAAGTGATTATTCCCCTCTATTTGGCACTGGTGAGGCCACATCTGGAGTTTTGGGTCCCCCACTAGAGAAAGGATGTGGACAAATTGGAGAGAGTCCAGCGGAGGGCAATGAAAATGATTAGGGGGCTGGGGCACATGACTTATGAGGAGAGGCTGAGGGAACTAGGCTTATTTAGTCTGCAGAAGAGAAGAGTTAAGGAGGATTTGATAGCAGCCTTCAGCTACCGAAGGAGGGGTCCAAAGGGGATGGAGCTAGGCTGTTCTCAGTGGTGGCAGATGACAGAACAAGGAGCAATGGTCTCAAGTTGCAGTGGGGGAGGTTTAGGTTGGATATTAGGAAAAACTATATCACTAGGAGGCTGGTGAAGCTCTGGAATGGGTTACCTAGGGAAGTGGTGGAATTTCCATCTGTCAGGGTTCCCTCCCCACTCTGAACTCTAGGGTACAGATGTGGGGACCCGCATGAAAGACCCCCTAAGCTTATTTCTACCAGCTTAGGTTAAAAACTTCCCTAAGGCACAAATTCTTCCTTGTCCTTGGAACGGTATCGCTGCCACCACCAAGTGAGTTAGACAAAGATTTAGGAAAAGGACCACTTGGAGTTCCTGTTTCCCCAAAGTATCCCCCCAAGCCGCTTCACCCCCTTTCCTGGGGAGGCTTGAGAGTAAACAAGGTGAGCACAGACCGGACCCTTGGGTTTTTAGGACACTAAAAACCCCAATCAGATTCTTAAAAACAGAACTTTTATTATAAAGAAAAAAAGTAAAAGAAACACCTCTGTAAAATCGGCATGGAAGATAATTTTACAGGGTAATAAGATTTAAAACACAGAGGATTCCCCTCTAGGCAAAACTTTAAAGTTACAAAAAAACAGGAATAAACCTTCCTCTCACCATAGGGAAAATTCACAAGCTAAAACAAAAGATACTTTAACGCATTTCCTTGCTATTACTTACTATTTCTCTAATTTTAGATGTATCATTCAGTAGGAGCTGAATTATTTGCTTGGTCTCTCTCTTTGTCTCCAAACAGAACAACAAAAGCACAAAGCAAAATTTTTTTGAAAGTATCTTCTCCCCTTATTGGTCCTTTTGGTCAGGTGCCAACCAGGTTATCTGAGTTTCTTAACTCTTTACAGGTAAAGGAGGGATTTTATGCTACCCTTAGCTGTATGTTTATGACACCTTCCTTAGAGATTTTTAAGGCCATCTTGACAAAGGCTTGGCTGGGATGATTTAGTTGGGGTTGGCCCTGCTTTGAGCAGGGGGTTGGACTAGATGACCTCCCGAGGTCTCTTCCAACCCTAATCTTCTATGATTCTATTAGGTTTCACTGATTTGTATATTCAAAATGAAATTAGATAAACGTACTAATACAGATGGTTTCTAAAATGGAGAATCTGAAGTGAAGAAGGATATCCTAGCATATCCATATGCCTGATGGGTTTTTTTTTCTTTTATCTCTAGGATACAGTCCAAAAGATGGGCATAGGACATGGAGTGTTAAAACCTTACAGTCAGAAGCTGCCAGTATTTAACAACTGTAAACCCAATAACCATATAGTGTAACAACTGAAAAGTAAAACTGAAACCAGGTGTGATGGAGTGTATAAGCCACACACTGGCTGAGAAGGGGTTAACTAGAGCCTGTGAGCTCTATTAGCCCCACCTTGCCATATCTGTAGGATGGGTCAGGCTCAGAGAGCAGTTAAAATGAAGGCGTTCAGTGCAGTTGGGGGAGGAGACGCTGGAGAGAGGAGGCTTGGAGTTCCCTCTGTGTGGGAAGACCTGCCAGAAGCCAGGTGAAGAGAGAACTGTGGGAAAGTTACAGGAGTGGAATTAGCTTCTGTGTTGGGGGCCTTGGAAAAGGTGCAAGACTCTATGGAGGTAGCCCTGTAGGCTAGTCTGTGTTGAAGGATGGAGAACTGGGGACAAGTTAAGATGGACTAAAAACTCAACCCTGGGGTGGATGGAAGTTGCATAGTTTGTATTTTTGTCTAGTTTTTGAGTTTTGCTGAGGGACTCCAGGGGGAAGCCCTGTGAGCTGCTGCTCTAGAAAAAGATTGAGGCTGAAGAGGAGCCCAGGATGGGAGGAAGATGGTGTGTTGACTACCACGATTTTGATGGGCACTATGTGTTTGGATCATTGATACCTCAGAAGAGGGGGAAACTATAGTATGACATGGCTGGAGAGCCAGACTACGGAAGTCCTGAGGAGGAAGGTGTGGCAGAGTTAATGGATTGCTGTGTCCTCTCAGGAAGTGGATCTCTGGGATGGTAAAGCTATGATGCAAGGCAATAAAACAAAAACACCAATCCCCCCAACCCAAGCTCACTGTGGAATATATAACAGAGCAGATATTTCTTAATGAATGAATGAGACTCTTAATCCTCACTTTAATAAACTGGTTCGCCGCCAGTATGTGAGCTATCAGTCCATTCATCCAGTTGAGAATTTGGAAATAATCCAGGTTACTGTAGGTTAATTTAGAATGCAGCCTCTCTGTCTCAACCTGATTTTGCATTTAATTGACACTAGTTGGACTGGCTAAAGCAATGAGCATAACATTAGAGAAGGAATATAGAGTGTGATTTCTTAATTAATTCTAATTCTAACATTCTAATCCCTCTTTTATGATATACTTTACTAGAAGACTGAATTTCTCTGATAATGGACTTACTATCTATAAAATAGTTATGTCGTACTGTTAGTTTACAAAGCACTTAAACATATATAAATTATGCTCTCTCTCTCTTTGTCTAATTATGACAAAACTAATAATCACAAGATATAGGGCAGCTGTTGAGGAGAAGGAGGGTGTAGCAGTTAATAAAGAAGAGCAGTAGGGAGAGTAGATTTGTCCTTGCTGAGGACAGGAAAACAAGACTCAACACAGGGGGCTGAGGAGTGAAGCTGAGAGTGAGACAAGATAGCAAAGAGAGGAGTAAAATGGTAATCCCCAAATGACCATGGGGAGTGGGGAAGTGATGGGGGGTGCGATTGTATCAGATGTAGCCTGGGATGAGGGAAGGAGGGCTCTTGAAGGAGAGGATGAGGAACTCCTATTTGACATGGTAAAGGATAGGAAGCTACAGGGGGACGAGAGAGAAGTTAAAAATAAGGAAATTGGGGGGGAACTAGATATGGAGCCAGAGATGTCAGGAGGGGAAGGGATGGGGTCAAAGGTACAGACTGAAGATCTGTAGCAGAAAGTAGATGAAAGACAAGAGTCTGAAACAGGAGAGAGGGAAGAAAGGTAGAATTAGGAATGGAAGGTGAAGGAGAGGAAAGTGAAATGCGGGGCGGGGGGGTGATGTTAGTTTTGCTTTTGAAGAAATTCAAGAGGTCTTGGGAAGATCAGGCATCTGGAAAAAGGAATTAAGAAGGAAATTGAAGATCTGAGGCCCATTCTGTACCTCTTCATTCGATAAGCAGAAGTTTCTTCACAATACTACCTTCATTTTGATAACCGTTTCCACACACAGATGTAATATACATGATCATTTTAGTTTCCTTCACCCAAAGTGAAATTCACCCAGTGCAAGGGGAAAGTACAAAACCTACGCCCAGCCCCACTTCGGGGGACATAAACGACACTTAACTGTTGGCTGGACCTAGTGCTGGTCCTGTGCACAGAGTGAATTTCTCCTTCTGCTAAAACCGGTCCTGCCTGTCATCCTGGCTCATCCCATCTGATGCAACAATCTAGTATTTCAAGAACTAGTTCTAATTTTTCCCCATATAACTGTCAAATAATTAGGGCCCTACCAAATTCACGATCCATTTTGGCCAATTTCCCGGTCATAGGATTTAAAAAAATATTAAATTTCATGATTTCAGCTATTTAAATCTGAAATTTCATGGTGTTGTAATTGTAGGGGTCCTGACCCAAAAAGGAGCTGTGGGGTGGGGAAAGAGTGTCTCAAGATTATTTTTTTGGGGGGTGGGGGCTGCTGCTACCCTTACTTCTGTGCTGCTGCTCACGGCAGTCCTGCCTTCGCAGCTGGAGAACCGTAGCTGCTGGCCAGGAGCCCAGGTTTGAAGGCAGAGCTGCCGCCAGCAGCAGCACAGAAGTAAGGGTGACATGGGATGGTATTGCCACCCTTCTGCGCTCCTGCTGGCGGGGTGCTGTCCAGAGCTGGGCACCCGGCCAACATCTGCCTCTCTCCAGCTGCCCAGTTCTGAAGGCATCGCAGAAGTAAGGGTGGCAATACGATGACCCCCCTAAAATAACCATGTGACCCCCTGACCTTTTGGGTCAGGATCCCCAGTTTGAGAAACGCTGGTCTCCCCCATGAAATCTGGTCTTTTGTGTGCTTTTACCCTATACTATACAGATTTCAGCGGGGGGGGGGAGACCAGATTTCATGGTCCACATGCATTTTTCATGGACATGAATTTGGTAGGGCCCTATAAATAATACTTCCTGAAACATCGGATTAGTGCTTGCTGAGTGGTACTGCAAGGATACACTGACAGAGTTTACTGAAGGATTGAAAGAACACCCCTTTACCTAATACATATGTTGGCATGTATTGGGACCAGAAATTTTGAATTTCTGCCCTATATGCTATTAAAAATGCCTTTTTTACAAATTAATTTACTTGGATAGCTCAAGATGTTCTTCCATACTTTTAAAACAATATTTCTCCCAACACTGAAAGCAAATTCACTTTCCTTACTGAACATGTTTTTCTCATTAAAGCTCACTTTTTTTGTTGTTACTCAAATAGTATTCATGAGTAATTTTAATTCATGTTTACAAAATATGTACTGAAGCATTTGGAGAGGGGACAGGGAAATATTTAGGGTGAAATGTACTCTTGAGTGTGAGCGGGGGGACATGGAGAGAACAAAGAATATGAACCACTTATGACCTATTTTGAGGATTTATGTGGGACTTAGTGGCATGTAAGACTTCTGCTTGCCTTTTGCATAGGATTAGATTTTTCTCATTACAGAATTAAAAAGGACCAGATATTCCCCTCTAGTGGAAACCTGTGGTTCACCTCAAGGAATCTCCTCTGCATATTGTGCTCAAAAGGGGGGGATCAGCCATTTGTGAAGGGTAAGAACGGAAGCTAGAAAGCCCTAGGCTCTTCAGGGAAGCCAGGATCCATCTGTCTAGATCACAGAGCACTTGCAAGAGAGGTCCAGCCCCTTATTGGTGCTACCTAGCTTCTACATCTGATAGCATGATGCCTAAGAAAGCTGTGCTGGCATTCTCTTCCTGTTCAGGCCTGTTCTCTACCTCCAGGAAAAAGGCATGGTGAGGTGTTAATGCTACCCCAATCCTGAGGGAGTTTGTCCACACTTTGCCAATAAGTTTTAACAATGAAGGAGCCTGTAATATTCTTTCTTCACCTTTTAACATGAGGATTAGTGCCATTACTTTCTGATATTCTATGGACCTTGTCACAGTTATTTATGCCACTGTGGACTCAAATAGGAATATTGTAATATGATCTCTACATGTGCTAGCCTTGACGGTGACTCAGAAGCTACAGTTAGCACAGAATATAACAGGCATGGCCATATTACATCGGTACTCCCAAAATGGCACTGGCTTCTTGTTCACTTCCATATGTAGCTCTACGTGCTGATTCAGATCTTTAAAGCTCTGTATTGTTTGGGTTCTAGTTTCCTCCGAAACTACATCTCTTTTTATGCACCATTGCAATAGATGAGATCAGGTGATGTACTTGTTCTTGCAGCCCTTAGGTTTGAACAGCAGAGCATTTCTCATTATTACTAATGAAATATATATATCTTCAAACAATCACTGCTCATCACTTGGAAAGATATATTGCTTTGTCTATGGGGAACCCTGCTTTACTATTAATAAACACAATGGGCCTTACTCACCACCGTTGTACTTCAGTTTTATGCTGGTAGAAGCCTACTGAGGTCAATAGAGTTCTACTGTCATAAAACTGGAGGAACACATTGATGAACTGAGCCAGAAGTATCTAAAATATTGATGGACAACAGAAAACCATATGTGCATTTGACATATATATGTTGGTAGTAGTGGGGTCTGTGGTATGAGCAGAGCTCTGGAAGTCAGGTTTCCAAAGTTCTCTTTCAAGCTGCCACTGACTCAGTGTGAGACCTTGGGCAAACCTTAGCGCCTCAGTCATCCCATTTTGTTAAAATGGGTGTCAAAATGCTCGTCTTCGTCACCGATGTATTTTGAAGGTTAATTTCTGGATAGCCTCAAGATTAACATTGAGCTCCTCATCTAAAAGGCACTCTCTAATATAAAGAGTAATTTATTAATGGAAGCTTAAAGGACCTATCTTTAGTTGAATTGTCACCATTCACTATCTTGATAATACAATGGTCTCGCAGTTCAGTCAGAATAATTGAGTCAGTGCTGCTGATGAATTGCTCATGATTATTTAATGTTCTATTTTTCTTTGACTGAATTTGTGTTTGCACCATTAAGTGTTTCAAGTCTGATGTTTTAATTTTTTGGAAACCGATATCTACAGTCTTGTGGGTAGGTTAAAGTGTAAGGGATCCATTCAGGACTGTAAGGGTGAGTAGGTTCAGACAATGCAAATTTGGACTAAGTGGTATTTTAAAAATCATAATATTATGACATGTTCTGAGCTGAGAGGGACATTTTAAAGAAAAGTACCCTATCATAGACTATCAGGGTTGGAAGGGACCTCAGGAGGTCATCAAGTCCAACCCCCTGCTCAAAGCAGGACCAATCCCCAATTTTTGCCCCAGGTCCTTAAATAGCCCTCTCAAGGATTGAACTCACAACCCTGGGTTTTGCAGGCCAGTGCTCAAACCACTGAGATATCCTTCCCCTATGTGTGTGTGTGCCTGCATTCCCTGTGCTCCCAAATCTCTCCTGCACTTAATGGGTTAAATTCTGGCAAAGCTTCCATTGACTTCAGTGCAGCAAGGATTTCACCCAATAGAGTTGTGGATGTGCAAGGAATTCCGGATCTGGCATTGTGACTAGAAATGTGGTATGTTAGCATGGCTTTAAAAAAATCTTTTCATAGCTTGTCACAGAAACTAGCAATTAACCCTGAACCTAGTAAATTTCCAGCCTTAAATATCAAAGAGAAGTATGTTCAATTTGTAATTGTATCTTTACGGGCTATAGAAATAGATTCCAGAGTAAATAAAAATAGAGTTCCTTTTATTAACACCCAGGGAGCTTTGTTAAAAGAAAGGGGCTTTAAAATCAGATTGGTGGTATAGGATTCTGTTAGGAAAGCAACCAACATTTGTTACAAGATAACATACATTGGGAGTGTTTTGGCATTTCTGAGGCAGTGAAAGAGACAAGGGGGCTGTCCCTAGGTGACAGAAGCTGCAGAGAAGAAAGCTCTTAAGCGAACAGTGTCAGGACTGTGCAAAGGGTAGAGAGGAAGTTAGTGCTAAATGAGCAGAGGGAGAAGGGAGGGGAATAGGGCAGACATAGTCTGAAAAGTAGGCTGGAGCAGGTCTCATGCACCTCTCATTTAGAACCAGATAGTGTTACCCTTGCTTGCACTGAGTAGTACCATACAAGTTAGTCCCACTGACAACTATTCATTATATAAAATGCTGTTCACCATAAGGGTGGCACAATAGAGCCTTTAAGGATTCCTCAGAAGAGGTGAAGTTTTCTCCTGATGCCACATTTCATTATAGCAAGGTTGTCTCATCCTTTTAGGGAGAGATTTTCAAAAGTACCTATGGGATTTAGGAGCACAAGACCCAATGAGGGACTTGGACTTGGGTGAATGTCACTTAGTCACTTTTGAAAATCTTACCTAATAATGTTACCTAAATATAGATTCAAGAAATACTGCCGCTGTCCTAAACTCTGTACTCAAGCAAAACTGCTGTTGAACTCAGAATTGACCACATTGCTGTCACAGTGACGTGGCCCTAAGTGACCATATGGTGCACAGCACACTGACAGCAGTGGGATCCTTACCTGGAGGCTTGTTTCTGTATTTATACATGGATCTGAAATCTTTTTTAGCACATCATCGGTGTCAGTTTTATTGTTCAAGGTGAACATAGTGCTGGTTCGAGATTGGCCTGGACTGGAGCACCCTATTCATATACCCTGTACTAAGTCTGGGGAGTGCAGCTCGGGGTGCGATTCTGCACCTGAACTCTGCCATTCAGGCCTGTCTCTCATGCTGGTTGACAGCCCTCAAGACTAAAAACCTGGAGTCACACTACAGGTGCTATAGCCAACAAAATGAAATTCAGTGAGTACAAATATAAGGTGGTATGCTTAGGGAAGAAAAACCATATGCACAAATACAGAATGGGGCGATAACTGGCTTGGCAGCAGCACTGCTGAGAAGGATTTGTGGTGGATCACAATCTCAACATGAGCCAACAATATGATGCTGTTGCAAAATAAAAAAAAAGCAAATGCAATTTTGCATGCTATTACTCTGTTAATGCAACCCAAGTCACTGGAGGAGATAGTACTGCTCAACTCAATGCTGGTTAGGCCTCAGCTCAAGTATTGTCCATTTTTGGTCATTGCTGTATAGAATGAATGTAGAGAAACCGGAGAGGAACCAGAGGCGAGCGACAAAGATGATCAAAGGAATGGAACGCAAGCCATATGTACAAAGGCTGAGGGAACTGGATATGTTTAGTTTGGAAAAGAGGAGACTAAGGTGGGGACACGACAGCTGTCTTCAAATACTTGAAAGGCTGCCATAAGAAAGATGGAGGAGAATTGTTCTGTCTTGCCACAGAGGGCAGGACAAGACTCAGTGGGTTCAAACTACAGCATAGCAGACTTAGATTAAATCTCTAGAAAAACTTCTGAACTGTACAAACAGTAGGACAATGGAACAGACTGCCTAGGGAAGTTGAGGCAGCTCCTTCACTGGAGGTTTTCAAAAAGAGGTTGGATAGCCATCTGTCTTGGATGGTTTAGACACAAAAAACCCTGCATCTTGGTCAGGGGTTAGACTACATGACCATTGCAGTCCCTTTGAATCCTTATGATTCTATATTGATCAACTGGCCAAAACTGAGTTCAGTGCGAATCTTGTTTGAATAAAGGTTGCTTGATTGGGCTCAGAATGATTGAGAAACAATGAATACCTTGTGTGGAGAGGATGGGTACACCAGTTTTAGCAAAAGAATGTGTCATCCCAAAAGGGGGTTGGGCTAAAAAGACCTAGAGTAAAACCAGGCTGTGCTAAGGACATCCCCCTCAATCAAGCTGTGAGTGCTGGCAGAGTTTAGCTTTGTTCCAGGTATGTCTTCACCTGTTTCCCTGTTGAAATGACACTTTGACATCATAAGAAGAACCCTCATTGGCGTGTAGAGAAAAATGTCATTTTTATTCCATGCTGAATATTTCTAAACTGTTTTTTGGTTTGCTTTCACAATAAATCACGAGTTTAACACAGTTAGATATTGATTGCATATTGAAAGTGTTTGATACAACTGTCTAAAAATAAATGTAAAACTTTGTTTCCCTCTCCGCATTAACTATTTTTTAAGTTTTCAGTTATGAACTCAGTTTTCCGAGACAAAAATATATATTGTTTGAAAGTTTCATCACAAGCCTCAAGTCAGTAAAGGTTTGGCTGCCTGGTCTCTCTGCAGACTTACGTAAACTTCCAGAGACCTTGTGTGAATGGAAGGAGTCTGAATCTGTGTCCATGGTAATCTCTTCAATGTGTGGAGGAAGTTACAATGGCATTAAGCCATGAAAAGGATCACTTGTTTTCATGGAAAGCAGTCAAGACATGCTTTGCATTCAGATAGCCAAGTTAATCAGAGCTGGACATCATTTATTAAGAGTTTCTCTTTGAAAGAGCTTAATGCTGGTCACCTGCTACACTCAAAAGATGCCACTTATTATATGACATAAGCAAATTATACAGAAAAGTTTGGAGAACAAACACATCACAAGACAAAAAATCCCATAATTATTTATAACCTCCGCTGTGAATCTGGAAGCATGACTATGTTGTATAGGCCCGGATTCATTGCTTAGCTTCAGCCAGTGGAGGCTGACTGTTGTCAGGCTGTGAGCACCGAGTGGCAGGAAGTCTGCAGCACAAGGCCCTCAACTCCCATTCCACACCTCTGAGGAGGGTGGGGATGAGGTGGCCAAAACACCCAACAAAGTAGGCATGGAGGGGCCAGGGCACCCAGAAGTGGTGATTCAGACAGTCTCCCATGGAGCATCTACTCAGAGGGCTCCTATGGGACCCTGGTCAGAGGGCGTAACTGCTCCCCCAGTGGAAGGACAGTCTGCTTTGCCCCAGGCATGAATGCTTCCAATGGCATAGCAGCCCTGGTGAGAACAGAATAGCTCAAATTGCATCCCCCTCTGCCCTTGGAGGAAAACTCAAGCCCGTATGCTCCACTTTAGAGGGTTTTTTTGTTATGTTGAATAATTACATTAAATCCATAGTAAGAGCAAGTACTACCAACTACATCTGTTTTAGATAATCTGTGTTCGTTTGGACAGTCAGCAGGTATTAAACTTGCAAGATCAGTTTAGCTTCCTCAGTTTAGCTAATGCTCAGTTTAGCTTCCTCAGAATGTCATTTCAGCAACAGTAAAAGATCACTTAACATCAAGCTTAATATGCTGCCAGATATTTCCAAAGTTTAATATTTTACTTGCATTTAGGGACAGTTTGATGATGATAAAAACCAACAGAGCAAATGTAATAGAATAAAAGTACGGCATAAGTCATCCATATTATTTTAGTTTCTAGTTTAATTTTTTTTAATCAAATAGGTATTGCCATCATGTAATACAATTTTAGGGATACACTAATTTGCTGTGAAGCTGAATTCAAAGAGCATGGAAACTATATTTCCTGATCTTCCCGTAAAATGACATTATCCAACAGCTTTCCAATGTGAAGAAACGTGTTTTTGTAACTTCAGGTTCTGAACTAACATAACAAAGACAGCTGGTAGTTGCCCCAATGGAAATTTGGAAATATTCATTCCAGGAATTATTTTTATATAACCTACTGTGCCTCTGTTCCTCTCTACTGGTGAATATATTTCAGTGTCAAACTATAGCAGGAGTGATGGTGGTTACCCAAAGATCAAACAAAGCACAAATGGAGAGACTGACTGTTGACATAGAGAAGGTGACAGCAACTTCTCAGCAGGACAGAGCAGGAGCAAATACATAAGAAACATAATGGCTGGCTTTTTTTATTTTTTAATTGAAACTGTCTCTGTTATCCACACTGTCTTTCCACATGTGCGTGAACAAGAGCAAGAGTTTTCCTACAAGTTAATATAACTGAATAGACCACTGACATTGTTTAGGAAGATTCACTGCCTTCATGTGAATAACTAATCAAGAGTTCCCAAGGCTCAACACAAGCAGATGCTGCAGTAGCTAAAGGAAGATCCCAAGGAAAAGGCAACATTAATAATTATTGTCAATTTTTGGCTTCAGTGAATTCCTGTGGTAATGAGTTCCACAATTTAATGACTTATTGTGTGGGAAAGTATTTCCTTTAATTGGTTTTGAATTTCCCACCTTTTTAATTTAAATGAATGTCCACTTGTTCTTGTGTTTTGAGGACTGGATAACCAAAGTTCCCAGTCTCCCTTCTCTAGGCCATTCATTATTTTACATATATTTTATCCCCTCTTATTCATCTCCTTTCCAAGGTTAACAATCCCAGTCTTAAAAACAATGAGGAGTCAGGTGGCACCTTAAAGACTAACAGATTTATTTGACAAGACTGGGATTCAATCTCTCTTTTTATTAGTTTTTCCATACCTTTGATCATTCTCATCGCTCTTATTAGTTCTTCAATATGCTTTTTTTGACATGGAGTGATCAATACTGTATACAATATTCCAGATGAGGCTGCAACGTTGATTTATATAAAGGCATTATAATATTCTTTGTACTCATCACCATCCCAGCTTTATTCATCCTATCATCTTATTAGCTTTTTTGACCACAGCTGCAGCAGGGGTTTTGTGAATTCCAAAGTCTTCATTGAGCAGTCTATGCTGAAGATCCTTTTGTTGAGTTGATAGTTAGTTACTTTAGAATGCTGTGAGGTATATGAGTAGTTCAAATTTCTCCCTCCAATGTATACCACTTGCCATTTATTGACAAAAGCATTTCCAATTTTGTTGCACGTTCACCTACTTTCTTTGTCTCCCTGAAGTTCTTCACAGTCCTCTCTCGTCCTATAAATAGCATAACTTTGTCATCTGCAGATTTTTAAGGTTTTCTGTTTAGCTCAAATAGCCTCTAGAAGCTTGCCGTGTAGCCGTATTGGTTTAGTCTTTGCCTTCTTGGTTCCCTTTCTGTTAAGCAGTAGATGTTTTTTCTGAGACTTTTTTTTAAAGTAGCATCCATGCTAGGACTAAGAACTTCACTTCCTTTACTTTTAACTTTACATCTTTTTTCGACCAACAGTCTCATTTTGTTGAAATTTCCCTTTCTAAAGTTTAGTGTCACTGTATCACTTTTTGTTACCTTACTTGTCCCTTGGAAGTTGAACCCAATTATATTGTGGTCACTGTTGTTTAGTGGTCAGCTACAGCCATTTCTTGAATTAGCTGCTAGGTGTTACTGAAGACTAAGGCTTTGTCTACACTACACAGCTTTTAGCGATACGGCCATGTCGATGTGACCATGTCACTAAAAGTCAGGCAGGCTAAACGCTGTTTGCAGACAAAATACTTCCACCCCCTACAAGTGGGGTTCGCATTGTCAACAGGAGAGCGCTCCTGCTGACAACGAGCCGTTTACACTGCCACTTACCACGGCAAAACTTTTGTCTTTCATGGGGGAGTGGGCGACTTTTTTAAGCACCTGTGAATGACAACATTTTTTGTCTTCACTTGGCAGTGTAGACAAAGCCTAAATCAAGATTGGTCTCTGTTCTTTTGTGCTCTAGAACTTGTTGTTCCCAGAAGCAATCACTTAAAATGCTGAGAAATTGTTTTTCTAAATGACAGGTTTCAGAGTAGCAGCCATGTTAGTCTGTATTCGCAAAAAGAAACAGGAGTACTTGTGGCACCTTAGAGACTAACAAATTTATTTGAGCATAAGCTTGTTAGAGCGATGGTAACACCCATTGTTTCATGTTCTGTGTATATAAAATCTCCCCACTGTATTTTCCACTACATGCATCCGATGAAGTGAGCTGTAGCTCACGAAAGCTTATGCTCAAATAAATTTGTTAGTCTCTAAGGTGCCACAAGTACTCCCGTTTCTTTTTGTTTTTCTAAATGTTATCCCATTGTGCTGTTTGACCAGTGTATGTGTGAGTAGTTGAAGTCCCCTGGTATATCATTTTGCTGCTGCTTTGATTGCACAGGGTTGAGAGAGATCAATCTCCTTTTCTTGATCCAGGGGCCAGTCATGTAGCCCTAATATATTTATATCCTTATAGCTTGGAATTTGTATCTATTCAGATTCAACTGTGTATTCCTGTCTACTCAGAATTTTTACCTTGCTAGAGTCTGTGGAATCATTTAGATGCAACTCTATAACCCAACCTCTTCAGCCTCGTCTGTCTTGCTTATATAGTTTATAACCCGATATTACAGTATTCCATCATTATTTTTTTTTGTCTGCTTCGATAATGCCTATTATATTTAGGTCTTCATCCATTGCAAGGCATTCTAATTCACCTAAATTTGCTTTTAAACTTCTTGCATTTGAAGATAGACAATTTACAGGTTTTTACTCTTGACTAGGTGTCTGGTTTTATTTAATTTCTTAATCTGACTTCCTGCTAATTTTACAGAATTTACCTCTATATTTTGTACTGTTGGATCATATTAAAGAAGTTCTGTATTAAAATCACAAATGAGTTTGATTCCCCATAGTTTAAATTCCAGGGTATTACTAATTAAGAGGTCTCTTGGGTTTTGGTACTGTTTCTCTCCCTCTATGTGTGAAACTTGCAAGCTGCTAATTGTGTTAGTACATTCTAAGACAGAATCTGTTCTCAAAGCAATTCACAGAGACTCAAAGCAATACTCTAACAACAGAAACAGCACCCAGAGACTCCCCGCCCTTTTGTTGTATTAACAATTGTGATTAAAATAGAGATAGAGGATGTATGTGGACGGATGCTTGGTGTGGATAACAACTGAATGATCAGGGAGGTGCCAGCCTAAGAATCCAGTGTCCATCGGCTGAAGAAGGCGTCAAGTGGAAATAACCAGAGGACCCCCGGAGGGCAGACTGGAATCCACCCAACAGCCTCAAGAATGGGAGAACCAAAGAACAAGATAACTTCTTGGAGCCGTCAGGAATGTGCTATCTGCTGATTGATTCAGCAACAGCATGGTGAAGCAATTCCCATAGACTGGCATAGGAAGAAATTTCTATAAAAATAGACTCTTAAAAAGTGAGAACTTTGGGGTCTGATTCTGCAAACCAACTTCCAGGAGCATCAGATGAGCATCTGACAAGGCCCTGCTCCCTCCTCATGTCCAGGCCACCTGGCCAGTGGCTTGGCATGAGCAACTCTAAGGCTGGTAACTATGATGACAACCTTGCAGAACCTCTGTGTGTGTGTGTGTGAATGTGTGAATAAATATGAGATTGAATGGAATGTTATAGCTATAACTAACTGCTTACTATGATAACAACCTTGCAGAACCTGTGTGTGTGTGTGTGTGTGTGTTTGTATGAATGAATGAGTGAATAAAGATGAGATTGAATGGAATGTTACAGCTGTAACTAACTGCTTACTATGATTCTTTCTGTATTCACAATAAATGTGGTATTTTGCTTTTTTCCCTTTAATAAGATCCTGCTGGTTTTTAATTTATTGGTACAACAGTACCCTCTCCTTGTTCTACTCCAGTTGTAATTTGCATCCTACCCTTTATTAGATATACAGATAGTGTTGTATTTCTGATGTACTTAACAGATGTCTCTGTTTCATTGATTTGCGTCTCAACTGCTGCTGGCCAGGAGTGGCGGAAGCTCCCTGAAAGTGGGGAAGTCACCAGTGCCCAAACCATGATCCTGTCCCCGCACAACCCCTTTTCCCCAGAGGCCCTGCCCCCTGCTATGCCCCTTCTCCCTGAGGCTCTGCTCACTCCTTTCCACCCCTTCCTCCTGTCGCTTGCCCTTACAGCCAGTAAAAAGTGAAGGGGCCATAGCTCCCGATCCTCCCCTGTTCCAGCACCTCTGCTGCTGGCTTTCCCCCAGCGCTTAATTTAAACACTCCTCCAAAACCTTATTTATTTACATGCCAGCATTCTGGCTCCATTTTCTTTAAAGTGGAGTCCATCCTCATTTGGGTGTGATCCACCTTCCTCAAAATGTTCCCCAGTGCCTAATAAACTTTGTACCATCTTCTCAACCACATGTCATGCTGTTTGGAGTGGCTCACGACTGTGAGTGCCTTCCTCAGGGCAGACTGTCAGAAAACAGGACAAACACCCCAAATTGGTGGTGTGTTCTATAATTAATTTCATCAAGCCAGTGACAAATGTGAACTCCTGGATCACACTACAGTCTTACCATGGAGTCACAGACAGTCCCCTTAGACACTCCAGTCTATCTTGCTACCCCAGCAAACTGGACTTTGTGATAAAATGGTTACTTACACTAAAAATCACATCACATTTAGGTTGCTTCCAGTTCCAAGAGACCAGTCACTTACCCCAGATCAGTTGGTACTCTAGATCTTACACTAAAGATAACGCTGGTAGTCAGTCCTACAGTAAACTAATTAAAGGTTTATTAGCTAAGAAAAGGAAATGAGAGTTATTGAGAGGTTAAAGCAGGTAAAATGTATGCACAGGTGAGTCACAGTTTGTAACTCCAAATGGTGGCAGTCATGTAATAAACTGCCAGTTTCCCAAAAATCTTTTTGAGGACCCAGATTGTGTCTGGGGATCTCCGCTTTGCATCTGGTACACTTCCCTGTAAGAGTCCAGAGATCCAGGATCTTTCCTTGAATTCATATTTATAGCTTCATCTCACAGAAAACAAGCTGACAATGTCACTATCTCCAAGGGCTTTTGCTTTGATGACTGAGTCAGGAATGCATTTTGAGTCATTGAACTCCAGTCATCACACACACAATGACCACTTGCTTTCAAATTAGCACTTTTCTATTAAAGTCCTTCATTTGCATTTCACAACGCTTCTTTCTCCTTTGATGGGTTATTTAGTTACAAGGCTATACACAATGTAAATGTTTGCTACTACATTAGGAATGAACTACAGATAAGTGAAAACAATGCAAGTAACATCCCACTAGTTTTCATGAAGTTTAAACACCAAATACGCTCGTATACATTTAACGGTCACTTTGATCTATACTAATATACAAGTGAATTGGCCAGGGCCTCTGGCATGAGCTGGCACCTGGTCTGCCAGTGTCACACGATACATTGAGGGTTTTTTTGCCTAGCTGTACTACGCATGGAACTGGAACTATTTCAGAAGAAGCTACCACTGAGGCCCTGTATTTAAGCCTTCTACTTAGTAGCGAAATTTAGGTTCCAGGACCTCTTTCACATCTCCCAGTATCATGACTACAGAGCACAGGTTCCTCAGTTGAAATCCATCGAGGTGTCTCATGATATCTGTCACCTTCACACCCAGCAGGCATGTCACCCAGCAGTTCTCAGTCACCACATACCCAACTGTTTACATTCCTGATGATCGATTTTCCCCCCCACCCCCCCATCTCCACCTTTGAAAATAGAATCTGCTTAAGTAAAGTAGATTGTCTAAGGAGCCCTAATTCAAAAACATATAGTATTCTCCTCTGGATCAATTTTAAAGGGAGGCACAAAGTTAATTAAAGCTAATTTAGCATTTATTTGTGAGGATAATATGAGGTTTGACTTTTATAGATCTACTTTTATTTCATCTCATATATAGTACTGAAGTATGGAATCTGCCACCCTGGGAAGGATTTGTTAGTAGGAAAGATGACAAAATTATTTTTTGGCTGCTGCCAGTGTAGTTGGATGATTTTGATGAATCCATGTGGCTTAGTGATGAGAAAAATGGCCTACAGGCCAGGGGTACTCTGGTTTTAATCCAAGCCGTTGCACTGCATGAACCTGGGCAACTCACTTCACTGCTCAGTGCCCAGCTGTCGAACTGGATAATAAGCAGGAATCCACTGAAAAATAAAGCTTGCGTCTATGCTGAGATTTCCAAGATAAATAAATTAGTCCTGTTCTCCAAAAAAGTATTTGGATTTTGATTTGTAAAAGTAGTTTTTTACCTTGGCAAAATATTATGTATGAACTATACATTGTCTTGAACAGAATTTTAAACCTGTCTAATTCACTAAATGGTTGCTTTCATTATCAAGAAGGCATCCTGTGCAGTGTCTAGATTGCAGTATTATTGTGTACAGGTTGGGCTAGATTCTGTTCTCAGGTACTCTGGATTCAAACTAGTGTGTCTAAAAGCAGAATGAAATCCCATATGTCTAAAGTAATTTAAACATAACATAAACAAATGCTGTATATAGTATGTTTTCTAAAAAGGTCAATTGCAAGTTTAAATGTCCCCCTAGTGAGAGAAAAAGGAAGTACCATTGACCAGATTCCTACCTGTCAAATAATATCTGAAGAGCACAGCAGAGGTATTCATGTATCCTAGAGATGCATTATACCACAACATTTACTGTTTTTTCTAAAGAAAAGATGACAAAGAAAAGCATTACTGGATTATTTGAAGAAGGCAGTGTGTAGCAGCTGAATGTCTATTCATTTGAATAAGTTTCCTCTAAAGTCTGAGGGGACAAAAAGTTCAGTTTCTCTTTTTTATAACACATGATCCTAAGGCCATGGAAATCAACTGGAATCTTTACACTGAGTTCCTTGAGTTTTGGATTAGGCTCATAAGGTGATATTTTCAAAAGGACCTAAGCAATTTAGGCTTCTAAATTCCATTTTCAAAAGTGATTTAGCCACGTAGGAGCTTAATCCCATTTAATTTATAAGAGACGTAGACTCCTAAGTAGCGCTGTGTGAATAACATATTTTTTTGGTTCACTGGAAATTCTGAAAAATTAGAAAAAAATGTTTTGGGTTGATCCAAAATTGATTTTTTAAAAATTTTTAGCAAATCGCAAAATTGGAAAAACTTGTTTTTGGTTGAACTACACGTTTTGTTTAGCCAAAAATGAAATGTTTCATTTTGATTTTGAGCTTTTTCTACATTATTTTTAAAAAAATCAAAGGAAATTTTGAAAGTAAGTCACTTCAAATCAAATAATTTCGTTATGTGAATGTCAAATGGTTTTTTTATTTATTTTTTTTATTTTATTTTTAGTTTTGTTTTACTGAGACAATATTTGGCAAATTCAGCATGAATTTGCCAAATGTTTTGGTCAAGCCAAATCTGTATTTTTTTTCCCCGGGGGGGGGGGGGGGAGTTTTTAGGGAAAAATCTTTCACAGCCTCTACTCCTAAAGTCACTTTTGAAAATGGCACTTAGGCTCTTAAATCACATGGATGCTTCTGAAAACTACTAATAGTGGGTAGTTCATAGATCGTTCCCTGCCTTCCCCCCACCAAGTCTGGTTGAAGGTACAGTTTAAAAAAAATTATTTTTTTTTGTCTGGATGATTATCATTGCAATTGACTGTAAACAAATAATGGTTATGAAGTTTCTGTTTTTGTGTTACAGTGTTGAGACTATGCCTTGTTCTCAGGCTTTTTATCTCATTTTTGTTGCAAATATTTAATTTCCTTCCACTAGAAAGTCAAAGAAAGAGCCAAGATCTGTTGGCACTTGGTTAGGCAGCACTGACAGCTAATGACACTATATGTGAACTTTCATATGTATCGAACTAATTTGAAACCTATGAGAGATTAGCTGAGGTGAAGTTTTCCAGTTTAGTGTTACAGACAAAGTTCAAGATGGCAAGTAACAAAAGGTCATAACCTGCATTTTGTGGCTCAACAGACAAATTCAGGCTCAGCAAACAAATTGAGACATGGTGCACCAATACCACACAAGAATTGGTAAAAGGCCTTTTTATTGTGTTATCACAAGGTTGGACTATATGTGAGATGGTGATTGCAGAAAGGTAAAGTTTCATATTTTCAGTGGTTGATTAAACACCGTATCTTTGCTGAGGAAAATGATCTAAGTTTGGATAGCTTGTTGCCCATCATCCTAAAAGGCTGCTATTTCAGCGTTCGGGAGCAACTTTTAGAACTAAATTAGTCACAACAGACACTTGGAGAGAGAAAATATTAAATGGATTCTGCGTAGATTCTGTATTCTGAAATTAGCTGAATTCTGACTCTCTTCAGGTTTATCTGAAATGTGTGCAAATCAGCATTGCTTTTTTTTTCTTCACCATATTCTCACTGGCCATGTGGCTTCACACAACCCTAAACAGCTTCTCATGCAGATTTCTCCAAGGATGGGTGCATAGCGATCACATATGCACCAACAAGGTACACAAATATACCTAGAGTATAACACATGATTCCTGAGCCCCACCTTGGAATGCTCTTGTGAATTCAGAGAGAGCCTGCAAAGTGTCAGTTTTGTGGGATTTCAGAGAACTAGGATTAGGGATCAGTTATGCCTCACAGTTCCTCTCATAGATTCCTCTTCTCTTACATATGCATATCTAGGAGAGCCAGCATTTGGCCCTAAAAATATACCAGATGGTAATAGGAATATAAATAGCAATACACTGAAATGAAGAATAGAAAGTGAGTCCAGTAAAAGAAATATCATGAGTATATATTTAAGAATTGCCATTACCTCAGTATCTGCAGTATTCCCTATACTTTACTAATACATATTTTAGGGGAAAATCGCAAGTACTGAGGTCCTGGTTGTACACGAAGGTCAATGAAGACTCTCTACGCACAGCCAATGTACAACACACCAATATGTTTACAGTAGTCTAGAAATGTAATGAAGCTTTGCTGGATAGAATTGTGCAGCACATTCATTTATTACTGATGTAAAAACATCAAACCCTTATTGGGTTGAGGACCAGATGGTTGCTGGCCTACATCTCTTGCCAGACTCAAAGTTAGGGAGTAAGAACCTTGTTAACATCCATGTGAGTACTAACTGCCTGAAATGGGTGAAGACAGGGCCATGACCTCCTGTACCCCTATGCTGGTCAGTGAGCACACACTGTACCCTCTCTAGTGGAACAACCATTCCGGCATGCTCTTCCCTAGGAGCTTTGATTTAACCAGAATTCTTCCTGAAAATATCAGAATATCTCCTTTGCACCCTCTCTGGTGCACCTCTGTTTGCAAAAGGCAAATTCTAGCCATTACTGAAGATAGAAAATGGGAATCTAATGGTTTATAAAATCTACTTCCCATATCCTGCTTTACTAAGTATATTGACAGATTAAGAATAGTGCAGGCAGCCAGTAAATTGCATGAAGATTTTAGCAAAAATTATGATGACTGTTTTTCCCGAACATGTTAATAGCTTGTTCTTTTTTAATAGGTCAGTAAAGGCTAAATGAAACATCAGGAAAAGTGGATGTGCATTCAGTCTATAGGCTGGGAAGAATTCTGGAAACCATCTACATAATGGTCCCTGCCTTAGGCATATCCAAACCTAAGGCATGACATGGACTGGCATTGTGTTATAAATACTAAAAATATGCAGTGGGATCATCTGGGTAGTCAGTTAGCACTGATGAAACTTTCAAGGCATCCTGCTTCAATGCTTTGAGACTATCATTAATAGGATGCACAAGAACGGCCTTTGTTGTTAATATTAAGTGTTTTATCTTTTATGACATCTCTTGTCCAAGGTTAATCAGATAGTAAAGTCATATACACTTACATTTGTTTAACTGGTCAATACACTCTCTTCTAACCATTAGAGCACAGTGTTAAGATCTTGCTAAAGTCACACAATAAATGGCATTAATGTAGTTCCCTGTAGGCATTGCTCTCCCCTTCTTTAAAAAAAAAAAAAAAAAAAAAAAAAGGGGGGGGGGAAGCCCTATATAATATGTCCTACTGACAGACCATTTACTGAGTGACAGAGGTACTCAACACTTACTACACTTACCAGACAGATGTATTTAAGAAAAAGCACTGAGCACTGGGAAATACTATGGTAACCTAAATACAATTGTGTGGCTACTTTTGGTCAGTGGTGACTTTTTAATGGTGACTAACATATGTGGCATACTGCTATAAGCCCTGTACCATATATTCAGTCTCTCACTGACAGCAGCCTGAAAAAATTCATCAAATTCAATAACAAATCTTTGGGGAAAAATGATGCTGCCAAGGATGGTTGGAAAGCAGCCAAGAAAAATGATAAATGACAGCCAGAAAATGCAATAATAGATAATGTAATGCATTTGCAGCTTCTTGGGCATAGCCGTGCATATAACTCATTAACTGTATGTTTCCAGGCTTCTCCTGTATCCCATGTGTCAGCAAATAATTTTTAATGTAGAGCTGTACAGTGTGAATGTCCACTTGCAATGAATACTTCTAAGCCTATACAAAACTTTAGCATGTCTGTACCTGGATGGGTGCACAGAAGAAAGCAGATAGGCAGGTTTTATTCCAGTCTGCTTTGTGATGGAAGATCAGACAGTCAATGAAAACACGCTGCTGAGGAGCACTTAAATGAGAGGGTAGAAATACAAGCCTTGTCTCTAGATCCTGGCCTGATCTTGCTGTCCTTGAAATCTGTGAGAGTTTTGCATATCAGTTTCACTGGGAACAGAACTGGGCTCTCTGTGGACTACTAATCAAAACACTGCTAGTTTGAATGCTTGTGTGTGTGTGTGTGTGTGTGTGTGTGTGTTTAAAAGTTATTTTAATTTTATAAAATGACCTTGGTGCAATCTCTCTAGATGTAAATGCAGATCAATATTAAAACCACACAAGGTAATCCCCATCTTCCAAATGATGACAAATACTCCCAAAGAGGACTCTGATATCTCCATAAAGTGCAAAAGACATTCAGACTCTTAAAACCACTCTTTCTGGCAAATGTCTAAAGGCCAGATTCTGCTCACTTAAACCCATGCAACCCTATTTATTTGAATATTGCATGGGTGTAAGTCAAACAGAATTTGCCACTGAGTGAATATGAACACCTTGCTAAGCAATTCGAAGGTCAATAAATTTGGACTCTGTCAGACAAATAGGGAAAACAAATGGTTTCAACTTTAGAGATGGTGCACAAGAACAGGAATTTTCTCACAGCTTGATTCTGCAACTCTTTACTACTGCTAAGTAGCGTTTACTCCTGTGAGAGTTGTTTGGGGCTACTTATGATAGTGTCATAAGGCAGCTAGGACCAAAAGTAAATATGGCTTGGTAGATGTGTTATTAACAATAAGGTATAGCCTTACTAAGAACTAATATTAAAGAAAACCTTTCCAAAGTCGAGTTAGAAGTGCCTGCTAATGCCTTAGCTGTAGTATTTACATGATGATGTATTTATAATGTTTATAGTACACCTGTTAATAAAATTGCAATGCTGAAATGCCTTGTTTGGGGGGATAGGGAAACCTAAAAGTTTTCATGCTGGGAAAACGTTCAAACATAAAGATTAAAAAGCAATAAACTCATTTATGTTTTACTTGTATTTAATATTTTTCTAGACATACTCTTTCCTAATTACTGAATTGTAATGGATGCAGATGCTGTTCTCCGTTTTTCTATGGAACACTAGTGAAGTGAATGAGGATTGAACAAATATAACTAAGGTTGAAATTTGGCCCATGGTTTTTAAATAAAATCCTTGTCTATCATAGTCCATCTCCTTCCTAAGTACGAAATCAGATGGATCTCTTTGAGTACACAAAAAGAAAAAAGAAAAGGAGTACTTGTGGCACCTTAGAGACTAACCAGTTTATTTGAGCATGAGCTTTCGTGAGCTACAGCTCACTTCATCGGATGCATAGCATATCGTGGAAACTGCAGAAGACATTATATACACACAGAGACCATGAAACAAAACTTCCTCCCACCCCACTCTCCTGCTGGTAACAGCTTATCTAAAGTGATCTTCAAGTAGGGCCATTTCCAGCACAAATCCAGGTTTTCTCACCCTTCCCCCCCCCCCCCCCCCACAGACACACATACAAACTCACTCTCCTGCTGGCAATAGCTCATCCAGCAGGAGAGTGAGTTTGTGTGTGTGGTTTTTGGAGGGGTGTGTGTGGGGGGGGGGGTGAGAAAACCTGGATTAGTGCTGGAAATGACCCACCTTGATTATCATGTGCATAATAAAGAGAGGTTTCAAAGAGGGATGGGCTATTACCAGCAGGAGAGTGAGTTTGTATGTGTGTATGTGGGGGGGGGGAAGGGTGAGAAAATCTGGATTTGTGCTGGAAATGGCCCTACTTGAAGATCACTTTAGATAAGCTGTTACCAGCAGGAGAGTGGGGTGGGAGGAAGTTTTGTTTCATGGTCTCTGTGTGTATATAATGTCTTCTGCAGTTTCCACGATATGCTATGCATCCGATGAAGTGAGCTGTAGCTCACGAAAGCTCATGCTCAAATAAACTGGTTAGTCTCTAAGGTGCCACAAGTACTCCTTTTCTTTTTTCTTTTTACGAATACAGACTAACACGGCTGTTACTCTGAAATTTGAGTACACAAGTGTTGAACCTGGATTTATCAAAGGAATAATTAATTGGTATTTTTCAGGGGTTCCTTTAGATGCCTAATGGAACCTTGAAAATTCCCATAATTTTCCTTGCCTTACTCATCATAGGCTCTCTCCTGGTCCCATTAAACTCAATGGTAGAACTCCCATTGACTTCAATGGGAGCAGCATCAGTCTCCATACCTCCATCAAAGATAGACCTGCCTTACTTCAGAGCCCATCTTTATGGCTTTTTTAAATTATATTTTGGGGTTAGAGGAAAATACTGGGAGACATGAGATTTTTCAGGCCCAAAACACATTTACAATTTGAATGAATAATGCATAATTAACTTCTATTCTATATGTATGGAACATCAGCCCTACAGTCCTTTATTTTCAGAACACACCATAAATGCAGAAATGAGATGTTCTCTAAATATGCCCAGATTCTATAAATAAGCTATTTGATGACAGATTCATATCTAAAATGAGATTCTATGCTAGGCCTGTTAAAGACACAGCCAAAGAAGCTGCAGCCCATGGGAAAAGGGAGCTAAGCTGGCTTTAACTTACCTTTGTGCCCTGCTGATTCTGGTGGCTGGAGTGATTTGCAGTATAACTAAGCCCTAAGGGCCTGAATAAGATACAGCAGCCTCCTCACAGTGCCCTCTGGGCAGCAATCCTGCTCAGAATCTCTGCAGCACTATGTGCTCTGGCCCTATTCCAACATGCCCCTTCTGCCGTGGGCAATGTCTCCTGTGTTGGGGCTTGTGAGGAGGGTTCCTGGCTGGATCTGAGGTTTTTAAAGACCTTTGATGCCCTCTGGCCCCTTTACCCAATGTCAGTAATATAAAGGAGCCAGAACAAATGTGAGGGTCTCATGCATAGAAGTGTTTTTGTTTTTATTGACAGAACTATTTGTTTACTTTGCATTTTAATTGAGTCAGCCCAGAATTTTTATTAATCTTACTTACCCAGAGGTAAATTAGGAGTAACTTCACTAAGATAAATGGAGCTAAACTGGTGGTTTAACTGGTGAGGTAAATGGGGGTAAAACTGATTGTAAGTGAGAGGAGACTCTGGCTATTTGTATTTATGAAAAATAACTACTAGATCTTGTCATTCTCAGTCATAGAATACCAGGGTTGGAAGGGACCTCAGGAGGTCATCTAGTCCAACCCCCTGCTCAAAGCAGGGCCAATCTCCAATTTTTGCCCCAGATCCCAAATGGTCCCCTCAAGGATTGAACTCACAACCCTGGGTTTAGGAGGCCACTGCTCAAACCACTGAGCTATCCCTCAGTTCTGCAATTTTAACCAGAAAAATAATCTTCCTCCATTTTCTTCTCCTGGCTAAGGACTGGAACATGCAACAAGGTCAACAACAAATGAGTCAACCTGGTAGTAACCCCCTTTTGATCAGTGTAGCCTCTTGCCAGAAATGTCCCTTAAGTGCCAATGGAAATGCGATGTGCACTACTGACATTCGTTTGTGCAGAAATAAAAGAAAATTAGTTTCACAGCCTCACAAGTAAATTTTTGGCCCAGTAGAAATGTGGGAATAGGGAAAGGAAAAGCATTTTGATTATTTTTCACTCCTATCTGACTTTCATAGAAAAGTAGTCATGCAACTGGCTAAACCGTGACCCTATGACTCCGCCAACTTGCTGCACGAATAAATCAACAAGCTGGGGAAACCTGTTCTGTAGCTTCACGCAAGCCTATATGCACATGGAAACATGAAGTATTTTTGTTTTATAAAATAAATCCTCCAGTAATAGAGTTCAAACTATTTTTAGGTGTTGGATGAAATACTGTGGGTCAATTTTACAAAAGCCATGCTGCCATCAATTTTTAAAATCAAGCGTTTGGTCCAGAAATTAGTTACTTATAATGCAGATTTTGACTTCATTTTTTCCCCTCTTTTTAAATTATTCTCTTCTTCCATTCATCTAAAATAAATTTTTAATTTAAGCACAATAAAACATTGCATTTACATGGGTGCCTATTCCCAGGTAACCAGGAATAAAGTGGTTGTAGATTTGCTAATTATAACACACAATAAATTATACAAAGATATCCCGCCCCTATTTTGTCCATACATTGTCAGCTGGTCAACATCAAGTGTTTACACAAAGCATTATTGTATTTTCCCATAGTAGTATTACACCAGTACCACAGAGGAAAAACTGTTACATTTATGTTCTCTCTTTCTCTCACTCACACACACTCACTGTTTTCTCTAACTCTCCCCTCCCCCACTGTGTATTACTTCCACCATCACCTTCCTCAAAAGCAGTTTGTTCTCTCTCTCTCTGTGTAATAGCTATCTATATCAATTTTTTAAAAAGGAAGGAAAGCAATAGGAAAAAAGTTAACTGTAGATGTTGGAAAGCATAGTATTTGTAAATCAGTTTTCTGTGAGCATTTTGAAAAGAGTACAATAGGTGAATAGCAGAGTAAAGAAGAAAAGGAGGACTTGTGGCACATTAGAGACTAACCAATTTATTTGAGCATAAGCTTTCGTGAGCTACAGCTCACTTCATCGGATGCATTCAGATTTTGTTAGTTTCTAAGGTGCCACAAGTACTCCTTTTCTTTTTGCGAATACAGACTAACACGGCTGCTACTCTGAAACCAGAGTAAAGAAGGTGTATGAACTTAGAAAATCCGCTGGCATTTATACAGGCTTCCCACAAGATTTACTGGGTATAAAAGTGTATAATGCACAAAAAAAGTGAATCCTTCTCCTTTTTTCTTGTTCATTGAAGCTATCACTCCTTGTCCATCAGACCTCTGTATGGAATTTAAAAGTGGTGGTACTCTCTCACGCCCAAACTCTGCTTCTTTAGCATATGAATGCCCAACAGATTGTTTGAAGTAACAATTAGGAGAACAATTGATAAAGGAGGAAATTGGAGACCACAACTAACACCTGGGAATCAGGGCTTAAACAGCTTTCTTTTACATATTGATTAAAAGAAAACACTAGCAAATGCGTATTGTCTGAAAATGTGGTACAGAAAAAGTGCTAATATACATAACGCATGGCTTGGCCGTCACTTTCAGTTACACTCTACAAATAGGTTTCAGAGTATCAGCCGTGTTAGTTTGTATCCGCAAAAAGAACAGGAGCACTTGTATCACCAGTACTTGTGTTAGAGACTAACCAATTTATTTGAGCATAAGCTTTCGTGAGCTACAGCTCACTTCATCGGATGCATAGTGCAAGATGCCAAAAATACTCTACAAATAGCTCATTTACCACTTTGCCTCGTAAGGGCCTGATCCTGCTGTCTTTGTGCACACCAAATTCCTGTTGACTACAGTGGGTGTACAAGATTTCAGGAGAAATATCTTAAAGGAGTTCGAGTCACGTGGATGATACAGGTGTCCTGTCAGACTTAGCAACATGCATCTTCCAGGGAAACAAGTGGAAAATATTGTGATATATATGAAAATATTCTTGCCCAGAAGGAACTATAATTGTAATATCCTATAATCCACAATATATGATGGCTTTCTCCCAGAGATCCTGGTGAAAATAATACATGGACCTTGCTGAGCTAACTTGTTTTGTAAAATTTTATCAATGGCACAATATGAGCAGAGTTTTACAGCATTTTCCCCCAAAAAAGGCAATCAGTACATGCACTTGGTATGCCTGCTAAGTTAATTGTTTCTTCAGTAGGTTACAGTGTGCTTCTTTTGAACAATGTTTAAAGCAGCTACACTAGGATTATGACCCTAAAATATGACCGGGAATCTCAAAACTCCTGCAACCTCTGTCTAAATGTGAGGGCTCAGATTCTGCTTTTATCACCTGTGCACACTAATAAAGTCACAGGAGTTATATGGGCATAAGTGAGAGCAGAGTTTGGTCCGAGGTTATTTAATGGTGGATATTCATCTACAAATAAAACTACATAAATCAAGGTATAATACGTATTTTTAGTAGTAATTTTTTTTATTCAGTGCTGAAATTCCATTGCAGAAAGCTTTGTTCTCCCTATCATCAAATGAAGTCACTAGTCACATGCTGGACAAAGAAAGACTTAGGGTGAAATCCTGGCCCCTTGAAGTCAATGACAAAATTCCCACTGCCTTCAATGGAGCCAGAATTGACCATTTCTGAAGGGCCAATACAGAATATGTTTTCTGGAACTGAGAGTTTCTGGTGCCAGTTGCTGTACTTTTAAAAGTGGAAATATAGATGTGATGGAAAGAAGGGAATGGGGACGGAATGAAGCTTGGAAATAAGAAAGATTCATTTCACTAGTCTTGCTACCTACAAGTATATCAAATGTGGATAAGCTAAAGCTTTAAAACTGATCAATAATCTACATTCAAATAAAACTACCAAATACATTTCTATTTTTTGCATATTTGCTTATAAGACCGATAGACTGCAATATTGATGGCACTAGTGTTCTATTTAGCCTATATTTACCATTCAAAATCTAAAACAGGTGAATTTAATAATGTCTAGGCATTAAACATGATAATTCACCTGCGTCATACTGCCTGGCATTTCAGAGTAGCAGCCATGTTAGTCTGTATCCGCAAAAAGAAAAGGAGTACTTGTGACACCTTAGAGACTAACAAATTTATTTGAGCATAAGCTTTCGTGAGCTACAGCTCACGACTGTGAGTGCCTACCTCAGGGCAGAGTGTCAGAAAACAGGGCAGATACCCCAAACAGGTGGGGTGTTCTATAATTAGATTTCACCAAGCCACTGAACTCGTGGATCACTATACTGGTCTAACCGTGGAGTCACAGACAGTCCCCTTAGCCTCTCCAGTCTATCTTTCCACCAAGACAAACCGGAATTTGGTATGTGACCTTTTATCACAAAAATTACATCAGATTTAATTTAGGTTGCTTCCAGTCCCAAGAGACCAGTCACTTACCCCAGATCAGTTGGTACTCTAGATCTTGCACCAAAGACAACACTGGCAGCCAATTATATAGTAAACTAACTAAAGGTTTATTAGCTAAGAAAAGGACATGAGAGTTATTGAGAGGTTAAATATAGGCACAGGTGAGTCACAGTTTGTAACTCCAAATGTTGGCAGTAATGTAATAATGTCTTTCCCAAATAATTCCCAAAAGTCTTTTCCAGAATACCCAAAAGGTGTCTGAGGAGCTCTGTTTTGCATCTGGTACACTTCCCTGTAAGAGTCCAAACAGTCCAGAGATGCAGGACTTTTCCTTGAGTCCATGCTCATAGCTTCTTCTCACAGAAAACAAGCTGACAATGTCATTACCCACATGGGCTTTTCCTTTGATAACGGAGAGTCAGGAATGTATTTTGAGTCTTTGACCTCTGATCATCACACACAATGGCCACTTGCTTTGAAGTTAGCACTTTTCTGTTAAAGTTCTTCATTTGCATTCCACAAGGCTTCTTTCTCATTAGATGGGTTATTTAGTCACAGGGGTATACACAATGTAAATGTTTGTTACAACATTATAATGGGATACAGATAAGTAAAAACAATGCAAATAACATCCCACTAGTGTTCAAGACATTTTAACACCAAATATACTCATACCTTTAACAATCACTTTGATTGATACTAACATACAAGTGAATTGGGGTGGGGCTCTGGCATGAGCTGGTACCTGGTCTACCAGCATCACAACTTGTTTGTGGATTCATCTTTTTTTGTTGTTGTTGCTACTGATACTTTTCTGTTCTTATTATGTTTTTTTATAGATTTGGTTTATGGATACTATAGACAGCAGAGAAAAATGATTGAAGAGATCGACTGGTCCTATACAGGTAAATGCATTTTGTGACTGAAGGAAATATTTTGATTTGATATTTCACATTCACTATTATAACTCCTGGAGTCTGCAATATAGCTGTAGCTAAAATTGTACTGGGGACTGAATTATATATACAGAGTTTGAAATTAAGTCTGGAAAGCTTCAGGAACAAGTACTGATTGAGTTGCGTAGAACAAGCTAGATTTGTTTTAATTGAATGTGTTACACTCCAAAAGGCATGGCCCTGATTAAGCAAAGTTGTTTAACATGCAACTGTCTTTAAGACTTGAGTACTCACCCTCTATTTTTAGGCGTTCTGTCTCATCACCTGTATATCACAATTTGGGGATTATGTAAAGCAGACAAATGGGCCATGACTGGCTACGTCCTGGTTGAGGGGTAGCGAAATTACCTGTACCTGTTCTATGTCCACTTTGGGACTCTGTGGGATTCATCTTTGGAGCAGCTGAGTGTCTTGTCCACACCAGCTACCATACTGACTTAACCATCCTCAGGATCAGTCAGTCTGGTACAGAGCTCCCATCTGTAGGAGGAAAGGGATTTAGTGCTTCTTGGGATTTACCCACTTGTCTTCAGTATGGACTGAATAACAGGTGAATAAGATTTATACAGGTGGGCTATATAAGAACTTCAGGATTTGGCTCCCAGCTTTTGCTATAAAGGACTGTCATCTTTCAGACATATTGAAATGTTAATTTTGTTCTAAAATGTTACTTACATCTTACCCAGAACCAATTTAAAAAAATGTAAAGTAACTTATAGTAGCTGTACATAGCCACATCCTTTTTGTATAGCTTTAATTTGTTTAGTCACTTTCAAAAGGCACCAGTTATGCTTTTAATATATTTTTAGTTCAAAAAGTTTCTGAAGCCAAGGATAACTTTTCAAATCTTTCTGTATCTAAAAAAATAGATCTAAAGTAATTTTAGTCTCCGTCTCTCAGTTTGTGAGGCAAAATCTTTTCTTCCAGGGTAGAACATGTCTAACAAATATGAGCCCAGAGAGAATTGAAGCAAGCAAGTCATAAACCCCTTAACAATGAGTTTATAATGGAAACACCTACTCAGATACTTTGCGCTACAGTATCCATGGGTGAGATCAATCAGCACAACATTTCTTATTCAAAATCCTTCTCTGTCTTTTGTAAACATTACTCTGTATAAAAGAAGTAGAGTTGAACACAAAGAATGCATATGCTCAAAGGCCAAATCCTGATCCCTGTGCAAAGAACTAGTAAAGGACCTTCGCACAGGGGATTGATATGGGGTTCAGGGAAGGACAGAACCTCCCCTTAGGCCACAAAACACCATCTGAGCTTTTTTGCAGCTGCTACTAGACCCTCAGGACTGCATGAACACCTCTAATCCATGGGCGTCCTCTCTGCCGGATTTTTTAAAAACTGGATCTATACCATTCAGATGGATAGACTTAACCTCTGAGCCGTTTGTATGTGGCTGGGACAACACTGCACAGCTAAACAGCACAGCTCTGTTGCTATGGGACCTCCTAACTCTTTTGCAAAATCTTTCCTAGTCTTACATTTTCTAAGTATCTCCTTTTGGATGCATTTGTTGTCACCAAAACTTGAATTTGCCTATGTACTCAATCAAGCTCTCATGATTTTATCACAACTCTCGTGATATTTGGTGAGTTTCTTAAAGCTCCAGCTCCTGGAGTCAAGAGATTACATGAAAACTGCAGCTTTCATTTTTAAAAAGTAAGTTTCTAGTTCTCATGGTTGCAGACAACAGCTTAAAAATGTAACAACCTGAGTGCATTCTAAAGGCTCAAAAGCCAGAAGGCAAATAAAAAGAACCCAACCTTTATTTATTTATTAAATCTCAACATTTTTAAGCCAGTCACATGAATTGTTAGGCCTGACTCATGATTTTTGAAAACTCAAGATTGGCAATACTAGGTACTTATGTATGCACATGCCTGTTTGTATATGGAAACTAGGGTTTTGGTGCATAAACTTGCATGTGCAAGTTTGAATGTACAGCCCAAACTGAGAAAGTGTACTCATTCTTTGCTCAGACTCAAATTATGCTTGGATTTGATAGCCTTGAATCCTGAGCACTCAGGAGCCTGAGAAATTAGCCTCTGTGGCTCTTGCTTTGTGGGAGCCTTATGGGCCTTTGGGGCTCTCCAAACATTGAGTTTCATCAGCATGAGGTAGAAGAATTCCCTGTCCTGCAGTTGCACAATTCACTTTAGGCAGCCTATTTAAAAACAGGGGCCTGTAAGTCTGTTCTGTTGGTAAACAGTAATATAGCCAGGTTTGGACAAACTTCACCCTGCCCACAAATGTTAGTCTAAGGTTACTATATTTGAGGTTATCAAAAAGAGGACACAATGTGGGAGGAGGGGAGGGAGCTAAATGGGAAGAGGGGAAGACAGAGGGGGGTACAGATGGGGGTGTTGGAGGGGATACCTGTGGTAGGGGTACTTACTGGAGGTGGGGGGCAGTGGCAGGACAGCAGGCACAAGCCCAGGACGCAGCAACAGTTGTCAATCAGCACCTCCCTATGGGACACCCTCCCCAAGGCTGGGAGCCGGGGCCTGGGTAGGTGGGATCTGGCAGCTGTGGCTTGCAGGGGAATGGACCGATCAGCTGCGAATGCAGGAGAGGGACCAATCAGAAAGTGGACCAATTGGGGCTCTTTCTGAGCTACAGCTTGTCTGCTCAGCAAAAACCCCCGCACATTTCCTGTTTGAAAAAATCTGCCCGGACAAAGAGAGGAACCTCAAAAAAGAGGCTGTGTCAGGGGAAACCCAGACATCTGGTAACCCTATATTTAGTCACCTCCCTTAATGCACTTCTGGAAGGTGCCCATCTGCTACAGTGGGATGATAGTGGCATATGAACTGATCTAGAATAGGACAAATGAAAGAATAATTTGAATCTCCCTTCCAGAATTCCTGAAAATGTAATTTAATAATAACCCACCTTCATATACCATGGTATTGTTCACATATCTTTTAAATTAGGCTCTTAATAAAATGTTATTAATAAAATTGTATTCTGAAGGCATACACATTTGTTGAATACTTCATAATACTTCATAATTCTTATTAGGCCCCAATTTTCAGCTGTGCACAAAACTATGCATTTGCATGCATAGATCTATAAATCTGCATGTGAAGTAAGCTGGTTTGAATGCACAAGTGTTGAATTTTGGAGGTGCAAGAAATGTCAGAGCATTTTGCAGGTGTATCTGTAATACATGAAGCAGAAAAATGTACCTAACATTTATTTTACTAAGTAAATATCTTTATTTCAATAGGATTATAATTGAGCATTAAATTATCAGATGAAATGACTCTTTGTCCAGTGTAGAACATTTGTAAAGTAGTGACATATATATGTCAATATATTAAGAAATAATGAGACTGATAGTCTTACAGAGAAAAAATTAAGTATACTGAGTAACTACATTTGGTGAAATTGGTTATTTGGTGGACAATGAACATTTATATATACTTCGTGTACGGCAATATTACTAAGACTGGGCAATCCTATGTTAATTCAATCTGTGAAACAAGCAACATGAGTTTCAACTATTTTTGTGACATCTACATGAAAGTTTTTTTATAGATGCCATGTTTAAATACATAATTTTAGCTGAAAGAAGTGGCCTGCTGCAGCTTTTCTGATATACCTGGATGAATGTGGTCTAAGAAGTTTCAAGTCTGTGTATACATCTCATAAACATGGACTCCTACTATAAAGAATCCCTTTTTCTCTTGGTGAAATTCTACTCTCAGTCAGGGATTTATTGTTTATATTCATGTTCCCATGTGCCTCAAGCAGGATCTAAATTCTCTGATGAGGTCCCTAGCTTTTGTAGGACTCCAGTGCAGTATTATGCTAAAATTGGAAATTCTGCCCAATTTTCCAGTAAATAAAAAAGGGAGGCATTTTGTTGAATTTAATATGTAAATGAATAATACAACCAGTTCAGTAGTCTTTGTATTATTGTTTGATATTAAATTCAGTTTATGCTGCCTCCCAGTGTGCAGCAGGGCAATGCATAACTGCCTTGCGGAAGTTGTCAAAAGCTCCAACTTTCACCCTGGCTACTGGGTAAGAGGTCATTCGAGACTGGAGTGTCCAGGAAGGGGTGTGAGTTGTTGAGTAGCTTGGAATTCAGAGGGCTGCTGAGGCTTTTGGCACTGCAAAGGATGCATCTCTTTCCCTCCCTCCTTTTGAGCTGGGTTGAAGATAATTTTGAACCTTTTCTGGCGGGTCTTGAACAACTAGTTCACCAGATCTGCAACTCTTGACTCCTGATGTCCCTCTCCACACCCACGCCAATAGCTTCTGACAATTATGGGTAAGCACTTTACTGTGAAAACAATCAGCGGTAAAATGACTAACAACGTTAACATTAACATTGCCATAATTCAACATATCAGCTGGAGCTACTGTTTCAGGTGGTCAGTTTCAGTCTCCAGTAAGCATCACTGGTCCAGCTCACATTCAGTTCATGTTAAGAAGCTTATCTTTGAAACTGTGAGTGCTGGAAATATAGGTCAAAATTTCCAAACCTGAGTGCCTAAAGTTAGGTAACTAAATCCATAGTTAGGCTCCTAACTAAAAGTGACCTGATTTTCTTAGGCGTTCTATTAGATCGGGGTTGGCAACTTTTCAGACGTGGTGTGCCAAGTCTTCATTTATTCACTCTAATTTAAGCTATTGCGTGCCAGTAATACATTTTAACATTTTTAGAAGGTCTCTTTCTAGAAGTCTTTAATATATAACTAAACTATTGTTGTATGTAAAGTAAATAAGGTTTTTAAAATGTTTAAGAAGCTTCATTTAAAATTAAATTAAAATGCAGAGCCCCCCGGACCGGTGGCCAGGACCCGGGCAGTGTGAGTGCCACTGAAAATCAGCTCGCGTGCTGCCCTTGGCACGCATGCCACAGGTTGCCTACCCCTGTATTAGATTTCCAGTTCTGTTTGTTGCGTATGTATGGACTTAGGTGCCCAACTTTAGGTTTTTTAACCTTCAATCCTGTTGCATAATTCCTCATGACTGGGTAAATTCTGTGGCATACTCAGTGTCCTAGAATTGCCAGAAAAAGAAGTCTTTGTTGCTGGAGAGGGTTCAGAGAAGAGCCATGAGAATGATAAAGGGCTTACAACACACAAGCCTTACAGAGATTGACTCAAGGAGATCAATCTATTTAGCTTAACCAAGAAAAATTTAAGGGGTTATTTGATTACAGTCTATAAATACCTACATGGGGAGCAAATATTTGACAATGGTCTTTTCAGTCTAACAGAGAAACGTATGACACAATCCAATAGCTACAAGTTGAAGCCAGGCAAATTCAAACTGGAAATAACGCATACATTTTAACAATGAAGGTAGTTAACCACTGGAACAATTTACCAAGGGCATTGGTAGATTCTCCATTGCTGGCAATTTTAAAATCAAAATTGAATGCGTTCCTAAAAGATTTACTCTAGGAATTATTTTGGGGATGTTTTTTAGGGTGGTCCCTTCTGGCCTTGACTCTATGAATATTTTAGGAATCCGTGTGCTTCTATTTCTCACTCTTCTAGGGGGTGTCAGAGAGCTGTGCCACCTCCGCTGGAACTCAGGGAAGGAATTGTGACACACAGAGAGAGCTGACCTAACTTTTTCCCTTGGGAATAAGGGAGAAGTACTCAACGACCACTCCCCACCAGTAGCAGATTACAACCCCATCCCACCCCGACCCATGTGCCAGCTAAACTGGGTTTGCCTACAGATTAGGAGTGCAGAACTAAGGCTCCACCCACTCGCCACCCCTCTCTGCCCACTTCGCACCCACCTGTTTGGGAGTGGAGCCCTGGGGTCACAGCCCCAGCTTCTCCTCCCTATGCCTGATATGGGAAAGCTGCATTGGTAGGTTGGGGGGAGGGACTTTGCTCCCATTTATACCCCTACAAGGTGAAGATCTGTCTCTTGTAATTAAGTCCTATTAAATTGTGGTTAGATTACAATTTTTAAATACCATTTTTAATAGGATGGTTTCCCCAGTGAAAGAAAACTAATGAATTCCTTCCTTCTTCCCAGGACTAAGTGAGAGATGGCAGGGTGCTGACACATGGGAAACTTAGGTTCAGGAGAAGCCAAGGGCTGATGAAACTAGGAAGCATGGATGCATCTGGGCTCCAATGAGAGGGTGCATGTCACATCATTTTTGTATTTATTTCTGCTGGCTAGCTACCATAGCAGTACTGGAATAATGTTGTGATCAGACCTGATATTTCTATCACCCCGCAGGAAATACATCACTGTGATAGTATCCATATATTATAATAATAAGTGATAGATCAGTGCTGTAAGTAACAAAGAAAAACCTATACTACTGTGCTTTGGAGGGTCCCATCCTCATGAAAGTTGTAGCATAAGAGATAAAAATAGCGTGGATTTTTGGATTATCTGATTTTAAAAATGGCTCAGCAAAGGCTAGCTTCATTTTTCTAGTAGGTTGTTTGCTTAGGAGGCTGTCCAAATGCTTCTTGCATGATAGTTCATTCCATACATTTGTTTCCATTTGAACAATGTGGTCACTGATAGCGCCAACGTTTGTCAGTCAATTCACAGGCTCATTAATTATAAAGTCTATTACATTATTATTTATTTGGGCAGGCTGATGATTCAGCAGCAGAAATTACAACATTACACATTTCAGCGCATCACGGGGATGCGGTATTCCCTGATATGCAATTACATGTAAACATTATTGGCCATGGAGAAAACACCATTTTAAATCTCTAGATGGACTGTGTCAATGAGAAACAAGCAAAGAACATTGTGTAAAATAAATGAGAAAATAACGATATTTATGGTCAAATATATGTGGCCCTTATGTTCCTCTAAAAGCTATGGTTCAAAAGAGCCTGTTCATTCAAATGGAAGCTGCCTCTTTTGTTACAATAGAATTTGGTCTTTGAGCACAAAAAAAGAAGGCTTGTAACAGCAAATTACAGCTTATTTAACTTTGATGCAATCAACAATTTTTTGCATAAATTGGGTGGAAAACTAAGTACACGATGCAGATATTGTTAATAAATTGGACCCTTGTATGGCTGCACGTGGCCCTTCAGTCTTGGATGCTTGTAGCAGATTAAAGCAACAAAGATAAAAGACATGACCCATGTATGACCCCAGCTCATGTTTGTCCCCAGTTTCATAAAGTTCTATAATCTTCTGCCATCTAATGATTCACAATTAAGCCTGCAGTGATCTGTTTGCCAAAATTTCCTGCTCTGATGAGGCCTATCCCATCCCCACTTGGCCCCTGTAACTGCTGCATGCAAAGGCAATGGAGCAGGTGAGTAATGCTCAGAATCAACACATCATCTCATTAACTAGATCTTTTTAAAGGATGCTTCAAAGTTACAGATGATCCAGAATGCACGTGAGAATGTGCCTGTGTAAAGTATGGTACTATTGTTTTGATGAAAATTTCATAGGCAAGGCTCAAAACGGTATATGTGGTACCTGGTAGACATAGGCGATATTAAGCCAAATGCTTTTTCTAAGCTTACCTTATCTGGGACATGCATCGAAGTAAAAGGAACAAGCATGCTGGGGTCATCTCACACTAGAGTATGGGCTGTGGTTAAGCATTTTTGCACTTCAAGAGGATAATAAACCGTCCTCCTATATAATTTATTGATTTATTTCTCACTTGTAAGCATACTCGAGCCATGCTACACTAGGCAAGATGTGTGCTTGAGGAATACTTGTTTCTGAAATGTGCAGATGCTTAACGTGAAGTTATTGTCAACCACAAACCAAAATAGATTTCTCCACTGATGAATATCAGAGCCCTACAAACTTAGGACCTAGTCTGTCACCCTTACTCATGCTCATGTCAGTATCTTATTCCATGAGCAATTCCACTGGGTTAGGTCCAGTTATGAACCTCTTTTGGTGTGTGCATTTACTCATGTGAGTAATCCCATTAGCTTCAGTGAGACTACTTGTATAAATGTTCACACCATGAAGAAGAGTCACACAAATGATCCCTTCTGTAATTCAGTGACAAGTGTAAAATCTCATGGAACAGATCACTGCCTAGCCTATAAAGCCTCATAGGGATATAAGGAGGGGTAAGATTTCTCCCCCCAGTGGCCTTCTCAGTCTGCCCTTGTCCCCAAGGTAGGTGGTCTAAGCAGGGGCTGAATGTCTCGTGCATTCCCAGTGCAGGTGGGTGGGGAGTAGGCAGAGGGTGGGAGAAGCACACACAGGGCATAGTATGTTGGAATATTCTACACTGGAGAGTTTTGTGAACCTCAAAGGTGCACACGTATATTTTCCCTTTTCCCTTTCAATTGGATCCAGTTTGAGGCAGATGAACAGCTGCTTAGATTGATATAGAAGTGAGGGGAGGATGAATATCCCCTATTGACAAAAATTGAAATTTTATTTATTACTGTTTTGGAACATTCTTAAAGATTTTCTGCAGCTGATTTGCATATTTAGGGCTTGCGTGGGGTGATGTACAGCTGTGCACTGCCCCAGGAACAGTGCAGGGAAGGACTTATACCTCTAAAAATCAAAATTCCCTCCATGTTTCCTCGTTGCTACAGTGGGATGATAATTTGCTGCTGGCCTATACCAGCATCAAATGACAATACTTCACCACAAGCTCATCTACTCTGGCCAAAGTGTTGGAGGGGCAGAGCCAAGGCTAAACCCACTAGTCGGATCTTCCTCTCCACGGCAGCCTGTCTGCTCTGGGGGGGAGTATCTAGACTAGAGAGTCAGGGCCCAAGATCCAGGTAAGCCTGTACAAGGACACACTGTGGGTGTCTTACTCCCTTCCATGTGCCATTTCAGGTACTCAGGCCAGGGGATAATAACAGGCCTAGAGAGGACATTTTAAAGACTTTTCAGACCACGTTCATGTAACTCCACTTTTTGGTCATAGATTGTATATTGTATATATTTATTGCAATATAGTTTGAGAAACTCAATGTTTTCTAGATTCTCTGTACATTTTTTGTGTTTTCTTGCACATCAAAGTATCTCCCCGCAAAATTTAAATTCTTAATTTCTTCCTAGACTCATGGGTTTAAAGTGCAGTGTTACTGAATAGTGACAATATAAAAATGGAACCTTCCTACTCAACAGATCACTTCCCTGCTCATATTCAGAGTCATATCTGCTCACTTTAGTGTCAAAAATAAGTGTTTGCTGCTCTTGCTCCAGTTAGACCTTCAGATCCAATACAGCTAACAGGGAGTGAGCTGGTTCCTGTTCCTCCTCCTTGTGCATCAACAACAGAATTGTTTACTGAGTTCCATACAGTTACACCTGTGAAAACCTGTTCACACCAGTGGGGTTATCCAAGTGTCAATAATGACCTATTTTGGTTTACAGCCTTTCTATTATCATTGGTGGTAATGCATGGCAAGGCAAGAAACCAGCTTGACTTAGATCTCAGGCTGACTCTGCAGGACTGGCAATTGGGGAAAAAAAATACTTGTAAGATGAGTACATTTGATCAGGAGTCGTTGAGAGACAATAAATGTTGAAGTGGTTTATGGGGGGGCGGAGTAAAAATAAAGGGACTGATCACTCCCTCCCTGGGAAAATGAGGAAGAGGAAACCTCCCTGAGAGTCGTCTTCTGGGAGATTCACTCCCTGTTGCTCCACCAGGGAGGCAAGGTTTGTCTCCCCCTCAGAACAGACAAGAACAGTCAAAGAGAGACAGAGGGGTGAGAGCATTGAAACCTGGAAAAGATGGTTGGCGGCTGGAAGGGACCCCCAAGTTAGAAGTTTAGGATACTAGGAATTTGTTTTTTAAATATCTGAAGTCTCTTAGTTTAACAGAGAGTTAATCCAGGCCAAGGTTGGGTTGTCACAGATCAGCAGCCGTTTCTTCTACAGATTTAAAAACAAACAAGCAAAAAATCCTACACTATTTTATTTGATTGTTTAAAAGACAAAAGGTGCACAAACTTTTGCTACAGTATTTCAACATCAGATAGGTGGGGCATTTGGAATTGCTCCAGTTATTTGCAAATTATTTTCTAGTGTCTCGGGTAACCATGGATTTAGTAACTACTTTTAAAGTCTCTGGCCACTCTTGCATACATACAATCAAGACTGGTAAATGTTTTAATGTATTGGTTGGATGACTCCTCCATCTGTATTTTTTCTTTTGAATTTTTTTAAAGCAGGTATCTATAGTAAAAAGTGCTGCTTAGTGACCGATACCTTCTCGCTTATCTCAGATAGGTACTCAAGAAGGCTAGAGTTGTGTTTGGAATATGTTATTTGTGAAGTGAGCCTTGGCATTCTGAGTAGAGTGATCTCTAGGATTTAAATATGAAATGCAGATTCCCAAACTCCTTAATCTGTCATTTTACCCGTCTTCAGAATATCCAGAACAGGGTGAAGAAGGAGAGTGGCACACAGCAGAATGGATAGCATGTAGCATGTTTTATTGGGGGGAAAGTACAATTATTTAAATAGGGAAATCTGTAGATTCCCCTTACCTGTAAATCTCTGCTATACTGTCAGTACTATAGTAACCTGCTATAACTAATCTTTAACAGCACATTTTAACTATTAGTGAGAGACTATTAATCAAAACCCATGACTGTTAGTCAAAAATCTGTTATTGGATATGAATGCAGGGCCAGATAAAGAGCAATGTCTGTCCTCTTACCAGTGAGAGTAACAGATGATAATCTGGTTGTAGGGTTTGTTCAGCCCATCTGAGGTTCAGTTGCCCTGCCCCTCGCCCCCATTTGAATGATTTGTCCTAAAATTACACGCACTTTCTATATATTAGGGAAGGCTGAGTAGGATGTGTGAAAGGTGGTACAGGACAGGAAGGCTGAGGCAAGGAGAGAGTAAGGACAGAGACAGAGATGGGATGATTTTCATGAAGAGATGCAAGTGCGTGAAAAGGAACCAGCATGCAGCACAAAAAAGCAGCAGTTGGGGGACTCCTTTCAAACTCCCCATTCAGGGGCAGCATTAAATGTCAAGAAAATGGGGTTCAGAGGGAGCCCTTAGTCGGGAGTATCAGGAAAAGCAGATGGGGAGTTGAGACCTGCTGCTGGCCTCTTGTGTGGCCTAAGGCAGTGTAGTATACTGGGCATAGAGGTCTGGCCCCTAACACAGGTTGGGAAGTCCAGAGATCTGGGTTGTGTTCCCAGCTTTGCCACAGACCTGCAATGTGATAAGCCACTTTAACATATTATGCCTCAATTCTGAGACAAAATCTGTAAGATGGGGCTAATAGTACTTCACTTCTTCATGGGAGGAAGGGATTTCTGTGATGCATTGCAAATATACTTGTTCGGATTATGATCTGTGCATTCACTCCTCCTTCTCAATTAGGCTCCAGTTTAGAGAAGCACTCAGTGCCTGTGTTTTCTCGGGACGCTCCTTTCACTGTATTAGCCCTCCCTAGCATTTACATTTGTGACTCTGCCGACACTGTCCGATTTTCTTCTCCTGTGACACAACCACTGTTTTTCAAAGTGTCTCTTGCTTTGCTTTCTTTCCATGGAGCCTATTTCTCTTTTCCCAAAGTAGATTATCTCTGCCTGGCCTTTTGGTGTCTTCCTGCCTAGTCCTTCTGTCTACATACTAGTTATAAAATAGCTGTCACTTTGCTACTTTCTGTCTACTGTATTCTAGGGAGAAACTCTTTCCAATACTGGAAAAGGAGCCAGCTGACTCTGTTTCCTTGGCTATCTTTGTGCTTACCCTCTCCTCAGCTGCATTTCCCGAAATGTCACAGACACTCTCCAGCATGGTTACCATGGTGCATTCTGTTGGAATGTCTGCAAGAGTTCATACAACCCACCAGCAAATCAGCAACACATTTTAAAAGGTCATATAATGATGCCAGTCATTTACCTACTCTATTACAATTTAAAGGATATTACAGTAGGTGCTTATTGGAGCTCCTTTTACATTTTGGTCACCTGTCTAGTACCTCAGAATCTTCTTTTTCTATCTTTTTTCCCCCCCTCACATTGTGTGTATCTATGAACTACTTGTGAGCTTTTCAAATCAGCTGACGAGTTTATAAATATTAGCATTGCTGTAGAACAGTTAAACCCAACAGTTCCTTTTGTTCATTATCTTCTTCAAGGATGCTAGAAGGCTTTATCCACTTCTTCACAACTGATCAGTCATTTCCAAAAAACAACCCCTCTTCTTGATACACATCGTTTCCTGGAATGCAAATGTATCTCTGCAGATTAGGAGTGGTTGGTCTCCAGCTGTATGAAAATTATAAAAGAAAAATCTTAAATTTGTAGCTAGTCACAGCTAAACTGATGCCCAAACAGTGGAGTCCATTTTAAAAAAAGAACACTTTATGGAATCCTTTGTTAACAATGTTATACAATTTTTCTACAACATTTTATTCACTTCATAAATAGATTTTTCTAACATAAACATGAATAAATGCTTTTGTTCCAAAAGTTAAGATGCTTGTAAATTGCAGTACCATAATTTGTTTCATGTTGTATTGTCATGTTTTGCTTCACTGCAGAGAGTTACACTGGGTAACACATTGTGACAGATGCAACAAATGAAATAGCATCTCAGAACTACAGTTTGTTCTGCTCTGTTTCTTTGAAAAATATTTTTTACACAACAGGACTGAATTCTGCTCCTGGCTGTACTGGTTTAACTCCAGTGAAGTCCGTAAGATTGGACAACTGTGAGTAAGAGCAACTGTAACCTTAGATTTTGTAATTATTATTACTGGAAGAATAAACAGCATGTTTTGTTTGGGTGTTAGTGGAAACATTTTTGGATAATTAATGCTGTACTCAGCACAATTCCCAATTTCTCATAGTCTTCTGAACTGTCCAATTACATGTCTCATTCCTTTACTGTGAGCAAAGTTCATTCCTGGTGTAGCTCCATTGACTTGCTGAGCATGAGTCAAGATATAAGAATTGATTTGTACAATTTTCTGCAGCCTAGCCAAAATACTGCTAATTCCCAAAATTTCTTTCCTGCTTAAGGATTATAAAATTCCCGTCATTTTACAGGACTAAAATAAAGGCCTGCATAAATATTAAATAGCAAACTAATGCTTTAGCAACATGTATTAGTGACCCTGTTTAATTACTGTATTATTACCCACACATTCATTTTGCTTTGATACATTTCACTATAATTACTTTTTAAATTGTAATGTTTAACTGCTACTTTAACTGAAATTTTCCAATTGGAATTTAGCTATGTTTCAAACTTTTATGTAAGGCCCTGAACTAAAGCCCATTGGGGTCAATGGAAAGATTTCCCTTGACTTCAGTGGGCTTTGGATCAGCCCCACTGTATAGTAAAGCCCCAACTTTTTTTATAAGCAATACTAGTAATTTACTTAAATGGAGTATGATTCAAAAGAATTTAAATGTACAGCTTTCAGAATTTTGGCCTAATGGCAGTAGTCCTGAGAAATGCATTGTGATTATTTATTCTAACTATACGATGCATAACTGTCCTGTAAAAGTTATCAAGACAGAAGTTGGAGATTTTAGCAGATGCGTATAGGGTCACTCCAGTGTTTCTGCACAGAAACTACTAGCCCCACTGCACCTTCCTCCCCATTATTTGCCATGACAGCAAAAAGTGGCAAGTATGTTAACATGACTCAGCTAAACTGATCATCAGTGAAAATTAATGTTGACATTTAATTGTCATGAGACTTCAGACTTAATACATTATTGACATGAATGGGGCAGTTGATGCTTCTCAAAGCTATTATTTCAGGTTACCACAGCACTGCAGGGAGAGTGGTCTAATCCATCAAACATGAGACTGTTTGGTGACCTAAGATGATGTCTTAGTGATCTAAGACTTGGGTCTGAATATCCAGACTTCCTGTACCCCATGGTCAGATCCCAGTGGGGTTGTTTTCAGCCCTTCATACTTCCAAAGGGCTCGATACAAATTACTCTATGGAAATGGTTTTGGAGGTCTTGAAAACTGAGCTTGTGTACTTTGTGTGGGCATTAAAGATCTTCTTGCTACATGGGTATTCAACGGTTACACAACAGCAGTCAAGGCAGTTTAAGATTCTATCAAATTTATTTTGTATTCATGCTCTTCCTGTTGGATTGTTGAACTTTGCATTAGCTCAAGAGATAACACAAGAACACGAGTTCATTACCTCAATCTAAGGTAAAAGATGTCCACAATGTACAGCTGATGGGTGTGAGAATTTTCTTTCACAAGCTGCTGGGAACTTCCACTGACCTGGATTTTCAGTAATTGGAGTCTACAGACTTTTCTTTTAAGTCAGCCTTAGGATCCTATATTTTGAATCTGCGTTACTTTTATCTTCTGTAGGGTTTGTGCATCAGTATGGACTACCTCAGTTTGTCATGCCTTAACTACTGGCTTCATTCAGCAGTGCAGCCAAGCTTTGTAGCCCATACTGCTGGCCAACCAGCACTAGCAAACCATCTGCATTCTTCCTGGTATCCACTGCTCTTTATGTATATAAGAGAGCATGGGAGAGCAATTTGCCAACTTGCCATTTTACTACACCTTCTACTGTCATCTTTAAACAGTACACATCAGCATTAGAGTCCATATCACCTGTACTAGTAAACCAGAAAATATTTGTCCTTGGTGATTCACTTTCCCTCCCTCTACTCTTGTGCTACATGCCAATTGTCTGCCTGCCTGCCTTCCCAGAGGTGGCTGCACTGTAGTGGGTGTTGAATCTGTATCATGTATGGATAATATTAGGTTTATTTTGCTTGATATAGTGATATGGCATAATATAGCCAGATAAATTAGAGTGAACATGTCTAAATAGGCCTAATGGCCTGTGATGGGATGTTAGCTGTGGTGGGATCTGAGTTACCCAGGAAAGAATTTTCTGTAGTATCTGGCTGGTGAATCTTTCCCATATGCTCAGGGTTTAGCTGATCGCCATATTTGGGGTCGGGAAGGAATTTTCCTCCAGGGCAGATTGGAAGAGGCCCTGGAGGTTTTTCGCCTTCCTCTGTAGCACGGGGCACAGGTCACTTGCCTGAGGATTATCTGCTCCTTGAAGTCTTTAAACCACGATTTGAGGACTTCAATAGATCAGACATAGGTGAGGTTTTTCGCAGGAGTGGGTGGGTGAGATTCTGTGGCCTGCGTTGTGCAGGAGGTCAGACTAGATGATCATAATGGTCCCTTCTGACCTTGGTGTCTATGATTCTATTAATCTAAAGATAGCATAGTTATAAACAAATCAACCGAGCATGAGCAGAGCTGTAAAAACTAATAACTACTGTAAAAATGTTGAGCTAGCATCAGCATGTCCTCACCACCCTTTTGTGTACAATGCTTAAAAACCAAACCATTTTATTTTCATTGAACAGCTCATTATGCCCTAATTTTTACAGTCAGATAGGATTTGGCTACCCTTCAGTAAGCATAATATCCTGGCAGAATATTTCATTTGATATTCTTATATACTAAAATACAACAAACATACTAGGACTTGATCCTTTCAAGTATTGATTCCTCTGTTAAAGAGATTGGGAGTTGAGGGCACTTAGCCATTTACAGAATAGAGCTCTTACCTAGTTCTGTACTTTTTTCAAATAAAGGATACAGTGGGGATGGAGTCAAGTATCAGGGTGTAGCCGTGTTAGTTTGTATCCACAAAAACAACAAGGAGCCCGGTGGCACCTTAAAGACTAATAGATTTATCTGAGCATAAGCTTTCGTGGGTAAAAACCTCACTTCTTCAGATGCAACTGAAGAAGTGGGATTTTTACCCATGAAAGCTTATGAAGTGGGGTTTTTATCCATGAAAGCATATGCTCAAATAAATCTATTAGTCTTTAATGTGCCACCGGACTCCTTGTTGTTTTAGTGGGGATGGAAAAATCCTCATCATTGATCTTCTATAACCCGTGATCACTAGAGGCAAGGGATATTGCATGTAAGTTGGTAACCTAAATGTTAGTACACATGTGGGGGTACCTACATTTTCCAAGGAAGTTACAGGGGATTTTTAGTCACACACAAACTCTGAATTGTGTCTAAGACCCCATATACCCAGTGGTGAGCTGGAGCCGGTTCACACGAACCGGTTGTTAAATTTTGAAGCAGTTTTAGAACCAGCTGTTAACCCGCTTCCCTGCAGGGGGAGCGGAGGCTTTGATGGGCTCCGGCCCGGATGTGATGTAATTCCTCCTCTGGCCGCCAGGGGCGCTGTGCTGCAGGAGCCATGTGGGCTGCCGCCTGGCCCTGGGCACAAGCCCATTGCTGCTGCTGTTCCCCCAACCCCTGGCCCTGGGGCTCCCGCTGCTGCCTGGTGGGTCCCCGGCTGCTCTGCTGGGCCTGGGCTGCGTCCTGCTGCTCGGGCTGCTCCGAGCCGCTCTCCCCATGAGAACCCACCACCCTGCCCGCAGCCAGCCCCTGCCTCCAGCCACCCCCGCACCCCCTGCCCACAGCCAGCCCCTGCCTTCAGCCACCCCCGCACCCGCTGCCCGCAGCCACCCCTGCGCCCCTGCCTCCAGCCACCGCCCGCACCCCCTGCCCACAGCCAGCCCCTGTCTCCAGCCAGCCCCGCACCCCCTGCCTGCAGCCAGCCCCTGCCGCACCCCCTGCCCTGTATCCAGCCAGCCCCTGCCTCCAGCCAGCCCCGCACCCCCTGCCTCCAGCCAGCCCCGCACCCCCTGCCCGCAGCCACCCCTGCACCCCCGCCTCCAGCCACCGCCCGCACCCCCTGCCCACAGCCAGCCCCTGTCTCCAGCCAGCCCCGCACCCCCTGCCTGCAGCCAGCCCCTGCCGCACCCCCTGCCCTATATCCAGCCAGCCCCTACCTCCAATCAGCCCCTGCCCTGCCTCCAGCCAGCCCCACACCCCCTTGCCTCCAGCCAGCTCCGCACCCCCTGCCCTGCCCGCAGCCAGCCCCGCACCCCCTGCCTCCAGCTAGCCCTGGCCCACGCCCCTGTCTGCAGCTGGCCCCACGTCCACTGGTGCCCTGCAGTTCCCAGGGCAGTAACCCTGCACACCTGCTTCAATGAGGGACTCAGGGAGCAGCTGGGACCCACACATGTGCACACCCTAGGGTGACCAGACAGCAAGTGTGAAAAATCAGGATGGGGGTGGGGGGGTAATAGGAGCCTATATAAGAAAAAGACCCCAAAATCAAGACTGTCCCTATAAAATCGGGACATCTGGTCACCCTAGCACACCCCCAGGGAGTGGCGGGGACCCACACATGTGAAATGGAGCTCATTTTAGTTCAGGCCCATCTTTTTTAAAAAAAACTTTAGGTAGGGTTAACATACATCCGTATTTTCCCGGACATGTCATACTTTTTGGTTCTTAAATCGCTGTCCGGGAGGAATTTTTAAATTTTAAAAATTCCTCCCGGGAAAATACGGACGTATGGTAACCCTACTGGTACAAAAATACATACTGGGGCACATCCCTTAAACCAGAACTTTTTATAGGGAACCGGTTGTTAAGATTTTGGCAGCTCATCA